>NC_090930.1:150421934-150739453 GCF_040938575.1 Ambystoma mexicanum | reverse complement strand
ATGCAGGGCGTCGGGGGGTGTTCAGCGGATGCAGGGCGTCGGGGGGTGTTCAGCGGATGCAGGGCGTCGGGGGGTGTTCAGCGGATGCAGGGCGTCGGGGGGTGTTGAGCGGATGCAGGGCGTCGGGGGGTGTTGAGCGGATGCAGGGCGTCGGGGGGTGTTGAGCGGATGCAGGGCGTCGGGGGGTGTTGAGCGGATGCAGGGCGTCGGGGGGTGTTGAGCGGATGCAGGGCGTCGGGGGGTGTTGAGCGGATGCAGGGCGTCGGGGGGTGTTGAGCGGATGCAGGGCGTCGGGGGTGTTGAGCGGATGCAGGGCGTCGGGGGGTGTTGAGCGGATGCAGGGCGTCGGGGGGTGTTGAGCGGATGCAGGGCGTCGGGGTGTTGAGCGGATGCAGGGCGTCGGGGTATTGAGCAGATGCAGGGCGTTGTGGTGTTGAGCAGATTAGGGTGTTGTGGTGCTGAGCAGATTAGGGTGTTGTGGTGCTGAGCAGATTAGGGTGTTGTGGTGCTGAGCAGATTAGGGTGTTGTGGTGCTGAGCAGATTAGGGTGTTGTGGTGTTGAGCAGATGTAGGGTATGGTGCGGGTACGGAACGGGTAAAGTGATTGGAAGGGATGGGTGAAGTGGTTGGAAGGGACGGGTGAAATATGTGGATGGAATAGGTGAAGGATGTGGGTGGAACGGATGAACTAGTGTGGAATGGGTGAAGTATATGGGTGCAACGGGTAAAGTAAGTGGAACAGGTGAAGTAGGTAAAACGAAAGAAGTGTATGGACGAAACGGGTGAAGTGGTAGAACGGATACAGTAGGTGGATGGACGGGTGATGTGGTTGGAACGGGCGAAGATGACGTATGTGGATAGAACGGATGAAACAGGGTGAATGGGTCAACAATGTATGGATGATGCATGAAGAAAGGATAACGTAGGTAGAACGAATGAAAGGAGCAGACAGGATGATGAATGGACGACATGCATAGATCGACGAAGTGCACTGATCAGAAGGAATACATAGAACCAATCGTGTGCATAGAACTGAGCAAGTTCATGCAACGAATGGAATGTACGGGACAGATAGAGGGCATGCAATGGACATGATACAAACATGATTGGAGTACATGGAACAATATGAAGTGCATAAAATGGTGGTAGATAATAAAATGGTTGGAGTGCATAAAACGGAGTGAATAGAACGTCTTGGAATACATGGAACGGTTTGGAGGGCGTGGAACAGATCAGAGTGCTTGAAACGGTCGTAATGCATGGAACAGTCGGAGTACATGGAACTATTAGAATGAGCTTGATCTCAAGCACCTATGGTAAACCACCATATCACATCTCCACGCTTACTCTCTTCTTTACACCACCACTCAACTACAACACAGCGATACTATGACACCATTCAGTATAGCTGTTCTCATACCACCACTTGCCTCATACTCCCCATCACCCTAACTAAACACTGATGGTTACGCACCCTCCAGCCTAGGCGCTCTCCTAAGGTCTAACGCAGCCAGAATCGGTCTGGATAACAACCTGCCAGAACGAACACATACTCTAGATCTCTCAACCACCACACCTACTGCTAAGCAGCTATCACACGAATGCCCCACCAGCTGCACTCATATCCGGTGCGCACACCTCTATTCTCTCTGACTTGAACTTCGGTTCCCGAGGGCGTTCAACCTACCAGCGCCTTAAGACCATACCAATGGTACATAAGGCGCTATATAAATGCAAAGTAACATAACATTTCAATCTTTTCTGTTTTTGCATATCCAGGTGCGTTTCTTGCAACAATACTATCCCGACTTTATTTTGCTCGATATACGTGTGCACCCTTTTATGTTTCACATAGTTGCTGAGCCCCCTGACATTCCAAGACATTATCTTAACCGTTCCCGCCATTTGTATAGGCTATTAGAGAGTTCAGTGTGGCCTCCATCCCATTGCAAGCATAAGTAAGAGTCTAACCATTTTTGGTCCTGCGTGCTGGGCTATCCCCCCCACCCTCTTCCTCCACCCCCACTGCAAACCAACTAACTTTATCATCCCGCTATGACTTCCATGCGTGGACTTTCCTGTTTCCACTCCATTCAACCTGGTCCTTAGACTAGTCTCCTGGGGCCCGAGATTCTGTTACCATGCTTCAGCTCCTGCTACTTCATTACTTCTCTTACAGCTACCCTGTTACTTATAATTATTAATCCTAGGTCTCTTAAATACTTCCACTGCTCCTCCTTGCACTGTTCTGCGTAGGACCTGCTGTTTTGCTGCATTAAATGTCATTCTATTCTTGGGAGCGCTGGTTCTGATCTGCTGCCTCCGGGATTTGCGCATGGTCCATCCACTCTTGGGCTTCCGTTGGCGTTTCGTAAAGAGGGACTTCCCATTGTGTAGCACTTTCAACTTTGCAGGATACAATAGCATGCATTTTAAACAGGCTTTCCTGAGCCTGGCCTTTATTGCTATGTACTGGACTCTCCTTCTCTGGACCTGGAATGTGTTGTCCGGACAGACTGATATCTTGGCTGACGCTCTTTGTATTTCTCCACCCGATCTGGAAAAGGCCAGGATTTTCTCTCGGTCTTTGTAGTTGAGCACCTTATCACAGGTCTTGGCAGGGCTCCCGGTGGCAGTCGCTTGAAAAGTGAGCGGTGCGCTCTTTCGATCGTGAACCCCTATGTGAGTTTGCCAGCTCCTAGCTCTTGAAGCAACATGTTCTCAGTAGCAAGTGGTTGGGTCAGACCCTTCCGTTAGTCCCACAATTTGCATATTGTTTCTTCGTGCTCGCCCTTCCGCCTCCTCAGCTCTGTCTTCCAGCAGTTTGACCCTCTGTTGCAGGATATCTATGTCCCTGGCTGCTTGCCTCTGTGTTACCTTTCACTTGCTCCTCCAGGTTCGTAGTGCGTTCAGCAATAGCCCGGACATCTCGTCAACAGACGCACATCAATTTGCACTGCCACCAATGCGTTTTGCAGGGTTGAAATGGCATCTAGGATTTGTCATTTCCCTTCGTCCCTCATTTCGTTCGGGACAGCTGTCTATGCTGGACTCTTGTCCCCTTTGGGTGCTTCTTGCTAACCGGGTGGGCTTGTGGCAAAGATATCTAATGTGCCCTGCTTATTTTTGCTCTTGATGTTCTTGGACGGCATCCCTAGTTTTTGCCTCACGATGTCAGCCGTATGCCTGTGCTGTGTTGGGGTCCATGCGACTTTCAGGTGGCCAGATCTTTCTGAGCGGCTTGTCCACACTGCTCTTGCCTGCTGCGCCTCTCAAAGCAGGCACGTTATCGTTGTAGCCTCGCAGTGTCTTGGCAATCTGGTCTCTGATCTCCTTGTTAGGATTTCCCGAAGTGCGCTCAGGATCTGTGTCATTGTGACTCTTGCTGCCTCTCCTTAAGAATAGGCTCGCTTCTAACACTCAGCAAGCTCCTTCTATGCTCAGCAACGCTGCTTCTCCAATCGGGGGCAGGCCTCGTTGCTGTGGGCCCGTGCTTCCTGTCAGCCCAGCACCCCACCGTGTTTTGGGGGACTCTGCTAGTTCAGGACGAGTGTTACTGATTTGTGTCCTATACCATCATGGTTTTCGTTTTACCAGCTGGTGGTGCTGCATACACCCTTCAACAGAAACATTATGATGGGCTTGTTAATCTGGCCCCTCAATGTCTTACAATGCTTTACTATGACCTGATGCACCCTCCTCTCCTGGGCCTGCATGCAGCAGGCACGTCCGCCTTGGGGCACCTTCACTTCCCTTCTGCTGCGTGTTGTCCAGCACTTTACATGCAAGTGCTGCAGGCGCCTCGCTTCTTTGTTGGTTTTAGGAGTGAGGGCGATGGAGGGGGCCCAGGTGAATTGGTGCGCTGCAAGCTCCTCGCTTCCGTGTTGGTTCTAGGAGTGTGGGTAGTGGGGGGTGCCCAGGTGAATTGGCGGAGTGCTGTATCATACGTGCAGGGCCCCCCCCCCTTCCACTCCTTACCTCTGGTTCGTTGCTCCACCGCGTTCCGTGCAGCCTTCACCCCGCGCCTCAAGTCTCTGGGCTTCCCAACTCTGCCTTCTCCCTCTGGCGGTTCCCACCGTTGCGGTCTCTTTCAATGTTGTGCTGGGGGGGCTGTATGCTCTTCACACACCCAGCAGTCTGTTATCGCTCATTTGGGGAGCTCTGCTACATGTCCTTCCGTGGCCACAATGGATGAAACGCTGGTGTGATCACATTCCACCACCCGCCGTGGGCTACCACGTATATACAGCTCAGCAGTCCTGCACACCAACGACTGGCGAGTTCCTTCACGCCACGGTTTCCATACATGTTATCACCATCATCTAGTGATGCCCATCTGGGCCTCCGTAACCGCTGGCAGTCCGTCCCTGCTTCTGGCACGGCAGGGCAGACTCAGCTGTATTCTTCGGTAGTCTCGTCTCTACGTTCTCCGGGCCGCCATTTCCTTTTGCCTCAATCATCTGAAGTAACGCTTGTCGGTGCTGCTACCTCCAGGCAGCACTCCGCAGCTGAACCTGTGGTCTGCAGCTTCTCCCGATTATGCTGCAGCTATGCTCCTGTTTTTAGTATTATTTAGGTTGCTTTAACACCAAGTAACAGGCATTTCTCGGACGGATCTGCAGGAGCCCAGAGTGAGGACGTCTACTTCACATGGCTGCTGGCCACGCCCCGCTTTCCATAAACGTTATTCAACACTTAATTTTTTTATATAGCGCTTTATTCTAAAGCGTTTTACATAGGACTTTCACATAGATTACTATTATTACCCAATAGTACTAATTTATCAACCTCGGACGGATGGAAGGCTGAGTTGGCCTTGCCGGGATTCGAACCTGTGACCTGCAGATCAAACAGATCACACCAACTAGCATTTAACCCGCTGAGCTATCTTACTTGATTTTCAGATAGTCTCTGGTGACTCTTCATCAGTTCATGAACCTCGTTCAATACTTTACATGTTTTTCCTTCTTCTCTCTTTGGTAAATGTTCTTTGTTATTTCATTACTTTCCTCCTAGTTCTCTCTATAGAGAGGTTGTTTGTTGACTTTGACAGAGTATTCCCATAATGATTCTCTTTTACTTCTTCAGGTCTCAATATTCTTATCTCATCTGTACTGGGACGAGTATGATTGGTCCCAAAACAAAATCCCATCGTTCTCTCCTGTGGGTTTTACTTTCTCAGACTGTCCTGGACTAGGACGAGTATGATTGGTCCTGTAATGATTCTCTCCACCCCTCTTGAGCTTTAATATTACAGTCTTTTGGACTTCTCTGGGAGGAGCATGCTTGATCCCACAATGATTCTCGTTCACTCCTCTGGGTTTGACTAGTACAATATCTTGCACTTGACTGGGACGAGTAGGATTGGTCCCGTAACAATTTATTGCCCTCTCCCGAGTCTACAGTTTTCCCAATTACCTGCTGTGTCACCAGGGCTTCTGTTCGCTCAGGGTTGGTTCTCTCTTCTTGTCGTTATTCAGGATGGTCGTGCAGTATCTTCAATACAGTCAGGTTCCGAATCTCCCATTGTGGAGTGGAATCAGAGTTTAGAGGACGCACGGTCCACCACAAACACGTGGTCATGCCACCAATTTCCATCTTGCTCTATGCTCCAGGGTGCAGCACGTCCGACTTGCCTTCCTTCGTTCTCCCAATGTCAAAACGCAGCGTGCAACTCTTTCTCCTTCCTCTCTAGTTACAGGACGCTGCACGCCCAGCTTCACTTCCAGATCTGCCTTCCAGCCAATTTGTAACTCGCAGGTCTTCTCTCTATTCCAATCTTCTCCCCCCTCACGTGTGACGATGCTGTGGAACTTATTCAGCGGACATCTCGCTCACCCAGTCAGGCAGCTGCTCTCCTTCCCTCCAGATCTTCATCTTCGTCCTGGTTAAATGGGCATTTTCCCTTAAAGAAAGATTGTGTTTCCAGAAGACAGTAACAGATACAGATCTTTTCTTCATACCGACTTCATAAAAGGTATATTTAAAGACTTCTTGTTGAGACGTAGTCTAGTGAATTCCTCACAGGAACGGGAGGCCTTGTCCCCAAAGTGGGTGGCTCTCCCAATGAGGTCCACTTGCCTTGATCTCTAGAGGGTATTGCGGAGCGGGTTCACTGACCTAGCCTCACGGGTGGTGGCTCCCCATTGGGGAGAAGGGACGGGTTCCCGCGATATATCACAGGTTGAACTCGGCTCCTAGACCCGAACGGAATCTTCCTTGCACCAGCAACTCCTGGGCATCTTCGACTGCATCCCACGGCAGAAAAACTGACATCTAGTGAGTCCCAGTCGGCCTACCAAGTCACGTAAATCAGAGCAAGGGTGGCGAGAAATCACAATAGTTACAGTCACCCTTGTCTCCCCTATAATAAACAGTTTATTCCATTCCCTCGCTTTTTAAACTCTTGTTTTAAAAGCTGTTCCGATAGATCTTGCTTATCTGTAAAATCCTTGAGAAGTCTTCTGGAACATTTTTCACCACCACAATAACTTTTCCTGCCTTTATCCCCTCTCCTAGAAGGAACTTTGCGACTTTTGGTCACAAGGCCCCATTCAACATAGGGATTGAACTTATAAAGTTAGGGTCTTCATTCTTGAGAACTGGTATTCCTCACTGCATAATTACTTACCTTTCTTTCGGGTGTTTAAGTGAATTGTATGCATTTCTACAAGTCAAAGGTAACTATATGTTTTATAACTGAGTGTTGTGAGATCATATAACCTGCTAGATTCATTTTTCTAGTGTGTTGTTGGGTCTAATCATTTTTTGCACTGAGCAGTCTAGCCAGAATCTGTGTGCATTTCACTGTGTGGACTCATTGTGACCCCCTCACCCCACTCACCTTGTCCTGAGACTAAGCCTGGACCACTCTCCATGCTTACCTTGATTGGATTTGGCTAACCTCTCAGAGTTCCCCTGTTCAGTATATCCTGAAATCTGTCCACCAGGCCAAATTTTAGAAAGCCATCTTAACAGTCTCTCTGCTCGCCTCCTTCCCGCCCTCCACTATGAGCAGCCCGGGTACCTTCTATGTCGCAGGGTTTGCTCCAATGAGGTGGCGTCTGCTCAATAGCAGTGGCGTTCTCTGTGGCTTTCTGGCAGTCCTGTCTGAACACGAGTGAGTTTTGTGTTCCACTCATCTCAGCATTTCTCTTCTCCTCGGCTCCTTTGTTGCGAGTGGAGGATTTGTTCCTCCCTTACGTTCTGGGTTCGGTGTGGTTTGTCAGGCGCCGGGTACACCATGTCTTCCATGTAGTTGAGCCTCCAGATAAGGCCAGCTCTGTTCAGTTTTGGCCTTGCCTCTGCTTTTCTCTGTGGCTGGTAGGAAGCATCTCTCTCCGCGCCACAGCCAGCTCAGCTGTGCAACATGGCTCTGCCCCTCAGTGACGTGTTCATGTCGAAGGCTCGCCTCTGCATATTGCTTCTCTCCCATACAAGGGTGATCGCACCATTATTCTCGCTCCTTGACCAAAAAGGGCATGTTGTGTATGTTCAGCTGTCAAGCCCACGGATAGACCAGCATTGTCTGGAGCCAAACATCGAAAGGCACTTTCAATGTTTTTGAGTCCCACAGCTGAACATAACATCAGTTTCTCAGATTCCCATGTATGCAGATAATGCTTTAGTTATGAGCAGTTCCACATGGGAATGGTGTCCTTGTCCCCTTGAGGGGAGCCACTCCCAGCGAGGTCCCGTTTTGCCAAACCCCTAGGGAGGGTTTTGCTTAGCGAGCTCACCTCCCTAGCCTTAAAGGGGCTGGCTCCCCTTGAGGAGAAGGGACGAATCCCCCAAATTCCTCACAATAAACACACAGCATTCTATATTTGTTTGCATTTCTTGGAGGGGATTTCCCAAATTGTGCCCTTTCCTGCAGCTACATTTCAATCTCATTTTCCAATGATCTCTCCGGTCTCTCACACATCCTGCAGAAGGCGGTTTTCAGAACAACATAAACATGTTGTATATTGTTTATTTTAGGTCTTGGATAATAATGCTAAGCAAATATCTTGGATATTGCTAATCAACATTAGCCGGATTGATTTTTAGTTTTGACTATTAGGTGACTCTTGAGCGCTGCCAATAAGCCAAAACTATTGCATTGGAATACAGTTGAAAGGCAGATAAAAGTCGGGGAGGGACACACAGCTTGTAGCGATCATTTGGTTATTTATCCATCCACTGACTGCCCATGCCATGATAGTCCCTATGGCCATTGACACCCACTACCTGTCCCTCTTTGCCCAAGAACCCAATTCTCGTGGGATGTCTTTGAACTACCTCGATCAAACATAATGAAACTTTGGCCTACCAGCGTTATTTCTAAGCAGTCAGCTGAGAGTGAACGGCTTAATTGCAGCTGTAAACGCGCTGCTGCTGTAATAAAAATATCTTAACCAAATTTACCTTCAGCCACATGATTTATATCTGTTGTCTGCACTGAAGCTATTTTAAAAACAAACATTGATACAGACAACAGTTCTGCTTGTAGATAGGTATTGACAGAGTTTGCGAGGCACTGCAATCGTATGCCAAGATACCCCATCATTTTCAAACTGTTGGGATCATATGGCCAGATAGTACCATTATAACAGTGCCTAGAAAATGCCTATCCCATGCCTACACAAAAGCCAAAACGGTTGGATTTCCCAATGCTCGCTATGCTTGAAGTTGCATCAGTTTTAAGAACATTGCAGCAGTGTGTGCCCTCCCTCCTCTCTCTGGCACCCGCCGTCACACTCTTTAACATTATGGTTGTGGTTTCTCACCCTGCCCCCTTTCGACTTAGTTCACATCCAAGTTTCTCTCGCGTCAAAATCCCATTAAAGAACAATATATTGTCACAAGACAGAGTTGAAAACCAAAGCTAGAAATAACCCATTTCCTAACACCAACTTAAAGCCACTTTCAGTACCAAATTAATGAAACTCTGGTTTAAAAAATAAAGTCAGTCCTGGCGTCGGGGACCCTATGTGTCAAATGGCATTTTCCATCTAGACAAACATATCTGGATTACGGAAAAATGTTCTAACATCCACAAAGAAAAAAAGTAAAATAAAGTTGCTTTTGGTTATCTAAAACAATTTCTGGAAATGTACACCAAACCTTACACCGTTTATCTACATTTTTCGGAGGAGAGCCAACAAAACAGCTCTGACAAGCGGTCCCATCGCAAGCAAGAGGATGGCATCAGGCATACATGCTTGTTTTACTTTTGTTCCCCTTCACCTACATTTTCCAAATGCCAAAGTGCAACCTGATTTCTCTGATGCGGCATGCTTTCCCGCCTGATTTGACAGATAAATCCTCCCACATGCCTCACCAGTATTCACTCTTCTGGAAAAAGAAAATCAAGTTGTGGACTCTTACCTGGACATTGGTCCATCTCTTCGTTTCTTTCCAGTCGGGTCATCTGCAAATAACACAATATAATAGTCATTAAGACCCACATGAAGGAATGTGTTTTTCAATCACGATATTAGATTGAGGGGACGCTGTTGGGATTGTACTTGTAAAGGGAGTTGCTATAAGCAGCCGTTTGGGAGAGGCGACAGTGCTGCGGGTGAAGCAGAGAGCCAAGATGAACCTTTGGGATTTAAATGCTTTACAAATGCCACAAAAAGAGAACATCAAATAAACACGTGTTGGACTGATTTGTAACAAGGGCACCTCCTCTTTTGAACAACGGACAGACATTGGATGTGAAGACATGGTCTCGAGTATTAGGCTTTAAAATTGCTACTTTCATGGGCATAGCACATTTCTTTACAAAGAAAACTACATTTCTCCGAAAACCTGCAACATTTGGTACTTTCTTTTTGGATACCAGTTAAAACGAGAGCATGAATGGACTCAAGATCAGGAAAGCTGCAGCCAGGCAGAGAGATTATGAACATCTACTGGAATCCAGCTGTAATTAATGATGAGACTTTCATAGATGCTGTGTTCATGTCAATAGACAAATATGCAAATTTAGAGGTGATTGTCTGTGGAGATATGAACATCCATTTACTTTACAATAAAGGGCAGGGTAAAGGCTTACATGAACTACCCCAACGTGCCCACAGATGTTTGAAAGAAACTTCTTACAGAAATTTGATTTTATGTAATATGACCAGTGAAAAAGGAGCGTCACTGTTACCGACGTGGAACCGAGGGAAATCGGTGGCCACTATTGATTATATCTTCACGTCAGTGCAGCTACATCAATCAATAACAAGAATCGAAGTTATTCCATCCCATAAAAGTGACCACAATATGGTGACAATACAAGGCACAATTGTAGGCCAACAAAAGAAAAGAGACTTAGAAATCCAACTGGAAGTCAATTGAAAACTCTCAAGACTAAGATTAACAAGTCAAGCAAACGCACTCCAAAAATTGTATGAGGAAGCAGACCGAACTGATGCAACTGATGCAACAAAATTGAACTATGAATAGCTACTGGTGCCCCTTCAGAAGCCTTGCGCCAGTGCAAGTCATGCTCCCCACAAACATCAGTACAACCCGGAATTAGTAGACAAAAAGAAGACACTAGGGCAACTATACGATCATTGAAAAAAACTGTCAATCCTGGAAACCTACTAAAAATCGGAAAAGCCAAACAATCCTATATTCATTGGAAGAAATCCCATTTAATGACGATGGAACAAAACAATGCTGAATTGATGCTGGCAACGTTCAGAAATCGGAACCTACGAGACCTATGGTGCCTGCTGAACAATAATGCTCAATACCAGCACCGGCTAGTCTCAAACGTCTCAGAAGAGAAATGGATTGCTCACTTTGCTTCTATATATAAAAAAGACCTAAAGGATGTAGATGAACCAAACCAGGTACAAAATTGGAAACTAGAATGGGGAATTGATATCATTGAGACAATACAGAGTCTTAAAAGGGTCGCGGTCCCCTGGTCCTCGCAGCCTGTCTAATGCAGCCTTAAAACAAGATCCTGTAGTTTGGGCAAATATGATGATGCAAATCCTGAGGCTGATTAACAAATTACACCAGATCCTGGAATCATGGAACAAAGCGATCCTGATCCCCATCTTTAAACAAGGCTTATGTGAGGCACCATCTAAATATCGGCCTATAGCCCTATTGGACCCTTTGGGCAAACTATTTGCGTCATTCCTCCTGAAGAAATGAAAGATTTGGGCCAAAGAATCCCACCGCCTGGCAATAAGGCAGACAGGCTTCACAGCAAATGTAGGCACCAACATAAATCTTCCGACATTAAATCTCATTAAGCATGAAGCTATAACGTCAAAGACTGTGGTCCATGCAATCTTTGTTGATCTCACAATGGCATTTGATTCCATAAATAGACAAACTGTGGTCCAAATTGACAGCATGGAAGTGTCTGGCAGATATAATGGAACCGATCAAGCTGCTATATACAAATACATCAGTAGCAGTTAGACTGTCAAAAAATGGGGTAAAATCTGAGGCAATTAAAACATGGAATGGCCTGAAACAGGGCTGCCCTTTGGCAGCCACATTGTACAGTCTATTCACAGGGGATCTTGAGGACAACATCAACGATCCGGCTCTCAATCCCCCGAAAATTAATTCGATCCTGACACTGATCCTAATTTACACAGATGACATTATATTGATGGACAAAACAAGTTCTGGTATGAAAGTCAGCCTTCGAAGATTGGAAGATTATATGTCCTCCAATGGATTAAAAGTCAATCCAAAGAAAACCAAATATATGCCTTTGACAAAGCAGCAACCAAGGAAGAAAAAGCACTGTAAATTCTTAATTGATGACAATATAGTGGAGGAAGTTTCCACGTTTAAATACTTAGGAGTCCTAATTAACCAGTCTAAGAACGAGAAGGAATGGGTAGCTGATATCGAAGGAAAAACGCAGTTGTTGGCCCGTCAAGGGTGTTTGCTCCTAAGAAAATTTGGCACATTTTCTATGAAACCAGTAATGACCTACTATCGTCAAAAGGTGATCCCCATCATCAGCTACAGGTGTGAAACCATGGTAGGTGCAGACAACATAAATTGGCAAAAATTGGAAGCCATATTTTGGAGAACAATACTGCGACTGCCAAAGAACTTTCCGATGCCCCGAATAAGGCATGAAATCGCAACCCAATCCCTGGTCTCCATAGTAAGTTGGAAACAATTCGACCAGCTGCGGAAAATGCTGACTGATGAAGCAACACCAGCCATCCAATTACTACGAAGTTCGAAGGATTCTCTGAATAACAAAACTGGAGTTATGGATCAAACAACTGAAATCGAAACTAACAAAGGAAGATATTGCCCTAGACATGCTACTATATCGTCCACAACACGCAAAAATAAAGATGCAAAGGAATGATTGGATGAGAACTTGTCAAGATAAATCGAGATATGCCATGAACATCCATTGCAATGCTGATTTAAGAGCCATCAATGAACCACCAGCATACCTATGCCTATTTCCAGATCCAAAAGTTCGAGACTTATTCTTAAGGATCAAACAATCTAATCCCGATCCGTGAAAGATTAATTGAAACCAGACAACACCTAAAGATGGCTATTGCCAGTTTTGTATGAATCTAGAGATGCCAGAAACATTGTATCACCTAATTATGATATGCACAGCATTAGCTGAGAAGCGAACTCTGTTCGGATCCTTGTTTGGAATTGCAACGTATCAATTAGAGCCTGCTGCAAGATGGGCCCGGATGATGAGTGGGATTGATAAAAAAATCTATCTACACGCTCACCCAATTCATTAGTAACATACTGGACTAGGACAGTAAAACTAAAAGGACTAAAAGTCTATCTATACAGCCAAATGATGATGATACAGAACTGACTCACCTTTCCACCATTTTTGTTTTTTTTAAATTTATTTAAATATTTTTTTTTCTTTTTTTCCCTTTCTTGTTTTTTTTCGTAAGAAGTACTGCAGAGTAGAACACATTTTTTATAATGAATTTTATGACATGTAAGGTAATGAACGGATAAATGAAAAGTTTATTGTAAACTATATAATTTGAAATATATATATATTTTTTTAAAACACTGTCCATTTCTGCAGGCAATGTCCAGAATGACCGCACATCCTACCTTGGGCACTTCTGCCTTCTTTGCTGCATTTTCAACAGATAAGTGATGTTTTTCCTTGTATTCCTTATGGTTGCATCACAAAGGATACAGTGAATTGATGATAAAAAGGCAGGGTTTTCAGTGTGCAGCCCAGTGTGCTTTTAAATTCTGCCCCATATTTGCGCAGAGTTTCTCGAATACACATATAATGATACATCAATACTTTGCTTGCCACTGGCCCAATGGTGCTTGTTTTTCCTAAAGGGTTCCATCCAATTGCCTGTTTTTTCACTACACGGTCTCTGAGACGAGACAGGTTTAAAACTGGTCATCTGCTGGAGAGAAAAAGACTACTAGCACTCCTTGGTCAGTGCCGCCGCACATTGTCTGGTTCTGCCGGCACTCAATAGGTCCAGTTTAGAATATTCTAGCATGACCATTGGAATCGGAAGCGGCCTCACTCTCACTCGGTTTCCGGTTGAGCGTGAGCTGCGAGGTGCGGCTTGAATCAGTACGGCATACGGCGTATGGAGGTGTATTGTATTGAGGCGACTGAGCGTTCAGAGGGTCCTGGAGTATAGAGGCTCTGTCCTCGGAATCTGGACCTTGACTTCCCGAGCCCCGCTCACTTAGAGAGCCCATTGAGCCCACAAGTCCACAAGGCGGGGAGTCAAGGAAGCAGGAAGCCTAGGAGTCCGGGAGCTCGGGAGCCGCTGGAGCTGTTGGTGCTTTCACAGCCATCAGAGCAGAGCCGAGCTGAGCTGAGCGAGCTGCTGAGTTGTGCTGCTGACTGGGCTGCCAGTGCAGGGCTCTGCTGCCTTCCATTTCAAATAGAGCTAACAGAAAACAGTCTGCCAGTGAAAGTAAGGACCTTACAGGCGTATTGCTGGTCTGTTTGCTTGTGCTGTGTGTCTGTGTTGGGAAATTGTCACATTTTAGGGTCCGCCAGTAAAATTCTGAGAGGCTGGGAATACTGCTTTGTGTGTTCTGGTAGCATTTTGAAAGTGCGGCTAAGTCCCCTACCCACGGGCCATCTGGAAAGGCGATGGTATTTTAAATATTTAATTTTTTCTTTCTCCACATTCCTCCCCTGACTTCTACTATATCCTCCCCCACCCCCCTGCCGCCCTTGATATTCAGCGATTAGAGGGGGTCACGCAAGCAAAGTGAGCACTGTTGGTAGAATCCTGTTAATTGGGATTTGTCTGGGAAATACGATCGCCCCAGTGCAGGGGTACATTCTGTGGTCCCCCTAATGCAATCAGGAGAGGGCCAGAATCACTCCACATATAATCTAAGGAAAACCAAGTCAAGGGTAATTACCCGGGGCCTTGCCAATAAGAAGGTTGAAATGGAAAAATCGAAATCTAAAATAAAAGCAAATAAACCTTCTCCTGTCAATCAAGGTGCGATCACAACATTTTTCCTCCTCGGGAAATAAATTCCACTACGATCGAAGAAGACATACCTGATCAACGTGAAAGCGCCCTATTGAGTGTGTCAAACTTCGAAGATATTGATAATAACTCACTATTAGACCTATGTCTAAATATTCAAAGCAGCATGACACCGCAACCGAAAGCAAGGCTGACTAAGAGTGGAATACAGGCAGGCAGACCGTTGACTACACCTCCAGGGACATCTACGGCGGGAGGAGGCTTGGATAGATTATCTATTTCACCAAACCTAGCAATGGCCTCAATGGAGGATGACCACGACGTCGAAATAGAGCGTATAGATAAATCATACACAGGGGCAGCTGAGATTGCTGAGATTCAGTCATCAGTAGCTTTGTTACAATTTGCGCTCAAGATCTTGCTTAAAATGTCAGGGCGAATTCTTGCTAACACGGACGTTCTAATTATGGAAAAAAAGGGGGAGACCGATAACTGCAGAAGATGCAGAAGCAAACATCTCTGAAGCCATCCATATTGTGAGTGAAATCGAAGAACAACAAAACTTGGAGATCGATCAGGAGGTGGTCAGCCCTGACCCATTTTTTCTCCAAAAAACAGAAGAGGTTAGCAAGAAAATCAGGCAAGGGTAAAAAAGCCAGCCCCATTCTACCAACAACGTCAGAGCAGAGTGTGACGGGAACGTCCACCAAGAAGAGTAGGAAAAGACTAGCAAGAGCTAAGAAAAGGAAGGCAGCCAGCGATGGCCATCTCACCAGTTGGCTGCTACCCGAAAAAGCTGCTGAACACAAAATGGAAGAGGAAGCAGAGATCGTGGAGGCGAAAGAGGCCTCCAACAGTGATGCCACCGACATGGATATGGCAATAAGTCAACCTATAGTGGTGGAAGACTCAGCAACTAAAGCACCTGCCACCACGGTCAACGAAAGGGAGATGAAAGGCAGCCGCATATGCCTGATCAAGAATCTATATCAGAGTAAGGACAACAAGTGTCTTTCACGCTCCAAACTTTTAAGACTTTACTCTGTTCCACAATTGCGGGTGCTAAAATCAGATGACTTTCAATTTGTGGAACCCTTGAAAGGCCCTAATCCTAATGTCTCTGCGTTACACTACAAGTTTATAGCCACAGCCGAATTATTAAGAAGCTACAAAGAGGAACTAAAAACAGAGGACGTTGAAGTGGACGTCGATCTAAATGAAATAGATCCAGGTTGCCCGGCGGCAGAGGTAGCTATTCCTTTGGAAACAGAAGTTTGTCCAAATATATCTAAGGTTAAGAAGATAAAAGCATCAGATGTCCAACTAGTGCTGAAATGGTTGGCTGATGCTCTTCCTGAGATTCTATTGAAGGAACAAGTTACTTACCTGTAATTGTTCTCCAGCATGGGTCTGGCATGGATTCACATGCTCATGAATATTCCCCGTCGTCAGGCTGGGAATCCTCGGTAAAGAAAAAACCAGTATCAGTTTCGTTTCTGATCTGTCTTTCTTAGTAGTAACCAATCACTGATCTCTGGGTCATACAGCCCCCAGCCAATGACTGCCCTCTCCATAAGCCCCGCCTCTGGCAGCCATCCTCAGATTTGGTAGCACGCCAAGTGGCAGTATGACCAAGTGAAGAGCCACAGAGGGGTAGGTGGGAGGGTTCGCATGTGAATCCATGCCAGACCCATGCTGGAGAACAACAGTTACAGGTAAGTAACTTGTTCCTTCTCCAGCATGGGGTCTGGCATGGATTCACATGCTCATGAATAAAAGAATACATAGCAGTATACACATGCACAACCACGGGAGGTGGCAACAGGCTCAACATTAAGCAATACAACAAGTCAACATTAAGCATCTCTTACCTTCTCACCAGGCTCACCTTAAGCGAACACGTTGCGCAGCACTGCTTGGCCGACCCTGCACTCCTCCCTGGAGTCCCGATCGACGCAGTAGAATCTTGTGAAGGTATGCGTCGACCTCCACGTAGCAGCCCTGCAGATGTCCAGCAGGGGCACACCAGACAGGAACGCCGTGGTAGCAGCGATCGCTCTGGTCGAATGGGCTCTCCGACAGCCGGGCAGCGGTCGGTTGGCCAACCGGTGACAATGCATGATGCAGCCGGAGAGCCATCTGGAAATGGAAGTCTTCGAGAGAGCCTTCACTTGTTTCACAGACCCAACGTTCACGAATAGCTGTGACGTCTTCCGAAAACTCTTCGTGCGGTCCACGTAGAACTTCAGCGCTCTAGCCGGTCAAGTGGCACAACGAGTAGAGCGCTCGCTTTGACGTCAGTGCAGAGCCTGCGAACGCAGGTTCGAATCCCAGCGGGTTCGATAAATGAGCACCACACACCATGGGTAATAATAAGCAGCGCTCAGATACCTAAGGGTTCGTAGCGCTATATAAATGCCAAATTATTATTATTATTATTATTACATCCAGCGAGTGCAAAGTCCTCTCGGCCGACGGGAAGAAAACTGGTAACACCAAGGGCTCATTGAGGTGGAAGTCAGACGGCACCTTGGGCATGAAGGAGGGGTGCGTCCTAAGCACTACCCTTGTGTCATGAAAAGTCAAGTATGGAGGCTTGCAAAATAGGGACTGAATCTCTCACACTCGTGCAGAGGTGATGGCCACGAGGAACGCTGTCTTCCATGACAGGAACTTCAAGGGCGCCGAATGCATAGGCTCGAATGGGGCTCCCATGAGCCTGGTCAGCACCACATTAAGTTCCCACGCCGGGGCAGGAGCCTTCACCGGTGGGAATGAACGGAATAGTCCCTTCATAAACTCCTTTACCAGGCGATGAGACCACAAGGACACCCTTCCCGTAGTCCTGGTATATCAGGAGATGGCAGCCAGATGTATTTTTATGGAGGCATGGGCCAGTCCAGCTTTGGCCAGTGACAGTAAGTACAGCAGCACTTGAGGGGCTGTAATGCGCAGAGGGTTAATCTTCTGTGCACGGCACCAGACAGAGAACCTCTTCCATTTATGACCGTAACACTTGAGAGTTGAGGACGCCCTGGCCTTTGCAAGAACCTCTCTGCAATCAGCCGGGATATCATACCTTCCAAACTCTAGCGCTGCAGGAGCCAGGCCTGCAAGTTCAGCGACTGTGGGTCGTGGTGTAGAATGGGCCTCATTCTCTGCAGAGAAGATCTGCGTCCGCCGGCAGCCTGACTGGCGGGGACGATGACAAGTCCAGAAGGTCCGGGAACCAGACCTGCCTCGGCCACGCCGGTGCGACAAGGATCATCCTGCACCTGGACTTCTTGAGCTGGCTGATGAGGCGGAGCAGCAACGGCAATGGATGGAACGCGTATAGAAACAGGCCGTCCCAAGGGAACGAGAAAGCATCCCCATGCTCTTCGGCTGTGGGAACCTGCTGGCGAACCTTTGGCACTTGGGAGTTCGCCGCTGTCGCGAACAGGCCGATCTGGGGTTTGCCCCATCGTTGGAAGAGTCGATCCACTTGATCCTGGCACAGTTCCCACTCGTGGCACGAGCGCGGCTCCCTGCTGAGTGAGTCGGCGATGGTGTTTTTTATTCCTGCCAGGTGGAAGGGAACCAGAAACATCCCTTGGGCGACGGCCCAGCGCCACAGATCCTGGGCCTCCTTGGATAGGGCTGGGGTCTGGTGCCTCCCTGCTTCCGTATGTAGAACATCGTGGTGGTGTTGTCGGTGAAGATTCTCACCACTTTGTCCTTGAGGGACGGGAGGAATGACTTGAGCGCCCAGAACACTGCACGGAGCTCCAAGATGTTGATGTGAAGAGACCTCTCCTCCGGGAGCCAAAGGCCTCTTGCGTGGAGATCTCCGGTGTGGGCCCCCCCCAATCCTCCAGAGAGGCGTCCGTAGTCACCGTCTCCTGAAACGCCAGGGTTTGAAAGTCCGTGCCAGTCGCGAGGTGAGCCCGGGTGCCCCACCATAGGATCGCCCGACGGAACTCCTCGTCGAGGGGGATCCTGTAATCGAAGCAGCCCCCCGCCTGAAACCAGCGGGCGTCGAGGAACTCCTGTAGCGGATGCATCCGAAGTCTGCAAAGGAGTAGAAGGTAGATGCATGAGGACATCATCCCGAGAAGGGACTTGATGGACCTCACCCTGGCCACATCCGTGGCTAATAGTCGCCGTACCTTGCCCAGGATGGTTTTGGTCCTCTCCTCTGAAGGGGAGGCCAACTGCTCCACTGTATCGAGCTTTACCCCCAAAAACAGCGCTACTTGCGACGGAACCAGGTGGGATTTGGGGAAGTTGATGGAGAACCCCAGCTCCGTGAGCAACCGGACGGTCCTCGCAGTATGATCGACGGCGAGTTCCCTTGACCTTGCCCGGATTAGCCAGTCGTCCAGGTAGGGGTAGACATGGATCCCCTGCAGGCGCAGCCACGCCGCCACTGGTGCCAGGCACTTGGTGAAAACCCTGGGTGCCGACTTTAATCCGAACGGTAGGGCTCTGAATTGGTAGTGGCGTCCTTGAACCACGAACCTGAGGAACTTCCTGTGCCTTTTTAGAATGGGAATGTGGAAGTAAGCATCCTCCAGGTCCAGCGACAATAGGAAGTCGCCTTCCTCCAGCTGTCCCAGTATGTGCTAGACGGTCTAGGATGGGGCGCCAACCGCCTGTCTTCTTCCTGACGAGGAAGTACCTTGAGTATACTCTGGAGCCCCAGAGCCTCCTGGGAACGAGCTCGATGGCACCTTTCTTGAGCATCGCCTTTACCCCCAACAGCAGTTGAGGGACGTGATTCTCCTTCCTGGCTACGGGAGGAATGCGAGGGCACTTCTTTAGGAATTCCAGCGAGTGCCCGTTGGCCAGGGTGTCCAACAACCAACGATTGGTGGAGATGGACTCCTACACCCTGACGAACTTTGTCAGTCGGCCTCCCACTGGGGTGCTTCGGTGGGGGCCCGACCACCCGGCCGGGTCAGTCTTGCTTGGAAGCGGCCTTGCCTTCTTGGCGACGACGGCGGGAACCCCCTTGCTTGCCGCAATCTCTGTAGGCCTCCTGGGAAGAGGAGCGGGCCGCCTGGCGGTAGGTGGAGGAACCACCGCTGGATCCTTTGGAGGCACCTTGTCTGTCTCCAGAGCTCCGAAAGGGCCGTCGCTGCTGAAGCACCCCAAGGGCCCGGGCCGTCTCAGAGTCGGTCTTGATGGCCTGTAGAGACTCATCCACTGCCTTACCAAAGAGGTTGCTGCCGTCGAACGGCATGTCCAACACTCTGGCCTGGACATCCTGGCGAAAGTCTGTCGCCTTGAGCCATCCTCGTCATCGGAGGCAAACTCTGTTGCCCAGTTGGTGAAATCCGGTATCGTCAATGTCCGTTGTCACCGTAATGGCGTGATCCGACACCACCTCGCCCTCCTGCAGAATTTCTAGGGCCTCCGCCCTTTTGTCATCAGGCAGGAAATCTAGCAGGGGAGCCATCTTGAACCAGAGCTCCCTGTCGTAGCGGGCCACGATCGCTAAGGCATTGGCCGCCTTAATCGTTGTCGCCGCCGAGATGACTCGTCGTCCCATAGAGTCCAACTTCTTACCCTCACTGTCCGGCGGGGAAGTGGAAGTTGAAGCCGCGGCGCCCGCTGCCTTCTTCTTAGGCGCTGCCGAGACGACCGAGTCTGGCGTGGGCTGGGCCCTGAGGCACAAGGTGGCGGCATCGAGGACTCGATAATTCTTCTCGTACCTGTCCCTCTTGGCGGGTGTCGTGGCAGAGTTCTTGAGGACAGCAAGCCCCTTGTCCCAGATGTCGTCGAGTAACGGCACCGCGAGGAACGTCTTCCTCTTAGCCTCTCGTCGTTGGTACAGAAACCCCTCCATTTTCTGTTCTTCAGGGCAGAGCTGGAAGAGCTTGGATGCCCTGGTTATCATGGCGTGGAAAGAGCCAACCTCGTCGGCTGGGGACGCCCGCGGGGGTGGGGGGGTGACGACGGGATGTCAGCTGTGTCATCGCCGCAGTCGTCGTCTGTCCCCGTATCCGTCGCCGTATCCTCTCCCGGCGAGGGGGATGAGGGGTCCACCAGCCTCGTGGGCATGAAGGGCAGAGAGGGGTGGACTCTGCTACGCTTGTTCGGAGGGTTTCCCGACGGGCCTGGTTCTGGATCCTCCGTCGGGGTCCGTGATTATCTCGTCCTCATCACGGTACATAAGGATTGGATTGCCAACAAAATGGCCGCCGAGCTATCCCGGGGCTCGGGCAATGGCTGCGACGGATGGGATGGCTGCTCCACTGGGCCATGTTCGTCGTCCTCGTCGCTATCTTCGATCACGTCAGCAGGGACCGTCCCTTGGGATCGAACCTTCTCGAACCTCTCGTTGAGGTTTATGAACCTCTCGTTGAGGCCTATGGACCTTTCTTTGAGGCCCCTCTCGGTCTCCACCAGTTCCTCCTCAGAGGCTGATTCCGAGTCTGTTACGGCCACCGGCCCCTCCCCCCATCTTTTTCAGCCGGGGGCTTCACGGGGGGTCTTAGCGGTGGGCTGGAAAGAGGATTCCCTCTGCGGCGGCAGGGATACTCTGGGCCCAGAGGCCGTTTCCATTAGCGTAGTCTCAGCCGGCTCCGCCAGGGTCGCAGAGACCACTTCGGTAGAGGCCTTAGCCGGGTGGATCAAGGCCCTCACCACCTTAGGTGCGTCCTGGGCCTTCGACTTGGGGGAAGGGTCAACGCCTCGCTCCCCCTTCAAGATCGACCGGGTCCGTTCCAGCGGCCTACCCGGGTTCTCGGACTTCCTCTTCCCCGAACCAGAGTGCTGGCTCGTGGTCGAACGTGCCGGGGAAGTAGCGCCCTGCTTGGCAACCGAAGAGCCCGACCTTTCGGCGCTCCCAGAGCCCGCGCTCTCGCAGTGCTTGGCCTTCTGTTGGGCCCACGTCGCCGGGGCGCCCTCAAAGGACTTAGAAGCCCCCTCAGACGACTTCTTCGCCTTCTCACTTGCTGTGCCCTTCTCCAGCCAGGTGGTGAGGCGGGATCGACGATCTCGTTTGGTCCGTTCCGAAAGGTTCTTGCAGAACGCACAGTCCTTCTCCACGTGCGTCTTGTCCCCATGGAGGCAGTAGAGACATCGCAAATGCTTGTCCTCCTTGAAAACGTTATATAATCCGCATCCAGGGCAGTTCCTGAACAGCTTGGATCTGGGCGTCGAGCTCCCTTTGTCCTGGGCCATGTCCGTTGAGGTAGGCCGCAGATCTTCCGGAATCCTCAAAGAAGTGTAAACTCGACAAAAACTTCACCCTTGAGGGGCGTAGAAGAATTCCGAAACGGGTCCCCGTTATCGGAAGTAGCAGCGGTGGAGCTTGAGGCTCAATTAAACCGAAAAAATGAGAAAATCTCCTGAAAAAATGTGAAAACGCAGTAAAAAATCTCAAGAGCTAAACACGAGTACTCCCAACACTTGAGCGTGCGGTAAAACTCTGAGGATGGCTGCCAGAGGCGGGGCTTAGGGAGAGGGCAGCCATTGGCTGGGGGCAGTATGACCCAGAGATCAGTGATTGGTTACTAGTAAGAAAGACAGATCAGAAACGAAACTGATACTGATTTTTTCTTTATCGAGGATTCCCAGCCTGACGACGGGGAATATTCATGAGCATGTGAATCCATGCCAGACCCCATGCTGGAGAAACAATGAGATCTATCCATTCTATCCTGCAATTGTCGGGGTTTTGCGCACCTCCTTTCATCGGAGGGCTCTACGAAACTGTTCGACAAATGCAGCTGTTTCTGCCTACAAGAGACATGGGCCATAGACCCCCTAATTTTAGATGGTTATATGTTGTACCATTTGGCTGCCAAAAGAGGTGATAAAGGCAGACCCTTTGGTGGAATGGTTATAGGGGTGGCCAATACTTTGGGCTCAAGGCAGATTGACTGCAGCCTTGAAAGCAATATGCTTGCAGTTGAAGTGATCCTCGATGGCAAGGACTCTATGGGCTCATTTTTGTTGGCGAGCCTCTACAATCCACCTGGGCCAATGCTAAGCGAACAATTGCAAGACTCGCTTCAGGATTTGTTAGCGAATTGGCTGCCTATAACTACTGATCCAGGGGTAATTGTTGTTGGAGATTTCAACTGCCATATGACAGGGCGGGAGTGTAAAACGCTGAATCCTAAACTGAAAGAAATGGGAAGTATGGCCCACAATAAAAAAACCCTTGAGAGCGGTACATGGGAATACCTGTTTGAATCCTGGGATATGGTAATGCTTAACGGCAGAACCATTAGTGATCACCCTGGGCAACACCCATGGTCAAATGATACCTCTTAGAGTACTCTGGATTATGTATTTGTATGTCCTAGGTTCCAAGAGCAGGTCGAAGACATGACAGTTATCCCCAATGAATGGAGTGACCATGCAGTACTAAAATATGTGATGGGTATTCCCAGAAAACAGTCTTTATCCAGTAATCTAGGTATGGTAAAAACCAATAAAGCAAGCACCAGGATTTCCTGGTCGGATAAAAACATATCGCTTGCTGTTGAAGCTCTGGGGGCAGTAGAATCCAACAAGTTGCCTAAATTTAATGCGATGTCTATCAACTCCATAGAGGACTGGATCTATGCTTTCGTAGGTAGACATGCAGTAGCACCTATGGGGTGGATGTTGGGCCCTGAAGGGAAAAAATTGCCATTTCATAAAACGATCAGAGACATGAAACATAACCATAGAGCTGAGTTACGAATGGCCAAGAAAAGCGGCATATTTCCACAAAAACAGGGAGATTAAAAATAGGTACAGGTCAGCCATCAAGGCAAAAAAAAAGGTTGGACAAGGTACTTTCCTGACAAAAATTGATCAAGACAATATGCGAAGGAAAGACCTGTAATATCTGGTCTCTCCTGGGTGAGGCACGTGGTGTGCAGAAGGGGGCTTTAGTTAACCCCATTGAAGCTAGAGTGTGGGTTAAATTCCTGGAAAATAGAAACACAGAGGACGAGGAATTCACAGTATTGGGCAGTCCCACATTAGAGGCCCAGTTCCTTATATCACATGAACTTATTTTGAATAAAATTAAAGAGATAAAATATTCACGAGCACCGGGACCCAATGGACTGGCCAATATTGTTATGAAAACGTACCCTGAATTATGGGCGAGTTTGCTGGGTGTATTGTTTGAGAAAGTTTTTAAATCAGGTAAAATACCCTGCTCGTGGCAAACGGCAATATTAATCCCTGTGTTCAAAAAGGGAAACAGACTCGATCCAAGCAACTATAGGTTGCTCTCAATGCTAGATGTCGCGGGAAAGATATTTACCTCATTTTTGCTCAATGAGTTACAATCATGGGCTGAGGGTGCAGGGGTACTGTCTAAATTTCAAAGTGGATTCAGACAGGGCTACTCTACCTCTCACAATATTATGGTAATGGACATACTACGAACCAGAGCACTAAGAGGAGGGGCGGCCCCCTTAAATGCCCTGTATATAAACTTCTCAGCAGCATTTGATTCTATACCTAGAAGCCGTCTGTGGAGAAAATTACAACTAATGCGATGTCCAGAAGGTTTAACATACTACCTAAGACTTTTACACCAAAATAACTCAGTCAAATTGAAGTTAGACCAGGAAGGTCACACAACTGATAATGTTGCCCAAAATAGGGGAGTCAAACAAGGTTGCGTAACAGCACCTCTAATTTACAATCTATATGTTTATGACATCCTGATGCAATAACTGCTGCTAGCAACTGCCCCCTTAAAACCGGTAAAGCCATTTGTCCAGTATTAGCGTATGCAGACGACCTGGTGATATTTGATTATACCATCAGTGGAATACGTAGATCGGCGGTTGCACTGTGGGAGTATGCAGACGAAAATGGCCTTAGTATCAACCTAGGAAAAACGAAGGTAATGAGATACACTAAAAAGAAGGTATCTTGTGTGCAACTTACAGTAGGTTCCTACGTTCCCCAGTACTGTTATTTGGGCATAGACTTTGAAGTTACCAGAGATTATGTGGCCTGTAAACAATCGCGCTGCATTAGAGCGGCACAACGGACTGCCTTTTTCTATAGGTTCACTGTTAAACAGGGCGGTTTTACTTTGTGGGGTACTCGCCAACTCTATGTACAAGCTTTTGCCCTGGCCATAATCTATGGACTGGAAGCCCTCCTTGAGTCTGATCTAAAGTGGCTACAGGTGATAGAATGTAGATTCTGGCGTCATATTCTTGGCTTACCTCCCTGTGTCCCTATGGTCATTATTAGATTGGAACTTGGCCTGACCTCTCTAAAGGCATTAGTATTGAAGAAGCGGGCTGTGCTATATTTAAGAATGACCCGAGACACAAGTAATCGACTAACTATTAATAGCGATCCATCAGGAAATGGTTAAGGAGCATTCGGTATGTACAACTATTGGTCAGATGATCAATCTGTTTCGTGAAATAGGTAGGCAATCCAGGGAAGGTTGCTACTCAGAGGAAGTAAATAGAGCGCTGAGCAAACGTATAGACCTCTGGGCCTGGCTAGAGAACTTCAAACATCTTAGGAGCCTGAAAAGTTATCAATTTGTGCAATAAAGATTGTTCGAGTTCAAGAAACCTCAGAGAAATTTGAACATCTGTCCATCAGCCAGACTCAGACGGTTTATCCTATTGCTCAGATTGGAGCAACTACCCACAATCATGATCACGGGGAGAGAAGATAAGATTGCCGTTGAGCTGCGAATTTGTCGCTTATGTAAAATCCAAGATCAGCTGGAGACGGCAAAGCACCTGTTGACTGAATGCCCTGAGATGGCCAGTACATTTACTCCCCTCCTTGGCAGCTTTGTTCATGAAACCATGTATATTAGGGACGTCTTGTTTTGGCACCATTGTCTGAACTCTTAACAGTATACGCTTGTTGACAGCAGTATATACCATCTGGTTGAGGGTTGAAGTTAGATTGGGCATAACTTTATGCGATTATTTTAATTTTGTATAGGCATCTATTAAGCTGATGTAATGAAATTTATGTGTATAGTTTTTATATGGTAGCTTTGTTCCTTTTTTCTTTTTCTTTTCTTTACTCTTCAGGATATGAATTTTCTGTATTTGTATTAAGATTCTCATTTGGATTATGTATTAACTTTCTATGTCATTTTAAATCTGTGTAAAGTTTATAATTTAAACTATAACGAAATAAATATTAATAATAAATATTAATGAACTTGGAGAGGACGAGTGCAACAGATCACAATGATGAGGAGCATCAGGGCTACCAAGGTGCAGTTACATCAGCCGCCAAGTTAAGAATATCATCTTCAAGATGGCAGTCAGCATAACAGACAGCCCACCAGCCATCCATTTTAAGCATCTACTGAGGGATTTCCATAGGCAAGACTGTGCACCATGCCACGGTCTAGGGTCTTGAGCCAGTGCTTTAAAGGTTGGACACCATTTAAGAGCACTAGTGCCACCGTTTTTCCGGGTCCAGTGGACCCCTTGCTACTTTCTCGTGTTTGGCCCTGAGCGAGAGACGGATACAGCCTGGTGGATCAAAACCGGTATTGCAGCCCGGAGGATGCCAGTCTTTCCTACCCCACCCTACTGAGGATCCAGCGATTTACAGATGGTCTCCCTTTCAGATGCCCGGTTTCCCTTTGAATGGTCCTAGACAGCCTTCAATGTCAAGCGGATGGTAACCAGTCTCAGCCCCAGAAGATGTTACACAGGAGCATTTATAATTCAGCCAGAGCTGGGATCAGCCATGCAGCTCCAGATTCCAATAACAGAATATGGAGGAGCATCAGCTGCCACACAGGGGGCCTGCCACCACGACATCCTCGTACAACCTCTGGCCATATTCAAACTTGTCTGCATCAAGCATCCACAGTCCTCGCAAAGGAATACGTTGCATTGACAGTCGGACTGTATGGCTCTGCAAGCCCCTTGAGAAAAGGGGGAGAGCAAAGATGAAGGTGGAGTGCCCCCAGTTCAACAGTGCAAGGTAAATGGTCACTTCCAGCCTGGAACTTGCCATTCTGGCTTTTGTCTCCAAGGTTCAGAGAGATCCTAAGAGAAGTGTGGACAACACATGATTCTGTCATGAGCTGCTGAATTCCACAAGCCCTTCAGCAAAGACCAAGGACTTTTCGTAAAAAGCCTTTGAAACCCTGTGAACCTGCAGGTCAGCAGAAACCAGGACCAAACAGCAAAGTGCATAAACTCAAATTGCAGCATTTCAGCAGAACACCAGCACTTGCTTCTGAAAACTGACTGAAGTTGGGTAGAAAGGCCACTTCAAAAGCTGGCCTTGTGGCAGATGGCCTCTGGGGAACAATTCACCATGGAACTAGCAAGATTGTTAATATGTATGACCCTAGACAAAGAGCAAGCTTCTTTCCCATAAGAGATTTTGCAAAGGCAGGGCATAGAAGGAGATCACTCTTCTGGCCACTGCCAAGAAGGGAGAGGGATGTTCCAGTACTGGAATATCCAACAACAGGAGTCCTTACCCAGAGGTTGTAGCAGTCAACATTGCTGATGGTGGAATACAAGGCAACCCACCATAACAAGCAGGTGAGCGTTCCAAAGTTAGGTATTCGTCCACAGGGTATGGAGCAAGAAGGAGAGTGCAATTGGGAGCGGTTATCACACAATGCCGAATTCTACAAGCCATCCAGGGTGCTTGCAAAGAAATGCATTGGTGGACCATGATCAGGCCAAGCCACTTCCCAAACAATTCTTCCAAGAGGAAATGGAGCTGATGTATAGGGAGGTGGTGGGCCTCTTTCAGAAGGGTGCCATGATGCCAGTGAAGCAATATCCACATTTTAGAAATGTTTTGGGGTATCCTAATTATGGTTCACAGGAAGGACCAAGTAAGACTGGCAATAAACCTACAAGACATGAACAGATGAAGGCATTCATATGCTCAGTGACATTGTGCAGGATGGGGATTGGATAGCATGCCTCTACTTACAAGACACAACTGATAGTGACAATTTTTCACGCAGATTTCTGCAGTTCATTGACAGGGTCACTGTTGGGCATTTGGAAGCCTTCCTTGTCGATTCTGCTCTACTCCATGGACCTTTACCAAGCTGCTGGAGTCGTTAATGGAGTCCAAGGAGTGAATGATAATCTTGTTGGATAACATGATCACGTCTCAAGTGCAGGAGGAACTCATGACTCATGAGCAGTTAGCCTTTGACCTACTTCAACCCCTAGACTTGCAAGTCAACTTCCAAAAGTCTGCATTGACACTTGCTCACAGCCTGGAGTTTCTGGAATTCCAAATGGACACAATATCGGCAGCATTGATCTTGCCGCTGCCCCCTGGTAAATGAAGTAAAGACAGATTTGAGCTGTGCTTCACCCCAGGAAGGTATCCCTAAGCGAACTAGCCAGGTTGACTAACCTTTTGGCTTCTTCAATGCAAGCGATTTTCAAGGGCCTTTTGCACTGCAGGGCTATTCAACAACCCATGGTCCATAATCTGCGACTATAATAATTTGTGTTCTCATATAGTACCTAATGCCATATCCTAAGCACTACAATAACATGTTTTTATTACATTATTTTATGGTACTCAATGTATTGATTGCAGAAGGATAAAAAGTGACATCAACCATGCAGCGTGATATAATCTTGTGAAGTGCAGATTGGCAGATTTGCAACAAGAGCCAGAACCATGCAAACGCCTGCATCCTCCTCGAGATGACCAATATATAGGCTGTACGTTGCATCAACCATCTAGGCAACCCAAGGTCCAGACTGTTAGCCGAGCTAGCCGAAGACATCTGCCATTATTACCTGCAGACAGCAATTGTGGTAAAGGCATAGTTATTTCCGAGTCTCTAATGTAGTAGCAGACTGCTTTTTCAGACACCTCCAAGATTCAATGATTGGAGACAGGATACACAAAGCAGCAGTCTGCGACTTGTGATAGACTAACTGGTTTGTTTCGTTGCTCAAGACCCAGCTGGCCAGTTCATTCAGCTGGACGATCATGCTGCTTCATCCTTGAGGTCTGGGGAAGGATGATGTTCGCCTTTTTAGGCGATTGTGCAGAGTGTACAGCTGTCATTGGTCCCAATGGCACCTTTCTCATCAGCTCACGTGTGGTTTCCAGTTCTTCTGAGTGGGTCGCACCAGTGTTGAGCATATGCTTTTGGCTTGGTGACAGCTTTTGACCAAGCAAGGTGAGAAGGGGTCATAGAGCAGCCAGTATTGAAGTTGGTCAGATGTTTACTTATGTAGATTTTGACCTAAAGAAAAGGAGGTGGGTAAGACATTATGCAAGACTACCATGGACACAACTGAACTAGAGAGTCATGTGGTTTTAACAGTTATTCTCCCAAAAGAAACTGGCAAATTCCCCAGAAGTTATAGGATATCTATTTTGCTTTGTTGCTGAAAACGAAAGTAAAGATTGTTAAGTATAATACTCGCCCCCTACGAAGGGAAATCTATATTCTCCTGTACACGTAGTTGGGTGATGTTGATGCATTTCATTGTATCATATTTCCTTTATTCGACTATAAAGTCTTTAAGTACAAAACACAATGCAGAATTAAAAGATATCAAGATAAAATCACTCGTCACGTTTCCAATAAAACGATCAAATAATCACTAGAACGTTAAAATGCATTATCAGTAAAAAGAAGATTTGGGCCTAGATTAGACCCATTGGGCGTGGTTTTAGCCAGGCCTGGTGGTGCATTTGGCTACAAAAAACGCAACATCCACCTCGGAGGTGCTTTTACAAAGTTTCAATCGTCTCCGATAAGGTGCAGATCTTATGTAATAAAAACAGAGGTTTAAGACACAACTCTTGGGGATTTCAGCCCTTCGCATATGTCCACAAAATGGAAGATCTCTTCTTTGCACGCACTACACAATGCACAATTTGCACCCCAGGAGTGTGTCTGATGGCTAGTGTACTCACGGACCCTTAAAGCTGTCAATTCTATATTCAATATAAAGTGCCCTTGCATAATTGCGTAATTATGTCCAGGCATGGTTCCTGGCTGAATTAATCCTTAGAAGACAATACGTCCATACCACAGGATGGAAGAACACATGCATTTGCCATCGTCCTTGACCTGAAGTCAACCCATGCTTTTTTCACCCTGGGAAGGCTATCTTTTGAAATGAGATTGGGGGTGGTCAAATGCTATTAAGGTCCTCCCCCCCCTTTCATGTTCAATAAAAAGGTCACATCTTCACGGTACTTGCCAATGGCAGGATTGTCCCATAATCTAATCCAGTGGCGAACGGGTCTTAACGCAGCTTCTTCACCAATTGTACACTTGTACCAATTGAAACACTTGTGTATAGGCGCGTTATAAATGCCATATATCATATCCTATCTGTTACATTCCATGCGAACTGCTGCCGTTGGTGCGCTTTGCAGGAGTAACAAGATACCTTGTAGAAATTTGTTCACAGATATTGGCAGTACTCTGCTTTTAGAAAATCCCCACATGTCCACACTGTACAAAGCAGCCGCCATCACTTGAGCTTTGTAGATGTCCAATACATGGCATAACGCAACACAACCATGCTATAAGATTTTTTTCAAAGTACCACGGCTCTTATAAAGGGCGATGTTAGACGACCAGTTGTGGAACCCAGCCAGAGTTACTAGTAAAACGAATACCACGATAGTCGTACCAGGTAAATTGCTCTCATTTGAGGCTTCCCACTTCCAGGTACAGGGGTTTTGCTTTTGTATGCAAGATCATAGATCATAGATTTCGTTTTCCTGATATTTCATTCTAGACGGATTTATTTATTTAGATTTGTAAAGCGCACTGCAGCCCACGGGCATCGAGGCGCTTAGAGGAGCTTAAGGAGGCTTACTTCTGGGTTACATGATAGCCGCCCAACGATGATTCTTATACATGGTAAAGGTTACTACAAACATAAGAGAGCTGCGTGTTCAAAAGGCTGCCTGGTTACAGACTCAGCGGTTAAACGAAGCAGGTTAGAACAACATATTCAAACAAAGAGCACGGTTGTGATCGCCTTGCGGAAGGCTGCATGAGAGTCAATGCTCCTGATGTGTGCACTCTCCATATGCTCCCTATGACAGCACACTTTTTTTTTTTACAAAACATGACAAGCATCCCATCAATCCTGAAGGTGTAGTGGATAGGAGTACTGCATTGTCTGAAAATAGTGCAGGGAATGCATCTTTCCCCAAAAACGGGGCAACAAAGTTGTGCGGGGTTAATTAATTCATCCACTACTGTATTAATAAAAATGCAAACATCCTTGCCGAACCAGAAAGGGTGCGGTTACTTCAGCCGCCAAACTCCAATTCACTGTTGCTACGTTATCTGAAATGTTGGCGTTAATGACTCGGGGATATCCTGGGATATTAGCACATTCCACAGGAGGCTCTGCAGGACACGATCAAAGGCCGTCTTCAAATATACGAAAACCGCATATTTTTTTTCTTTTCGAGTGCCACGTGTTTTTGAATAAGCAAATTCAAATGAAATCCCTGGTTCACGGTACTCATGCCAGAATATCTGCCTGTAGATGTGTAAGGAGGACTTCGCTATCTACCCATGACATTTTTATGATGGCATGTAGGTTGAGGAACTTGTTCGGAGTGCCTCAGACCTGGTGCTGCTGAAGACTAAATTGGCGACGCCCGTGAATGGGTCCCCCATGTGTTTCAATATTTACCCATGCACTGCAAATAAGCTACATTCTTCGCCGCATGCAAGTACTTTGACAACATTTTCTATATTTACAAATACCTAAGAGCAAGCAGGACCAATGGCCTTGTTTAGAATCAAGCCAGAAAAATAACTTTACTAAAAATAAATTCCTTTCCCACAGCACCACCGAGCTGCGCAGGCTACTACGAAAGAACCCCACCTTTGGAAACACCAATGAACATAATTCTAGGATAATTCTTAGAAACGAGCAAGGTGTGTGCATTAAACTGCTTTAAAAAAAAAAAAAAAAGTGGGCGCTAAAAATGTGTACGTACACACAACGAAAACAGTAACCAGATTTTAGCATTTTTCAAAAAAATCTTAAAATTTAGAATCAATTCAATTTAAAAAATGTGGGTGCAGCGGGGTAGGAGCGGCCAAAGGAGGGAGTGAACAAGGCAGCACAGCGTCGGCAGCTGCGCCTGGCTCATCCGAGGACTCAGATTGTGTGTCCTTACTATACCGAGCCCCCTAATTTGCTAATAAGCACCCCCCAACTGCTTAATTAAAAAAATTAAAAAATAAAACATTTTAGCATCTACTCAATACATATCAAAAGTCAGCTTAATTCCAGCGCAAAGCACTGTGATCACACTGCACCAGCAGTGGGTAGGGTATTACCCAAATTACCTTTTACAATTGACCTTCTGCACAATTGACCTTTATATTATTTTAGTTGTTGTATATATGTATTGGGTTGGTTTTGGGTTATAAATATAAGGGGATTGGGTGGGGGGTTGCAGGGGGATTTCCCCCGCATATATGTCCTAATTGACCTTCTAAATTAGATCAATTCTCCCGAGGTTAATTGTGAAAAGGTCAATTAGTATACAACTGCGTGAAAAGGTCAATTAATATACAACCGCGGGTAGAGCGCTCTGCAGCGATCCATGTGAGATTTGCAGGTCACAAGTTCGAATCCCGGCAAGGTAAACTCTGCCTTTCATTCTTCCAAGGTCGATAGAGTCCTAACTTCGGTAGGGATGATAATGTATGAAAATATGTTCTAGGTAAAGCGCTTTGGCGAAAGCGCTATATAAATAACAAATCATTTTCATTAACATGAGTCAGTCCACTCTCGTTTTCAAACACTGTCTACTTTTCAGATATGCTGCTAGATTTCTTTCGGCGTTGGGCTCTGTACTCCATTCTAATGGAAAATTATTAAATGCTTTTTACATATTTCCTTCATCATCCCTCGAGAGAAGAAAGAGCATGGTTCTTTGTGCACTGTAGTCTCAATACCAGCTTGGCAATTCACACATTTAAATACACCAAGTGTGAATTTGCTTGCCTTTGTACCAATATTTAACTCGCCCTGCCACCTATTTTACGTCACCTGATTGACTTTAAATCTTTAATTTCCATTCACATGCAAGCACGATGGTCAGGCCGATCAACAGCGATTCCCCTCTAAAATGTATTTGGGACTGCTATTCCCATACATTACTGAGGGGCTTTGCTTCACTGTTCTCCATTACACTGCCATTACCGCATAGCATACCTATACTAATGCATCATACAGTACAATACGAGTAAGAGATATATATTGTTGGGGGAGGAGCGATCGCCTTTGGATAGGGCCTTGCTGCACCCCTCAAGCGCTTTACAATTTGTCAAGACTTCTAAGCACTATAGCCCTGGGAAAGCTTCTTTCATGAAAAAAAATCTCACAGAGGTGTGGCCAGTCACTAAATATAGTTATTATCATCTAATATTTTAATACCAACTATTAGTTGAATTAATTTGTAAAACTGTTGTACATTGTAAAATAGCTTTGTTTAAAACACACAGCAGAGAACAGGCTCTCTGCCAAAGAGGAACGTGCTTGTGCTAAGAATAGATCGCAGAGCTTGTGTGTGTGGTGTTGCATCATTGAGTCTAAGGCTTGAACAGAGAACGTGGCTGACCAACTGGTCCTGTCAATCACAGGCCAATCGAGACTCAAAAAAAAAGATTCAAGGCACGACAGAATAATATGGAAAAAGGTTTTTTGTAGGAATTGCTGGACCAGATTAAATATAAGTTTATTGAGTTAAGTGCTGAGAGAATGGCGTGAAGATGTGTTTATGTATGAATGTTTATAACATAGTAAATTATGCTAAACAAGAGCGACAAATTATTCCTGCTAATGCAGCATTATGTTAAGTAGGGAACATGGCCATGCAACACCCCTTGTATGACAAGAAAAACACGTTTGGAGAAGCTCTGCTGGTATCCAGTGACCAAGTGAAGGGTATTTAAACCCCATGCACAGCAAAGTATCCAGAGGGCCTTGGAGGGAGCCAGCCACGACGACAGAATGCTGGCCTCAAATGGCAGAGTCCTCTGCCATTGCCCCAATCCTCATGATCTGTAAAGATTAAAAGTCTTGTAATCATCTGCAAGACAGACTCATGGCTTTTGATTCCCTAGAGGGGTGCATTTACTCTGGTTTATGGTGATTATGGGTCCCCTGTATTTAAGAGGCGCCCCTGCAAAATGGGGTTCGCTTTCAACATCTGCCATCCCTGCATAATAGAAATGAGCAGGCTGGAAGTTGCCGTAATCATTTGCTTACACCATAAGCTCCATGTGGCTTTTTATGCAACTGCTTTGAAAAACTTAAGGGATAATTACTCAAAAGGGCATTTATTTAGTATTTAAAATGTGCAATGTTTGCTCCCACAAAAGAGTTATGTCCGCTTCTTCCATTATCAGATGGATCCTTCACTATATCTAGCAAATTAAGCGATGAACCAGGATGCATTCTTGCAAGAGTTGGTTTCCTCTACTTCCATTTTTGAAGTCCTCAGTTAGAAATCCCTTTGCCTTTTCCCACTATAGTATATGGGATGTTAACAACTGGCACCACTTTATCTCACAAATACCACAAATGCACCCTGATCCAACTCTGCCACCAAAATCTCAGTCCTCCGTTCCTCCATTCAACCTCTGCCTGGTCTCTTGGTCCAGCCCCACACCTCCCAACCTCATCCCTGCAACCCACACTGCCTCTCATTCTTTCTTCCTTTATACTGTGGTCCTGCTGGTTCTTTCTACCCTAACCCCTTCCAGTAGTTGACTCAAGTGATCAGTCAAAAGCTGTTCTTTCCGCAAAAGCTTGGCCACACAAGTGAGAGGCTTAAAAAATAAATGACTCTTAGCCCCTACTCCTTTTCCAGCACAGTTTTGATTGCAGTCTGTTATGGTCGCTCAGCTTGCTATTGGTCTGGAATTTCATTTTTCTTGCGATTTTCCTCCTATGCTGGGAACTTTGGGCTCAAATTCGGTTTTAGGACGTCAACGCCCCCCTTATTCCCCTGCACTATCTTCTCACTAACAGTTCGTTTTTTGCAGTCCCACCATTCACCTGGGGTTGGTAGGTCAGGAATTGGGAGTCTCATCTCTGACAAGAGGAAATTAAGTCTGTCCCCTCTCTGTTCTTGATTCAGTTCCCCAGGCTCCAGCCCAAGTTTTCTTGGTGGTGCACACTGGAAGTTGTCCTGAAACAAAAGCGAACATGGGCCAGAAAGAGTACTTGGAGGCATCATGTGAGAGTGGTACCATTAATGACATTCATGGCACATGGGTGAGGCTTCAGGGACTGCTCTCCCTGCCCACGATTTCTTGACTTCCTCTACAAGGGGGAACCGTTAGCGGACAATAGACTATGAAGGTCTTGGGTCTCAGAGGGTCTTTCTCATGGGAAAGTGGGGCGGGGGGAGCACTGTCATCAAATGAAATCATTCGATCTCCCCAGTAGTTGTCTCCTCCCATGTGATCCTCCCTCATATTAAAACCCCTAGTGTCAGGGTCTGGATCAGGAAACGGCTGCCGTCCCCTGGCAACATGGGAGGAGGTTCTCACTGGGGCATCCGTGAGAAAATATAGGTGGATTTGGAGAGGGTGTGTGACAGAGTGGGGAGAGAGTGAAGGTGGTAGAAAGTAGTTGGGAGGGCAGAGAGAAGTAAGGTAGTTGGGAGAAACAGGAAGATAGTATGTGAAAGATAAGGAGACGGGAGTAGACAGGGGTCATTGAGGGTGAGGTGAGAAAAGTATGCGCAGGTAAAGAGGCAAAAGAGGGTAGAGAGATGTGCAGGTAATTTAACGGTGGAGGAAGTGAGGAGAGGAGAGTGGTGCAGAGTGGAGGGAGAATGGAGAGAAGTGAGGAAAATAAAAATGGAGAGAGACAGCAAGAGAGAGACAGCACAGAAATAGAGGAAGAGACCGTGATAGCAGAGAAACGGAAGAGAAACCCTGGCCAACATAGGGCAGTCCAATAGTCCATGAGTATCACTTAGAAAGTCCCATAGGGAGATAGATACAAGGTCACAGCCTTTAGGTTTTGCCGTTAATATTAGAGTGAGATAGTAGGGGTTACCTTGCTTTAGAGCATGTCGGGGAGATTGAGGGATAAAGGACACCTGGGCTATGGAGGAGAGCCGAAGAAACCCCCTTAGTTTCTCACGTCCCATAAATATTGTAGATTGAAGCTGTTTTATAACCGTTTTGAACAACGTGTCTGCGGATTTCTGAGGCCATCTGTCACAGTATACTGTATTGTTCTCCCACCAACATCGTGCCAATGGCCACCTTGCAGTTGTCCCAGTCTCCACCCTGGCCATGCTAAAAGACTGTACGGCGCAGGCAATCTTGAAAAGGGAGCAAAGTAATTGAACCGTAGGTACAAACCAATCCTTAATGAAGCGCACAGTTTACCCCTCGGGGCTGGCATATTTTTAAAGATAGTCTATGTTGCATACAAGACTAGGACCAATAAGGCATCCTCCTTCCTGGCAACTAAGCCTCTCTGGATGCAAGGATAAACTGAAGCCTTAACATCAACAGGAGCAAAAATTTTAAAAAATACCACATTAAAAAAAAGTCTGCATCTACACGCACACACTCTGGAACAACATACAGGCAAACCTCTGCCACTGATCACCAGCTGCCGGAAGAATTATCCCACTCCTGATTTTTTCCCTGCTACCCCTCACTTTCTCGAACAATGTACTGTCCCCAACACGCTCCACGGTTACTCGTCTAGGTTTGTGCTCTAATAATAAAAAAATAAAAAAATATATATATATATATATATATATATATATATATATATATATATATATATATATATACATACAGAATCGGGTGTGTAAAGACCCTTCCTGTGCACGTCAACTCGTGTTCCTATGTGCGATATATGTTTATAACAAATGATTGGTTAGCCTTTTCACTGTAACAAGTTGGCACCAAGACTGGCACTTTTAAAAAAAATATTGCGCCGACAGCCTGCGACCGCACTTAATAGTGAATACACAGTTTGAAAACAATACATTAGGAAACTGAATGGATAGGGCTTTCTAATCGTATGCTATTTAAACTGCAGACTGCTTTTCTGAACTGGAGGGTCAATGCTTTCGTTCTGCATTGCCGATGACTCCTGGGCTGACAGACCTTCGAGGCGTGTTGCAGGTGACTTCCCTCGCCCCACTCGTCAGCGATACTGACAAAAGCTCAATCTAGTGCTGAAGCTTAACTTTAGCGGTGAAGCAGCACACTTGTATAGCATGTGAAGCGTGTCGCCATCACGCCATTATTAGGCAGCAAGGCTGAAGGTTCCAGGTTGGCCGATGAAGTTATTAACTCTAGGGTTGAAACTTGCACAGTTGCCATCTAAGACAGAGGGACCTGCGTGACAACGGAGCATAGCAAGGGTGTGTTAAGAAGCAATACTATTACAGCATCCATCCAGAGTGCTGTGAGAAACCTGAAGATGTCCACCTGTCATCCAGGTGGCCAGGACACGGCCATTGCTTTTGGATTCAGTTCCTGGGGGTGGACCAGTGAGGGAGGATCACCTGGATGGGGTCCTTGGGGAGTAGTAGTGGGACACTGATGGGTGAGATGCAGTATCCCCCTTCTTTAAACACCTTTATCCCCATCCTACCACATAGGATATTCCAAAACACTGCCCCCTGCCCTTTTCTGATACAAACACTCACACAACACGAAAGACAACGGACTAACACCACAGCCATTTACCTGGCATGTCCCAAAACAAGGGTCAGGCAATTGATAAAAATCACACACACTCGACGGCCCTATCCCTTCCCCACGGGGATAAGAGGTGGAGCACGACAGCACCCTACAAGCAAGGCAGACCGCACAACATGAGAGCCAACTCAGTACGCAGTTCAAGAGAAGGACAAAGACGGCGCAAGTCACAAGGATACAAAGGGGAGAAGTGACCTTGCCCTTATCGACAGAGACCCGTGAAGTCTCAAGAGAAGGAATCGTAAGGCTGCGAGACTATAGCCAGTGTGTGAGAGCCTCTTGTTTGTTTTATTTGTAATGCACAAGCGTACCCGAGGGAATCAGGGCACAGCCTTATCAAGAATATGCGAAGCTTGGTTACAATAGTCATAGAACATACAGAGACCGGAAGGTACACCAAAATTATATACATTTCAACAATGAGTTACATAGATATTATATACATATAGGCAAGTGAGCGCACGTGGTTACAGTCTGTGCGGGTAGTGCGAGAAGGGGACAGCCTGGCGCATGAGTATCTTTGACGGCCTACGTTTTCAGCCAAGAAACTACCTTAGATTGGAAGTTCTGGTAGGGTAGGTCCGCTCCGAGATTTGGCATTAAGGAGTTCCACAGTTTGGCTACTTTCACTGTAAGCAGTTCTGGTGGGACTCAGGGAAGTTTGTCTGTGGAATATATTCATCAGGTAAGTAGGGGCAGCGTTATTGAGGGATTTGTGAGTGAGCGATGCAGTTTTTAAAAGAATGTTGTCGTTGATCGATAGCTAGTTCTGTTCACTAATAGGTGTGTCACGGTATTAGTTTTACGACGGTACAATAACCTTCATGCCAAATGACGGTATATCATGGTTATCGCGGTATAGCAGGTGGAGTTAACTAATCTTAACAAATATTTTGTAAAAGGTCATAAATTGTCAGATTTATCATCACAAACAAAACCAGGCATCCAGGGCCAGAATTGGGCTTTTCAACATACTTTCCACTGAAATGCCACCCCTTGCTTCCACCAAACACAAACACATGTGTGGAGAGGAGGTGGGGGGAAGCGGGGGGTGCCCTGCTACGACTGGCAAAGCAAACTGAATAGTTTTTCTTAAGTGGTCATTTAGGCTTTTAGCTCCCCCACTGGCCACTGGTGAAGATGAACATGTTGCCATCTTGATAACCTGCATGCCACAGATCAATGGAGTCTGATGGTAGTATACGCTTGTGCGCATGCACACACGCACTCTCTCTTTACGTTACAGCCTTTAGTTTACTTGCGGGCCAAAAGGTGTTCAGTAACCACGGACATGTTACCCTTTGGTATGGCAGCCCGGAATACCCACAGAGATGAGTAAATTTCGCAGTGTGACTTATTATATGTAAATTCAATGATAGAACCAGGGAAATCCCCCATTGTCATATGTTTAGAAAACATCCATTATAAATATATAAACCCCAAAGCCGCCAACCCAAAGTAAACCCTTTTCCTTCTTGGCACTGTATTTATTCTTCCTATTGCTAACATAGTGATTTTGTGTCAGGCACGTGTGGTTTATGGAATGGCATTAAAAACTGCTCCAACTGAAACTACTTGGCAGACGGCACATCCAACAGTGCAAGACCAAGACTGTGCAGCACTTGCTTACTGCAGCCTTTCCAAATCAGATTGAAAAGTACACTTAACGGTATTCCGGTATAAACAATGTGACGGTTACTATTGTTCAATTAAGTAGTTCACGGTATCTTTAACGGTATACCGTAATACCTTTACATCCCTATTCACTAAACCATGAGACGTGCTCTCTTCTGGAGATGCCCGGAGCCGCTCGGAGGGCATTATTCTGGAGAGTTTGTAGTTTGCTAGTGGTAGCCTTGGATGATCCCAGATAGAGGGCGTTACAATAGTCTAGGCGGGACAGAATAAGGGCTCTAGCGAGGGTAAGGTAGCTAGTATCAGACAGAAATGGTTTAGCTGTGCAGATTAATTTACATGTATATGCCGTGGAGGAGGCCAGGGAGCTCACCTGTCTTGTGAAGGAGAAATTAGAGTCTAGGTAAAAGCACAGAGTTTTGACCTCTTGTCCAACCTTAATGTTGTTGCCATCGATCATGAAAGATTTGTAGGTAGGGCCAAGTTTCTTTAAGCTGGATGTGGTGCCTAGGATGATGAGTACAGTTTTGTCATCATTCAGGCATAGTCCATGTAAGGCCATCAATGCCTGGATGATGATGTACACCCTATTTAGCAAGGCCAAATCCTTTCCATAATCTCCAGAAAGCGGAAGGAGGATCTGGGTATCATCTGCATAGTTAGTGTAGGTGATACCAAGATGATCCAAATCATCGAAAAGGGGCTTGGTAAATATGTTGTATAATGTGGGGGAGACACCGGAGCCTTGTGGGATGCCACACGTGATGGGTATGGGGTCTGCCACCACAGTAGGTGAGAAGACCCTCATGGTTCTACCGTTGAGAAAAGAGGTAATCCAGGTGATGGCCTCGGCCGAGAAGTGAACTGATGTGTGGAGGTGTGTGCATAGGACAGAGCGATCGACCAGGTCGAAAGCTGCAGACAGATCGAGGAGGAGGAGTAGGGCAACTTGGCCGTTGTCTCTGAGCGTATCGATCTGAGCTTTCAAGTCAATGAGAGCAGTTTCGGTTCCATGTTGAGGGCGGAGCCCCGATTGTCTAGAGCCTAATAGATGGTGTTCTTCAAAATACTTCTGTATTTGTACATAGGCAACCTTGTCCAGGATTTTTAGTAGGAATGGAACGGTCGTTATAGGTCTGTATTTGTGGGCGTGGCTGGGTCGAGTGTGGTTTTTTTTTTTAATAGTGGAAGTACCCAGGATTGTTTGAGACTAGTGGGGATAGAGCCAGTGGCGAAGGAGGCATTAATCAGTTTCGTGATGAAGGGGGAGAGGTCACGGGCGGCATCTTTAATGAGCTCTGCCGGGCATAGTTCTCCCTGACAGTTGGAGGGTTTCTGAGACAGGATGATCTTTTTCTACTTCGAGAATCGTAACTTTAGAGAAGTTAAAGCGAAGGAGATCTGTGAGTGTGTGTTTTTGAGGGAAGAGGGTCGTTGAGGGACACTTTTACGGGATATTTTACTTTGGAGGGTCGCAATTTTGTTAGCTAGGGCGCTTTGGATTTCTGAGCACCAGTTTTTGTCTTTAATACAGGTGTCAGGTGGTACTATGGGGGTTTCAACTTCTTTAAGGATGGAGAATAGTTCCTTCATGTTTGATTTCGCTTGGGATATGCGAGAGTCAAAGGAGGTTTGTTTAGCCAAGTAGATTTCTTTTTTGTAGAGTGTGGCTAGTTTGGAAAGTTTGAGTTTATTCACAGCTGAGGGGGATTTTTTCCAAGTGGCCTCACAATCACTGTAAGGGACATGATGGTCATCAATATGGCCAATGGGGTACGATATATATTGTTTCGCGATGTTCAAAAGGAAGGACCACAAAACACTTCACCTAGGGACATGGTAAACACAGCACAAGAGTGCAAAGCTTATTTTGTCTTAATAAAAACAACAACTTAAGTACATCCACTCTGTTACAAGGGTTTCATGATATCCTCCAATTGCGGGTCATTACTACTGATCATGGAAGAGCCCCTTAATGCTACTGCTGTAATCTACTTTAGCTCGTTAACACTTGAGCATGTGATGTCTTATGACAAAGAATTAGGCAAACTGGGTTACAACTATGCCATAATTCGGAGACCAGCGAGTGGTGTACCTACCTACTACATCCTGCTAATCACTACTTAGCAGGACCAAGGTGCCCTTATGGCGCATACCCAAAGGAGGAAGATTAAGATTTTACTATTCGAGAAACTAGGTCCGTAGATAGTTACTCTCCTTGGGCCCGACCTGTTGAACCCACAGAGGTAGATCAATTGGTAAATACAAGCTGTCAGTGGCAGCCTTCGGTTCTACAAGCAAGATAGCTTTGTCGACCCTTACCAACTTCTCTCCATTTGGTCTTAGAACACAGAGGGTTCTGCACATTGTAACAAAGAGGATGGCCTGGTGGCGAACGTATCCAAATTTGCTGTGATAGCCTTACAAGAAACATGGTTCTATGACACTAGATAGTGTACAAACGATACAGGCTTTAGCACTTAAAACGAGAGTAGGATTACTACTTCGTGTAATAAATACTCTGCAATTGTCACAGGTGAAATCCGACACCTATTATGTGTTAGCTGCCATTATAAGTTGGGATACACGGGAGGGCAATCCTACTGTGATGTTGATTATTAATATTTATGATCCACCAACCAAACACGAACAACCGACTATTGTATCTACAAGTGCCAAACGATTAGATCAATATACTAACACTCCAACATTAATTCTGAGGGACTTTAATAATCGCATTCCAGCTGAGCCTGATATTCTAGACACATATACACACAGTTCAGAGCCCTCCACCTTACTTAAGATCAGAAACGGTATGGGGACGAGTGTGGAGCAGAGGACGAGTGTGGAGCAGAGGACGAGTGTGGAGCTGGTGGAGGGGATGAAGAGTGGAGTGGATGGAGCGGATGAAGAGTGGAGCGGATGGAGTGGATGAAGAGCGTGGAGAGGATGAAGAGTATCGAGCGGATGATGAGTGTCGGACGGATGAGCAAGCACCAACTGAAAATCACCATATCACATCACTACGCTTACTCTCTTCTATACACCACCACTCAACTAGAACACAGATATACTATGACACATTCGGTATAGCTGTTCTCATACCAACACCAGCCGCATACTCCCCATCATCCTAACTAAACACAGCAGGCTGCACACCCGCCAGCCCAGGCATTCTCCTCCGGCCTAATGCAGCCAGAAATCAGTCTGGGTATCAACCCACCAGAATGAACACATATTCCTGACCTTCCAACCACCACACCTACCGCTCAGAAGTAGCTATCAAACGAGTGCCACGACTGCTTCACACATATCCGGTGCTCACACGCACCTTTTCTCTCTCTCTCTACTGACTAGAACTACGGTTCCCGAGGGCGTTCAACCTACCAGCACCTTGAGATCATACCAATGTTACATAAGGCGCTATATAAATGCAAAATAACATAACAATCAAGGATTGGAATGGGTTAATTTATTTACTCCTATTGTTTGATGAGGCTCAATGGGTGCACCATCAGTGACTTGCCTGCACAATAAACAAGGACTGGGAGGAGGAAGAGCGCTAGCATTATCGATTATGTATTTGTACATCACTCCATGACCAATAAGGTGATGGATATGAAAGTAATCATAAGGGAGGAGAGTAATCATTGTCCTCTATTGACATTCCTGGATGTGGCAAAACCGGTTGATAACTATAACAAGACCGGTATTGGTGCAAACCAAATTAACTGGGAGGGACATAAAGCTAACCAGTTAATTAACACTTTAGAATGGGGTATGATGTCTGATCCGGAATCAGAAAGAGTTGACTTTATTATCAGCACCTCATCCGTGACTCGGTACATGTTTCATTGTGAGACGATAATATCTGAAACTGTGGCTATTATTGGTCTGTTCTTATATACAAGTCATTTGCAGCCACGCAATTACAACATTGCCACCAATATGACAAAGATATCTGTGGAGAAATAAAATCTGAGGGGAGACCTGAGAAACTTCACTGCTCCAATTTGACAGCAAGCACTCTTGCTTCTAAAATTCATGTTAGAAAGGCTGAATATCACAAGTGAAAGGTAACCAGAGAGCGCTGTCATGCCGTTCTGGAAAATAGAGAAGGAGACTCAGCCGGCCCTTCAATTAATCAATGGGGCCTCAATAGATTCCTTGGTCACTCATCTAGCCGAGACCATAGGAATCAGTGACTCGCACTCTGCCAATATCTATAATGGTACAAATGGCTGGCATTATACTTGGCAGGTCCACCAGATAGAAGAAGTTTTTAAAAGCATCAAGCAGATTGGAGCACCAGGGCACGAAGGCCTATGCAACCTCTTTCTTAAAAAGCAACCTCCGTGGTCGGCTAACATACTTCACAATTTAGTTTCAGTAATTAGCCACACATGCCAGATTCCTTTGACTTGGACTGATAGTATAAATTGTCGCCGTCTTTAAGAAGAGCAACAGATAAGACCCAAAAACTACAGGATTACAGCCACTCTCAGGTGGCCCAGACAAAATCTTTGCACGTATACTACTCACAGGTTGGATCACATCTAATGATATTATTCCCATGAACCAAACTGGTTTTAGGAAGGGATATTGTACGACTGATAACATTCTAGACCTGGTTAACTATTGTACAAACTGACTGGGCCACTCGCAGGCAGACCGTTCGTGCTGCATTTATAGATTTTAGTGCAGCATTTGATACGGTTTGCAGAGAACGGCTCTGGACTAAACTTGTATGTCTCCTATGGGCTTCTATGCATGATTAGGGATATTCATGATAACACCAGTGTCAGAGTTAGGCTGGACACTGATGAATCATAAGGACTCCTCACTAAAACCCTGCCTAAAGTCTCCTCCCAGGTGGCCAAGGAAAGTCAGGCGCTTTCTGATTCTGAACTTGGTGGTGGTGTTCTGCAGGAGGATCACCTGGGATGAAAAAAGGGGCCTGGGGAATAATAGGACTCTGTGGGACGAGACAGGGTATTTGTCTTCCTCTATGGAGAAGATCTCCTCAATACCAAAATATGTAATGGTTCGCTGTCATAACAATATTCTTGTTCCACAAGTTGAACATCTTAATGTGTGTAAAAACTATCAGAAACCCTTAGGCATTGAGAGAAATAAAAACACTTCTAAAACCCTGGAGACTTATAAAGCTAGAAGTTGCCCTCACTCCCAAAAAGGTACAGTGAAAGTAAGTCTGTGAATAATAACAATTCAAACTCTAAAGAACTGTATTCCTCTACAAAATCTAGTCTTGTGATTGACCCTTATGCTATTCCTTTAAAGAATATTATGAGGAAGAGAAATGAATTTGAGACCGAAAATCAAGGAGAATAAACAACTGTCATTAGGGACTTCAAGTCCCATAATTATCCAAGTACTCGGATGAGGAAGGGGGCTAAAGAGGAACAAAACTGCAGAAGTGGGGGGGGCGTGGCTAGGACTGTCCTTGGTCAAGATGGCTCCCTAAGAACCTCAGATGAAGAGAAGGCGGAAGACAGCCAATTACCCACTCTCCCTGCATTGTGCTATGGCCGACGGCACAGCTATGAGCTCCTGAACACCTGATCTAGTTTGGCGTTTGTGGCCCGGATCGGTTGCAGCCGTCCCGAGGATTGGACAGGATGACTAGCGGGCCGGCGGCCCACAAAATGGTTCTCCCTGACCCCGCCACCCTGTTCGGACTTGCTGCTTGGTGGAGAAGTGCCTGGGTGGTTAGCGGCTGAGGTGCCGAGGTGACCCGTGGGGGCTGCCTGCTGAAGCGGTTCTGCCCCTGAAACCGGACCGGGCGCCCTCTGAAGTATCCTATGGCTACACTTCCCCACATTCACACTTCAAAAACAGTATAATTCGGACAATACTCAACATTGCACATGGTTGGCTCGATTACCTAAAGCTAAATAACGCTGAGTATACATACAGTAGATTACTATTACTGAGTTAAATCGAAATCAAATCTATGTTGACTTGGGATCTAAAGTAAACAGTGGCCAAAATTCCTGGAGCACCTTCATCTACGTTGTAGTTATCCCCAATATGCACGTTTAAGAACAATTTCATTTTGCGCGAGTATATTAAGATTACATTTAATCTTGCCAATTCCTTAGAAATCATAGAAGGTAGGAAAGGGAACCCAAGTACAGCTAGAATCTGCAGGCTCTGTTGAAACAATGAAGTGGAGGCCACAAGACATTTAATTAATGATGTGTGAGGGTAAGTGTAGATCAAACTATTTGGCCTATGGCAACACGCATGTGATACACGATAGTCCCGAGAATATTTGGATTCGATTTATGACGGGCAATGACATTAGTCTTATTTATTTTTCACAAAACGTTGGATATTCATATGTGATGTTTTAGATGAAATGTGTTAACACTGTTCACTGTAAAGTTTTTATTGTTATGTGACGTGTTCTAGTGTTTAGAAGCCTTAAATGACTAATGTACTATAAAATAAATAATTTGTTTTAAAAAATTAGATGAAAGCATTGTAGCCCCTGCGTCTAAGATTTAAATGCACTTCAAGGCTGGATGGTGAAGGTTCTACCCAAAGAGGTAAAGCGAGTGGGCATGGCTGCAGCTCTTACACTGTTTCACATTATTGTCCAATAAGTGGGAGCCCCAATTCAGAAATGTCATCTAAATTCTGGGTTGGTTTATTAAATGAGTTGTATCATGCAGCATATAATATGATGTAATCATGGATGGCACCTTGAATATCATTGGACCACATAAATATGTAAATTAACCCCCAAAATGTGCCCTCCAATTAACTCATGTGGCGTGGTGTGAGGAGGCACTTTGGAATAAACCTTTGCTACTATGCAGCAGCTTTTACAAAGTCAGAAATATATATATGGATGTATAGAAGCCTCGCATTGTTCAGCTGAGGAAACTTCCTGTTTGAAAGTAAATACAGAGCCACATTGCATCACGCCACTTAGTGCTCCAGATAAGATTGGAAGTAAAATGATTTTTAGGGAGTAAAACTCTAAGTCCGATTCCCAATGAGCGTATTTTGTAAGCGGGTAAAAAATACGTTTTGATTGGGAAACGCTGGGACTGTTTTTGTAATAATTATTTATTTTAACCTCATTATGCATACACATAAAAAGAAACAAGTTTACTTCTTCCAATCACGCATGAACAATAACTGTTTCTTCCTGTGGTATTATGTGCACTGCTGGTCCAGACATTCATGGAGCTCAGAGAGTGAAAGCAAGGGCACAATGTCCTATGTGTACGTTTCCCTTTTTTCGTTGGGAGAATTTGTACACTCAATTTTTTATTTTTGAGAAGTATTTGCCTATTTTTAAAGAGTAGAAGGGGTCGATACCCACCTTATCTGTAGGGCCGACTCCACTGCTCCACTATACAGTTGACAATCTAACTAAAGGAAAGAAGGTGCAATATATTGTGCAACATCCCTAAATAGGTACATCTCCCTCACCTCCAGAGAGCGAGAGATGGCCTTACATAGAAGCGGCAATTTCAGTTATATGACTTGCTGTGTCGTAATGTAACGGGACCGTATATTTACTTTGACAGAATGCATGTTACACAGCTGAAGTGTCAGGCTTTCTATTCATTAATCGTTTTAGTTACTTTGTAAATGTTGCTGCTGAGAGGCAAAGGACCAGACGAACATTGTTCAAGAGTAGATTTTAGGGTTCTTTTGGGGGGCAGATTTACCTGTTTCCATGTGTCTGAAGCGGTTTTTCAAATTGTCTGTTTTAAATAAACATGATCCATGATACCAATCCATTAAGGGACATCCATGTTTATTTTAACCACGGTTAATGTCTATGGCTTCCAAATGCTTTAATTTTAACACTATGTGCTAGTGAACGTATTGATCTGATGAGTCTTTGTTGCATCTCCCAATGGTTTGATGTGATGTTTATTTAACAATACCTTTCCTTCATGGTCTTGTCCTGTGCCTGTGACAAAATAAGCAGCAAGAATTCCTGTACAAATAAAAATGAGTTTCTCTTTGTGCCAATCATGAAAACCTGATTGTGGCTAATAATTTTGTAACTCCTCCAATCTGCAACCCTTACCAGCCCTCTTTGACATGAGCTAAAGAAGAAAAATGCTCACATAGCACACACAGAGGCAATAGCCTATAGTCTTCTTTACTGGCATGCAATCTAAATGTATATACCCAAACACGTCCATTGCTTTAAAACAATTTCCCATCCTATACCAACATCTACATTTCTTTTTGAAAACGCGACTTTTTGGTACACAGAAGACATTGAACCAGACAAATGACATAGGGTGATTTTTTTTACGGTTTATTTAAAAATGTCAAGATATACACCACTCATAAAATATTATACAGCTGTAGACCCCATTTCTGGGGATGCAAGTATGTTGAGGAGTTGCAAATTCTAGAAAGTAGATATTGTACTGCTTTATTGCGATTTACCAGCATACTATGCCACTTGAGGTTGAGCCAAGGATACCAAAAAATAGGTATAAAAAATGTAAAACACCTCCTCTTTGGCTAACTGTCTCGGCAAAAGGTAGCGCAAAATTCACCCAAACCTTTAGCCTTTACCTCTATGCAAGTGAACTCCGCCACAAAAATAGAGAGGTTGAAATATAAATATAGGAGCACTGAATCTCACAAAATCAACTTGTTTTTGTCCCTGGATTCTAATGCCAAGACGGGCATGTTTATACTGGGGGCCCCGTTTATAAAAAATATTTCAAGCCGAAGTGTACTGCGGCAGTCCAAGGGAAACGAAAAAGGAAAGTCCTGGAAGCCTGAAAGAATGTGACCTGCTCTTAATAAACTGAGAGAGATGTCCCAGGTCAGTTCACTTAGAGTGATGGACGTTCCACGGCCATTTGGATTACTTTTTTGGTAACAATGCTTCCGTGAACCGGATTCGAGACTCAAGGGTTATCCTAGAAGCTCATAGTGATCATGCAAACCTTTCATTGAGTAATGTTATATGGTTGTTGACGTGCAGTTGGAAATTAAATGGGGGTCTAGTTAGGAATCATGCAGGCTATTGCATTTATTAATTTGTGGAGAATCTCCACAAAGTGGCGTCAGGGACATCTAGCGCCCTACAGTACGACTTGGGGAGATTAGCTAATCTGTCCCCTGATGAGTTTGAAAACTCGATAAAAGTGTTGGCTTTGACATCGCCATTCGTAATGCCAAGCGTACATTAAGAAGGTCGATTAGATATTTTAAGCACTCTAAGATAGATATGCCTGACACACTAACCTCGATACAGCGAGAGAAAAAAAGATATAGAAATTGGTTTAAGCGTTGGGGGCCGACTATCAAGAATGCCCAATGGGAGCAAACGTTGGGTGCCCAGAAGTCCCGCAACTCACGTAGTATTTGGCAAATTCTCTCGCAAGTTAACAACAAAGGGCACGAAAACATAAATCCCATAGGAGGGGAATCATGGGAGGAGTATTTAAAATTAGGCAATGACAAAGCAACCACGCTTGCATGGGTGGACTCGGACACCGATCGCGTGTGGTCAATACAACTCTTCCATGAATTATTGGTTAAAACCATTGCTAAACTAAAAAGCTCACAGGCTCACCGCTCAAATGGCCTGTCTAACTTGGTTCTGAAGACCGCCCCTGATTCTTGGGCAGCGCCCAGTTTGGTTTTGTTCAAGAAAATTGGGGTTATGCACAAGAAACCAATCTCTTGGCAGCAGTCAGTAATGGTCCCTACCTACAAAAAGGGGGATAGGAACATCCCGGAAAATTACAGGCTGCTTTCAATGTTTACAGGCAAACTTTATGGTTCATTGTTGTTGAGCGATCTTCAGAGATGGGCGGACTCAGCAGGGTGCTCTACCAATACCAAACAGGTTTTCGGCCCGGGTCTGCAACAGTGCATAACATTAGGCTACTAGACACACTGCTTAAAAGAGCGGCTTGTAAGGAAATACCATCTTTATATGTCACATTTGTAGACTTTAAAGCAGCTTTTGACCAGGTAGATCGCAATAGACTATGGGCTAATTTGTGGCTACTTAGGTGCCCGGAATGGCTTGTGTACGCCATTAGGCTTTTTCATAACACCAACCTTGCAAGAGTGCGTTTAGATAATGAGGGAAGCATGTCTGAATCGATAAAAATAAATAGATGGGTAAAGCAAAGATGTTTGCTAGCACCCCTATTGTACAATCTATATAACACCGACCTGCCAGCTCGTTAAAATGTTCCAATTGTCCCCCAACATGGGGAGGAAAAAAAATAGGGTATATGATATACACTGATGGTTTGATCCTGTTTGACCATATGATAAGTGGGATGAAATCAATGGTAAATGAAACTTGCGACTATAGGCAGGAAAACTCCCTTACGGTAAACCTTTCTAAGACCAAATGTATGTTAATTTCGAGGGGGAAAAAAGTCTCTTAAATTGTACTGAACACCAAACTGGGGATGATCGATTATGTAAAAAGCTATGTATACTTTTTTTTTAAAATAATTTTATTAATTTTCAAAACAATCGACTTGCAGTACATGGAACAATACTCTGAGTTTCACACAGGGCACTGAATGTCAATTGCGTCCCCATTCCCTCCCCCCTTACAAGCTTACTCCACCGAACGCTCTGCAACTGCTTCATGCGAAAGGGATTCCTTATCTATGTTTTTAACTGAGTCCTGGTCACTTGACCAGTCCTGGACTGGCCCATGCAGTGTAGGCACAAATGGTTTCCAGGCCGTCAGGGTTCCCACTTCCTCCTCCCCTCCAGTATTACCAGCATCTTGCCACACCGCTGTTTCAGCTTCAGTCCATTTCTGGAGGTCTTTCCACCAGACCTCTATCCTTGGTCTGTGGCATGCCTTCCACCCCATGGCAATCCTATTCTTTGCAAGTATAAATACGCCAGATCCTTCAGTTTGCTTACATGGTTTAATTTGCGTGATCTTGGGAACCCTCCCATCATACATGCCCATGCCGAATATTTAGCCTGACCCCTTTCCAGTCTAATCTCTGGGATACTTCTTCCCAGAATTTATCAATCTCTGGGCACGCCCACAACATGTGCGTCATCCCAGCATTTTCTTCGCCACATTTAGGACACGTTTGCCTGTCCACGTTTTTGAATTTGGCTATCCTTTGGGGAGTCATATATGCCCTATGCCCTATGTGTTATGTATATCTGTATCTGCTGTAACCTTGCATTCCGCGACACTTTCTTGCGATATCCTTGGGCCCGTTCCCACATCCCGTCACTCATAGGGGCACTCACATCTTCTTCCCAGTCCTGTTTTAGTTGCATCACTTCCTTCCCCACTTTGGACATCAATAGCTCATATATTCTAGATATTTCGTGCCCTCCTTCTGCTATGTCATATATTGTTTCTATGGTGGCGTCCGGTAGCTCCTCTAGTAATTTTTCTGACCATGTCTCTTTGAACCGCTTCCTCATTCTGGTATATGTGATGTATTGCCCGTTATGCAACCCGGTTTCCCCCACCAGCATCCCAAACTCCTTGATCCCCCCGCTTCTTGTATTACATCTACCGTTGCTATCCCCACTGGCTCCCAGTGCTTCCTAATCATCTTCATTAACTGTCCATCTGCCCCCGTTCGTGCAACTAGTGGCGCTTGCGGGGAGCACGGGGTTGTGTTTTCCATGACCTGGCAGGCCCTACGCCACACCTTCCATCCCAATGTCAGCATCTCTGGGTGTTCTCTCATCTCCTCTTTGGGCAGCCATATCACCTCTTTCAGGAATCCAGTCTCAATCTGGATTCTGCGGTTGGGTCTTCTGATAGCCATTTAGCCACATATTGTAGCTGGCTAGCTAGATAGTATATCTCATAGTTTGGCAATTTGATGCCCCCTCTTTCATGCGTGTTTTGTAGCTTCCAGAGGGCTATCCTGTTCCTCGTCCCGTGCCAGAGGAAGTCCATGCAAATGCTATGTAGTTTGACAAAAAAAATAAAAAATAAAAAAAATAAAATCGCCTTGGTATCAAATCTGGTATATTCCCAAAGTAGTCTAATAATCTCGGTAGGACCACCATTTTCAGCATCGCCCACTTCCCCATCATTGCCAGGGGGAGTTTCCCCCCAGAACCTCATGCTGTTTTCTACGCCCCTTACTACCCTCTCCGTATTGTGTTGATGTTCTGCCTCCACCGTATAGTAAATGTCTATCCACAGGTATCTAAACTTGTTTGTCTCCCATGGTATTTGTAGGATTGGTAACTGATCTCATGGGATCCCCACATACCTGCCAGTGGAAATATATGACTTTTTTGGGTTCACCGCTATAACAGATAGCGACGCAAATCACTCCACCACCTCCAGGATATACTGGAGGTTCTCTTCGGGGCATCGTAAATAGAGCAGCAGGTCATCGGCATACAATGAGATTAGGTGCGGCTCCCCTTTGATGTTCATTCCCATTATGTCGTATTGCTGCCTCAAATATATCGCCAACGGTTCCAGCGCCAAAACATATAACATAGGGGACCACGGACACCCTTGCCTAGTGCCCCTGCTGAGTTGCCACCTCTCCGATATTATCGCTCCCGTCTTAACTCTGGCCAACGGTGCACTATATAGTAATTTGACCCACCTAAGGTAACCTGGACCTATCCCGTAGTTGGTCAGAGCGGCCATCAGCCAAGGCCATTTAACCTAGTCGAATGCTTTTATTGCATCTAGTGATACTATCGCTATCTCACCCGGATCCCCTTTGGTATGTTCTATGACTCGATGCAGCCGCCTAAGGTTTTCAGATATGCTCCCGTGAGGGACATATCCAGTCTGATCTGGGTGTAGAAGTTTATCAATTACCCCTTTCATTCTATTTGCCAGCAGTACCGCCGTGAGTATTTTACTGTCTTGGTTGAGCATCGACAGCGGCCTATATGAGCCACAATCTTTGCTCGACTTGTTGGGTTTGGGGAGAGGAACAATGATCGCCTCTCTTAGGGATTCTGGCAATCTTCCTATGTCATATGATTCGTTCAACATATCCAAGAGTGGGGGAAGAATCTCCTCACTATACGCTTTATAAAATTAACTAGGGAGTCCGTCGGCCCCGGGGGTCTTACTAGTGGGCAGCTGCCGTACCACCGCTTCTAGTTCCTCTAGAGTTACAGGGGCATCCAATGTATCTCGCTCCTCTGTACTAATTTTCGGCACGTTTATGTCTTCTAATACCTCCTGTATTTTCCTACGGTCACTTCGTTCTACATGCTCATATAATTGTTGGTAATATCTCAGGAACTCCCAGTTCATGCCCTCTTGGGTGTCCTCTGTGTGCCCATCTTCCACCTCTATCTCTCAAATCGTGGTCCTGGGGGTGTCGCTTAGTATTCTCCCCGGTTTGTCCCCTCCCGCATGCTGTCTTTTTACATATTTTTTATAGTTAAGGTTGCATAGCCTCTCCCAGTACCCCATGCATCTCTGTTGCAATTTAAGTAAGTTTTCCGCATCTTCTTTGGTGCCCCCCTCTCTACCTAGGCCCCCTTCTAGCGCCACCTCAGTTTCTTGCAGTTCTTTTAAGATCCCTCCTTGTAGTCCTTTGGATTTGGCTAGCAATATCCCTCTTACTAACTTAAAGGCTTCCCAGAGCGTACCGGTAGACTCAAGACTCCCAGTATCAGTTTCAAAATAGTTTGATTTCTTCTCTCAAATCCTCCCTAAATGTCATATCTTTCAGTGCCTCGGCTCTGAGTCGCCATGTTGGAGTCGGTATTGCCACCTCAGGATCAATGGCGAGTGGTCTGACAAAACCCTCGCTTTATATTCGGTCTGTGTAATTTCCACCAAAAGCTCCTGTGTGGCGAACATATAATCAAGCCTAGTGTGCAGATTTTGCGGGGCAGAGTAGTGAGAGTACTGTCTATCCTGTGGGTGGTGCTCTCTCCATATATCGGCCAGCACGAAATCTGTCAGGATTGACTGCAGCGCCCTAGCGGCTGGAGCGGGTTGGTCTATTTTTATGTCCGATTTGTCAATTTTCGGGTTCAACGTGCAGTTGAAATCCCCTCCCTAAATCATCAGCTCCCTCCCCTCCCCCAGGTACATACTCATTTTACTGTATAGTGTCTTGAAATATGCCGCTGTGTCCTGGTTCGGGGCGTACGTATTTATGATACATATCTCTTTATTTTCCACCAGCCCCTTTTATTGCCACCATCCTCCCATCTGCATCTGCTGTGGACTGCAGTACCTGGAATGGTACATGCGGTGCCGCCCAGGTGATCAACCCCCCCTAGCATAGGCAGGGTATGTAGCTCCCACCATGGACCCCCTCCATTTATTCCAAACCACCTCTAGTTTGTCCTTCGTGAGGTGGGTCTCCTGTATCAGGGCTATATCTATCTTCTGTCTTCCAAGTACATCAAAACCTTGTTTCTTTTTAAATAGCTATTGAGCCCCCTGACATTCCAGGTGATTACCTTAAGGTCCCCCATAGCCTCTTCACGTCCCATCCCTCCCTTTGTCCATCTCAGAGGGCTGCTCGGAGGCCATCGCTCGTGTATGTAAGCCTGCTCCCCATCCTACCCCAACATTTCCCAATGCCCCTTACCCCTGCTTCCGTCCCTCCCCCCACCCTTCCCTACCCCAACACAACACTCAACACACCCTACTCCGTTCCCCTCCCAACTGTTACCCAGCTCCATCCCTGGATCTCAGGCTCCCTCACATCTAGCCCCTTTCTTGGCACTGCCTGTACTTGGGACTCAGTGGGGAGATGCTGCCCTATCGGCGCACCTGCTACTTCTACTAATGGGGATAAAGCGCATGTTTCCTGTGGCTCCGATAGATCTATAAGTCGTAGCGCTGTGCATCACATACCCAGGTTATTTGCACTATATTCCAGTCCTCAATGTTCTCTTAGCAAGCGTATATGGCAGGTGGTCTCTACCCTACTAGCATCCAACTCTAACAACCCCTGCCCTTTTACCCCTATGCAATGTCACTCCCTCCTCTTTAGCCCCCATGTCGTCAGATCACTTAGCCTCTCCGTCTCGGTCCTGGTCCCCCTCCGACTCTGGGCATCCGTGCGTGTCCAGTCAACTTGTCGCATCCTCCGGGGTCTCAAAAAAGTGGGCTCTGCCCTAGTGCAAAAATTTTAGCTTCACCGGGTATAGGAGCATATACTTCATCCCAGCAGTGCGTAATCTCCTCTTGACGGCCACATAGCTGTATCGTTGCATATGCACCAGCATAGTGTAATCCGGGTAGGCCGTGATCCTTGCTGACGCTCAGGTTATTGTACCACCTTTCCAGAAGAATTCCAGGATCTTTTCTCGATCCCTATAGTTCAAAATGTTTGCTATTCTAGCTCTGGCCGGTGCTCCTGGTTGAGGCCTCCTCGTTTGGGCTCGATGCGCCCGCTCAACCGCGAATCCTTGGGAGATTTTGCCAGCTCCCCTTTCCTGGACTAACATATTCGACATAGTCTGTGGGGTCCGCACCTTCTTCCCCTTCCGGTAGGCCCACCACATGTATGTTGTGCGTCTCGCACGTCCTTTCGCTTCTTCTACCCGGTTTTCCAAATTGGCCACTTGTTTCAATACGTGGACCTCTCTCTTGCATTAGTTGCACTTAGTGCCTCATTTGACTTCACAGCACTCTCCAAGCTACTTGTTTAGTCCGCCAGCACCCTTACACCTTGCCGGAATATGTTAACATCTATCCCCACCGTGTCCATCTTCTTTTCTAGCGCTTCTTTGAGCTCGTCCATTGCCATACCTCACGAAGATTTCAATTCCGTGATTGCTTCAAATATGCGTTGGTCATCCCTCGGGGCATTCTCAGTCTCTTGCACCTTAGTTCCAGGCTGTGCTGGCGAGGTTGTGGGCTGCTGCGCTGTAGTGGATATATCCATGGTAGGCTGCTTCACTTTTCCTTTGCTTCCCTTTTGGGCCATTTTGTGGGCTCCCTCTTGTGCCTTAGCAGACCGCGTCTTCCTATGTCACGCATGTCGGCGCCCTATATGCCAGTCAATGTTGTCGGGAAGATGGTCTTAATGACTCTTAACCAGTGAAATTCGCCCGGGTAATCAAAGGCATTGGGACATCTCCTTTGGCCCGTGATTGGGCTGTTGGTACACCTCAGTGTGGTCTGATTAATAGGTATTGCCTCAGTCAAGCCGCGCCTGGTGTTGCACGTACACCGTTCCTGCTAGGTGCCCTGCATTGCACTTTTCATAATTGCGTTGCCCAGTCAGGGCGCTCTGTGGTACAGCTCTTCTGTACTGTTAATTTGGGTATACTCAAATGGTCATCTGCTCACATATTAAAATGGTCTGCCTGGCTGTTTTGTTTAAGTCGATCCGGTGCGCTGCCAGGGTGCAATGTCAATGTTCATTTATCATTTTTATATTCCCAGCTTGAGTCCCCATCACTTTCCTTTGTTTAGGAGGCCCCCCCTCCTTTGTTGTGTGCACCTCCCAGCTCTGTGTCTGCCTCGGAGTGCGGGGGTCTTTGTCTTCGTGACCCGCCTATCCCGGTCCTCGTGTCTAGTCTTCAGGACCCGTTTCGTGTTTTGCCGGGCCTTGCTCTTGTTGTTGCTCGAGCGTCCACTGGCAACAATGTATCCCTTCTGGTGTCTCGTAGCAGCTGGCGGCGGCTGCTGTGTAGAGAGGCTGTTTATCGGTAAACCCCGCTCATGTGCATGTCGGCTCTCATTTGCCGTGTGCAACCTTATCCCAGCGGTGTTCGGGCTGCGGGGTCCAACCATATGTGATGTTCATCCGCACCCCGGGCGCCCCGCACGCTCCCGCCTGCAGTGTTCTTGCCGTACGTGTTTACAGTACCAAGGTCAATGCATGGGCGCCGCGTTGTGCAAACCCCATCCAGCACTGCTCGCGCTCAATATATTCCTCTTTCAAGTCGCATGGCTGAAAGTTCCTCGCCGGGTCCTTTGTTCTGTTTCGCCATTTTGGATTGCCACGTATCTCAGGCCGCCACAATTATCACAATATCCACATCTTTGTACTGATACATCCGATGGGCTTTAGATTTCGTCTAGTAACGCTGAGGACTTTCATGTGCCTTTTCCTACATTTGCAGCTGTTGTAGGCACCTGCGTGTGCGCTTAATCTGCGGATCATTTCAGGATCAATGGAGCTCCTCCGGGAACCGGGTCTCCTCACATGGCCTGATAGCCACGCCCCCCAATAGCTATGTATACTTGGGTCTCGAAGTGAGTAATATAAATTACAAAGAAATTTCTGCTGAGACTAAAACAAGGAAAGTGGGCCAGCTAACACTCCTGCTGCGGAAATGTGTTACAAATACCGCAGGATATACGACTATGGGTGTTCTGACTTTTTACAATGTTATCGTCCTATGATACTTTATGGGCTATAACCTATAACGATGAGAGCTTAGTTGGCTGGATCACCTGGAGGGCATGTTCTGGCGCAGGGTTTTCAATTTACCTCCCTCATGACCTGTGGAATACCTGTGGTTAGAATTAGGCATTGTATCACTAAGTGCTCAGCTTCTTAAAAGGAGAGGGGCCTTTTGTTTAAAATATAAAATGTCACTGGTTTGTCCACTACTGAATAAACTGGGTGCAGGTGGTGGATTTGAAGGAATAACTAGAGGTAACCATTTTGAATCCTTAAATATTGCCCTCTTTGATAAAACTGGTAGAGTGCCCCGGCGAGAGTTTTGGTTTAAGTTTGATTGTGTATAAGCGTCCTTTAGGAAGGCTGACTCTTGCGACTGGACCAAGAACTATACCCACCTGTCGACCCCTAGTAATTATGGCCCAGTAGCCCAGGTATCTTGCTGTTATTTGAAACTGGAGCCCTACCTCCTTTTAAGTCCTGGTCGCACAGTGTTGCCTTTTATGTTGTGCTTGAGAACCAATCTACTCCCACTATTAACAACAAAAGGCTCCCAATTGGGCATTAGGAAAGAAATTAGACTCTGTCGGATCTGCAAGTCAAACGTACATTTGGAGACCACTAAACACGTACTGACGGAATGTAGAGCCCTTGGGCCAATTTATATGTGTATCCTGGGCAGTAGATTGCACAGATATGAATCAATTAAATGTGACTTGTTCTGGACCTTCCGCCTAAATACTGACTCTACTCAAATGCACATCACACTTTATACAGTCTGGCAAGTAGTGGAAAAGTGTCTTATTGCAGATTAATTTGGAGTTTTGATAATTGGTAATGCATCTATTTACACCTTCGGAAAGATTTATAGTTTTATATGTATTAATGATTAATTGGATGAAATGTTAATGTGCTTTATCATCTTTGTATTTTTATTCCATTTTATGATATCACACACTTGATTGTGTGAATTTGCTTGCATTGTTAAGATTTTTTAAAGTTCTAATCGAACTATAAACAAATAAATAAAAACTAATATTGCCAGGACATGAAGTCACTATTAAAATCAGCTTTAGAATATGTTAAAAACTAGAGAAGATTCTGAAATGTCAACAGCAACAATGATATCCATGCAGCAATTCCACTAGTCTGATCCTTTTTACTAGCAAGTCAGATGGAAAAGTATACTCCTAATTTAGCTACGCGTTATCTCATCTCGAAGAAAGCTACAAAAGTGCAAATTTAGGATGGGCAAGAAAGCTTGTTCTTGCTTTTCAACGATGAAGTTGGTGAAAAGCTATTTATGTGAATACTCATTGAAACCACTGATTGAATTTTACAGATTAAAGGTCTCTGCAATGGGGGGGCGCTGTTGCGCGATCGCCAAAATGGTGGCCTTTGTGTAAGCTACGTCGAAGAGGCGAAGTTCCTCACGAAACTGAGGCACTAAGATTTGTTTGGCGCAAGAACTGTTGAAAAGCTGTATGATGGGTGAGGGCATACATAGCCCGGAACGCTGAAAATGACGGCTCTGGCTGCAATGCGGAGCTGAAGACCGCAGCAGGCCTAGACACTGTGGGCCGAAGGAGGCATGGCTGTCGCTGCGGCGGAGGTCCCACCTGACAGAGAGGAGGAAAGAAGCTGGTGGACGAGTCGGCGGCCAAAGACTGGACTCCCAAGCGAAGAGCACAGACAATTGGAAGAGGGAAGCAACTGGCTCACTCTGTAGGCTGCCCCTGGACCCCAGTGAGCTGTGGCGAGCCCTGCCGTTTGAGGAGCCCCCCCTGCTGTGGGGCATGTACCGATCGAGCAGAGAGACGGCCCGACCAAAGGCTTCTGGAGCTACAACACGCTGCTCATGTGCGGTGCATAGACTAACTCGATGCAACCTCTGTCGGAGGTCTGCTGGAATTGAGGGCTGACTGGTGAGCAGAGGAGTCACCCTTGCAAAGCGACTGGAGATATGGTCTCAATCCAGAGCTGCAGCCGAGGAAACCAATGGAGCGTCTATTGCACCACAGCAAAGCTACGCCAGCCGGCGCCAATGATCAAGCTAAGTGGCAGCCCTAATTGGCTGTTTGTGCATCTCCCGGCCCCCCTTCTTTCTTTACTTAATATTTGTTCTGCATCCTCCATACAACTGAGCCCTGGCTTGGGACCTGCGGGCGAGCAAACTGCAGGACTAAGTGTGCCGTTGGCCCTGGGTCACACTTCGGGGCAGCGGAGGGTGCGGATTGAGTAAGCTGCCTGGGCTCAGGTTGCCAAATGAGTGTCCAGGACAGAATAGACCATTGATGGGTGGTGTCACTAGAGTACCGCAATGCAGCTGTCCCATTGCCCAGTCAATAAGCCCCCCCGCCCAGCCCCAGACTGGCCAGAATACACTTTCTGCCTGTACTGAAGTTTAATAGCTACCAGGCTGCAAGCCAGGTGTGAGATCCAGGAGGTGCTGCGCAGCTCATCGGATTTGTCCTCACTCTGCCCCTCCCCACTCTTTGCTGCTGCTGGGTCCTTGCCAGGGAGTCAAAGAACGTGAGCGGCGCGCGCTGTGGGCCCCAGGACATTTGAACTTTACCGCGGGTGCAGGCCGAAGGGGCAATTTTTGAAGAAACTGTTGCACAGGCTCCCAAGGCATGACTGGCTGATGCCTGGTGACGGCACTGGGAAACTGGTGTGCTGCTCCCTCATCGCCTGGTTGGTGTCTACCCCAGCTGAGCACGCTGAAATGTGCTGCTCGCAAGGCCTGGTTCTCATCAAGCTGCGGGTAAGGTTTGTGGACTAGAGGTGCAGCACTATGCCTAAGGGGGCTTGTCCCAAGAAAAGTGACACCATGGATAAGTATGCGAAACCCACCCCAAAGCATTTGGAAATACCGAACGAAGGGACGAGTGACCAGGTGCAGGCGGAAGGAACAGGCCATCACCGCCTGTCGACCTCCACAGTGTTATGGCAATTATGCAACAAGGATTTGCATCTATTAACGACAAGCTGGATGGTATCACTGTTAATGTTACCACAATCCGAGCACAGCTGGAAAAAGCTACACAGCGAATTACCGAAACCGAGACACAAATTAGCATGGCGAAAGACACTAACAGCGCTACAGGGGACGGTTACGACACTGGCTAAGGATTTGGGCAGCATCAAGACGAAATGCAAGGACTTGGAGGCGAGATCGAGGCAGAAAAATGTCTGCATTATGCGTGTACCGGAGGATGCCCCGAAGGGTCATGGAGGTAGCGGTCGACGAGCTGCTGAAGGAACTACTGGGGATCCCAGCTGGTCCCAGATGTTTGTAGTGGAACGAGCACATAGGGCGCTAATGACGAAGCCAAGGCTGGGGGCATAACCTGGACCAATTATTGTGTGCCTCATGAACTACAGAGACAGAGATTTAGCTCTGAAGGAGAAAAGCAGGGTTCCAGCGTGGATCGCGTTCCCACCTCCCCCCACCCCCCGACTATACATTGGCGGTACAACAAGAGAGATGCACGTTTGTTGCTGTTAAAAAATTACTCAGGGAAAGGGGAATACCCTATGCTATGCTCTACCCGGTCTGACTGCACCAACAACAAGACCTACTTCTTTACATTCCCTGAAGACGCACAACGTTTGTAGAAGCCAATATCCCGCTGCCGGCGGGGCGGGCCCCCAGAGGGGGGAAAATAACATATGAAAATATTTGTGTAGTTTATCAGTGACTATGCAATATGGATGCGTTAATGGTAACAATTGTGTTGACTCTTTATAGTATGCGTCAAGGTAACATTTAGGCGCGGATCTCCCCTCACCATGGTAGCAGTTGCTCCCTATGCGAGTGCATACATGTTGGGGAGGGACATGCATAGTCAAAGGTTTGAGGCACGAGGAGGGGTTTGGGGGTGTTGGGTTGAAATTGTTAAAAGAAACTGGACAGGGTACGCAAAAAATACTATGGCCAGGAAATGAGGAGTGGAGCAGGGCATACCAGGGCTGATGGCGGGGAACGATCCAGCTGATGTAAACCTTGTAAATAGGAATATTCAAGGATATCCAAGATTTGGAGAGATTATCCCTATATAGGGATAAAGAAATGTATTATATCCCAGTAGAACATAGAATGTATCTCAATAAATTCCCTTCTCAGGTAAATCGTGAATGGTATTTGAGGTTTCGCCTAAACTGTCTCCCTACGTTACAGGTCACTGGACCGAAATTGGGTGCTCCTAGAGAATTGCAAAAGTGTAGGATGTGTGTTATGGCTCCTCTGTAATCACTTTTTAATCTTGTACTGAATGCCAATGTTTAAGCCTCAGGATCTTGAGGTTGGTTCCCTTCATACATTCTACAGTGCAGGTGCTTACGGACAACCTGTGGGAGAGATTAATGTCAACATCCCACTTGGCGCGTATTCTGGCACTGGTAACATTTCTACAACAGATCTTTTTAGAGTTAAGTAAAGTCATGGCTCTAGGTGAACAGGATTTAGGTAGGGGATGGGATTTTTAATGGTTAGTATTGTGGGATGTACGCCTATATTGTCTTAAACCAAAATTGTAGTTTTATTTGAGGATAGGCTATTTATAACGCGCTTAACACTCAGAGGTTTCCAAGCGCGGACCAGGGGATCGAACCTGTGTTGCTCCGTGTCGTCTTGCTTCCAAGGCAAGCATGATGCCCCTGAACTATCCTCTGGAGACTTAATAATAAGAATATTATTACATTTTTGTTTTGATATGATTGTGCTTGAAATGGGATAACGTTGTCCTCTTCTGGATTTATTTTTGTTGATTATTAATCGATGTGCATAATTTGTCTTAGGTACCATGTGTACTAAAAACGTAATAAAAGAAGAAAAAAAGAAAATACTCCTCATTTTAAAAGTTTATGATTTAACATGATACAGACAGGCCCTACTTTACCTAACGCGTAATACAGATCCTGCTGTAAATTGCACAGTCTACACATTTTCAAGAGTCACACAAAGAGTAAGAGATGGGAGATTAAAAGAAAAAAAGATTATCTTGTAGTTTTATATGTTTGTATGTACTGCATTTTAAATTGGATAAGAAACTGGCATTTTTTAGTAGATCTGTTTACGACCTATTTTTCTATGCACTTTTATGGAAAATGTAAAGCTATTTTGCTGACTGGAGGTAACTTTTCACACCCTATCTACATGCAACTGAGAAATCCTAGCCCTAATTCAAAGTAAACGTTGTGCGATAACCTAAAGCAATAGTAGACTACTACTACTACCAAAATGTCAACACTACTCAAGATATTTATAGTTTGAAAACTCGGGTTCAAACACCCAACGTAGCCACTGGCCTGTGGATGATAAAGCGAAACTGGGTGATGGAGATCACTCTGCAAAATTAATGCATTTTATCCCGTAACCGTGTACACCTTTATTGCTAAATCTTGCCTTGAAATATCCCTTAAAAGAACTGCGTGACCTTTGCCTTAGCGTTTCTGCAAAGTGTACTTCCTTCTACTTCGAAAATACACCTAGCAAAACCGACAGTAAATGATGCAACAATGGTAACGTACAAAATGAGACGCCAAATGATGTTTTTGATGGTGTGCCATACTTACTAAGAACATTGTATACTACCTTGGTGGCGCCCTCCAATGGTGCCAGCACAGTTGGGTTTGATGCTCATGTGGTGGTAAAGTGTAGCCCAGTTAAGTCCACAATTCTTGGTGGCCCCACCCTCCATCCTTTTACCCCCACTACCCACAACCCCCATGCACACCGTACGTCGCCTAGGTTAGGCGTTCTAGTGTCTTGACGGCATACACGGTCAATGCCCCTCTGCCATGTAGTTCAGCACCTACCCCCATAGAGCCAGTGTTCCTCCTCGTCCTCCCCCGCCGCCATAGGGGCAGCTTCTTCGGGGCGGGCTTCTCCGGGGGGCTCCAGCTCTGTGGCCATGCTGGCCTGTCTGTTGGCGTCGGGGTAGATGGGGGGGGGGGATTGGTAATGGGACGTGGATTTCCCGCGGAACGTGTTTACCCCGGCGGGCGCGCTGGACGGGGCCGGGTGGGCATCTCACAGCAGCAACGCTTGGTCCCTGGAGGACCAAGGAGCAGCCATGCCAGCCTACCCTTTATACCCGGAAGCGGCGCAGGGCCCGTCGGCGCATGAACGGCAAGTGTGGGCTTTGCCCCCTAGTACAGTCCGGCTCACGGGCCTCGGGAAGGGGCTGCTTCAGCCTGCACCGGCGCCATGTCTCTGCCTCAGCTTCCCCGGCCCCGGTAGGAAAACAACACTGGGGCGCGCGCTGCCGGGTCCTAGCGCCTGCGCCCGCATCCCAGGCATCAGCTCCCAGCGCGCGGGGGGCCATGGCAACAACAACCCGCCGTCACCCGAGGCCTGGGAGCGCCAGCACAACAGGCCGTGGCGGGGACCCTGGGGGTGTGCGCGCGCGGCGTCGCCAGGCCAGGCAGCGTCCGCAGGGAGCATGCCAGCTGCCATACCCAACTGCATCTCTGGAGCTTGCAGACTACACCTCACAGCACGCGCTAGAATGCAATACAACAACAACAAAAACAGGCTCATTTTACTACTCAATTGACCTTTTACGTCTTGAAGTAGAGGCGTTAAAAACGTTGGTGCAAATAGCACATCCCAACTTCACATTGCTGTTGAATGATCTAGAATTTCACATAAGAAAGTTTGTTATTTTTTGTTAGAAAAGCAAACAAAAAACATATTTGACACTCCGACATCTGTTGACAGGATTGGGCTGGCCTATAGGGAACTCTGGAGATTTACCGGTAGGCCTTTGCACCCTGGACCCCTTTTGTGTGGTAACCTATTTTGTTGACATCTACGGTGTTCGGTTACTGGGATTTATACCGGGGACCGCTGCCATTTGCTTTACTACCGGCCACTCTGATGTCACTGAAAGGGAAGCGATGGCTGAGGGCGTGGAGGGAACGCAAGACAGTTTTGCTGTTGCATTAATGCATACAGACCAGAAGAAACAGGAGCTCTGCGTGCGGGTCGGTTTCTAGGTGCTGAAAGCATAGAGGTTTTAGTGGCTGGACCAGAGGCTCGAGCGGCCATGGTGCTAGCTAGCATGTACTGTGCGGGGTTGTGCTCAATTCGTTGTAGAGGTGTATTATTCGGGTGTTTGATATCTGTTGTGGGGGATGTTCAGTTGCCATGAGCTTTGTTGGTAGCATGTGTATTTGTTGTTAGGACTCACAATCTGGTTGCCTCCCAGCACTCCGACTGGACTCGCAGTCAGTTCTGATTTAACTTTTTTTGTCACACACTGTTGTGGTGGCCATGGAAGTAAATGCCAGAGTCCAATAAGGTGGTGTATAAAATCACAACTTTATTTCAGGTAAGACCCCCAACATCCTCCGTGCTGAAGGAAAACCAACTGACGAGTGAACGTTGGTTGCTGTACGCAACGACATTCTAAATTGGAACACTGTTTGTTTATAGGGCACCAGAAAACCCTTGGGTAGCTGGGCGCACAGAATAACAAGAATGCTTAGAACTTGGTCACAGGTTGCATATTACAGGTTGTTGGTAACAAATTGTATACAGTAATTACATTATGTACATTCTATACATGTAAGGGTGGAAAGGTAACAAATTATATACAGTAAATACATTATGTACATTTTACATGCAAGAGTGGAGGGGTACGTGTGTCATCAGATCACAATGCTCAGGGTCACCGGTTTCAGAGGTCGTTGCGTCGAAGCCAGGTGCGGGTATGGTGCCTGAAGCTGTTGTAGGGCTGGTCCCTTCTTAGTTCAACTGGTAGGGCGTTCCAGTACTGGGCTGCTTGCACAGGGAAGCTATTACCTCCTGGTTCTTTTTAGTCGGAATCCAGGGGTTTGGAGGCAGAAAGAGTTGGCTGTTCAGGTTGGTCGTGCAGTGGTTTTTCTTATTATTCTATCCCTAAGGTATGGGGGGGCTGCATTGTTCAGACGTTTGAATGTTAGTGTGACAATTTTGAAGGTGATCCTATCGCTAATTTTTAGTCCATTGTATTTTCTCAGCACATTCGAGATATGCTCTGTAGCTGGGAGGTTCAGGGCCGTTCTGAGCGCGTTGTTTTGTAGGTTTTGAAGTTTATTAATGATGTCTTTATTTGTGTCTGCATAAAGTGCATTGCATCAATCCAGTTTTGAGAGGATTAGGGCATTGGCTAGGATAATGCACCTAGCTGGTGAGAGGAAGGGTCTGCATGCTTTAATAAGTTTACCGGTATAGGCTGTGGATGAGGCCAGGGAGTTCACTTGTTTCCTTAGGGACAAAGTGGAATCCAAATAGAAACCAAGGGGTTTCACCTCTTTGGCGACGGGGATTATAGGAGCTGTAGTTGGAATAGAGTTTTTTTCGGTTGTTGGGTGAGCCTAGAATGAGGAACTCTGTTTTTTCATCATTCAAGCAGAGGCCATGGGTTGCCATCCATGCCTGAATGAGGGTGTACATTTTGTTTACTAAAGCTGTACCCGTAGTGAAATTGCCCGAAAGGGGGATGAGGATCTGGGTGTCGTCTGCATAATTTGTGTAGGTGACACCAAGTCTGTCCAATTTGTCGAATAGAGGTTTAGTAAAGATATTATACATCGTTGGCGAGACACAAGAGCCCTGTGGGACTCCACATGTTGTCTGGATAGGGTCTGCAGAGTCTAAGGTGGAGAAGACTCACATGCTTCTGTTGTCGAGAAAGGATTGGATCCAGGCTATGGCTTCACTTGAGAAGTGGGTGGCTGACGCTAGGTGTTTGCAGAGTACTTCTTGGTCCACCAGGTCAAAAGCCGCCGACAGATCAAGGAGGAGTAGCATAGCTGTGTTTCCTTTATCGTTGAGTTTGTCAATTTGGGCTTTCAGATCTATAAGGGCGGTCTCAGTGCCGTGTTGTGGTCTGAAGCCCGATTGACGGGTGCCGAAGAGCTGGTTGGTCTCCAGGTATTTTTGGATTTGGAGATAGGCCACTCTGTCAATTATCTTCTGGACGAAAGGGACAGTGGTGATGGGCCTGTAGTTGGTGGGGATGGAGGGGTCTAAGGTTTGTTTTTTAAGCAGGGGGAGAACCCAGGACTCTTAAGCTACTTGGGACGGTGCTAGATGAGAAGGAGGCATTGATGAGTTTAGTGACGAAGGGGGCAAGGTCTCTGGCAGCATCCTTGATTATCTTGGCCGGGCAGTAATCGCCTTTGCAATTGGATGGTTTTAGTGAGGCAACGATTTTTTCAGTTTCATGAGTGGAAACTTTATAGAATTTGAAGGGTGTTAGGCTAGGTTTGAGCGTGGGTGGGCTGGGAATTTCACTAAGCGGGAGCGAGGCTTTTTTTATAGCAATTTTTGATTGTAGTGTTTTTACTTTATTTGCGAGGGCATTTTGGATATTGGTACACCATTGCTTGTCTTCGGGTACGTTATCAGGTGGTGATATCAGGGATTCGAGTTCTCGCAAGATTGCGAATAGTTCCTTTGTATTGGAACATGCTTTGGAAATTCGGTCATTAGACTTCTTTTTTAGCTTGGATGATTGCTTTCTTATAATTCGCAGCGCACAGTTTGAGTTTAAGTTTATTTTCAGCTTTAGGGGAGTGTTGCCATACAGTTTCAAGCTTCCTTTTTTCCAGTCTCAGTTGTTTTAGATGGGGGGGGGGGGAGTGAACCAAGTATTAAGGTGGGATTGTTTACTTTTACAGTTTTTCAGTGGGGCGATGGTGTCCATGGCTACGGCCATGGTGTTGTATATTTTAACCATGGTGTCTGGGTCATTATCAAATGGCAAGGCATTGATGGTTGGGAGGAGCAGGGGTAGGATATTGTCTGGTGTGATGTTTTTTCTGGATCTAGTAGGAACAGATGGTGCCACTGTTTTTTTCAATTCTGGGCATCTTGTTAAGTGTTAAGTAGAAATTGATGAGGAAGTGTCAGTCCAAGGCTGGGGTGTAATTTTAGTGATAGCAGTAGGGCAGTTGGAAGTGGCTACCCAGTCTAGTATTCTCCCTTTGTCGTGGGTGGAGGTGAGGACCTTTTGAGTGAGGCCATGCCCTTCAATCATGGTAGCAATGGCTTGCGCTTGTTTGTCATTTGGGTCGTTAAGACCTAGGTTAAGGTCGCCAAGGATCATTGGGATGTCTTTTTTTGTGTTGCCCGCTAAGACGCTGGATAATTCCTCTTCGAAAAGGCCTAAGGGCCCTGGTGCCCTGTAAATGAGATAGTTAGGGTTTGGCATGGGGATATCGGTAATTTGGCGGCCAGGAGTTCACAGTATTTTAAGGTGGGCAGTGTTGTTAACCTTACATTCAGGTTGGATTTGGCGATGATGGCTAAGCCACTACCTCCGTGTTAGGGCGGTCTAGTCTTAGTAGTTGGTACTCTTTGGGTATTGCTAGGGAGAGGGCTGGACCTGCTGCGTCATGTAGCCAGGTTTCTGTGACTGCTAGGAGGTCAAGTTTATCTAAGGTAAGGAGGTCTGCTATTTCAGTGGCGTGGGCCAGGACTGATCTAGCATTGATCAGTGCTCCTGTTATGGAGGTTGTTTTAGGTAGACAGTTGGTGTTAGAAGTAACCAGGATGGGTTCTTTCATTAAGGTGCTAGCAGGTAATTGTGGTTTAGGTTGCGTTGAGCTACTAGTCTGGTTTTTGGGTATGGTACGGCGGTTCAAATAGGCGTTGCTAGGTAATTGCGGTTCGTAGAGGGTGGAGAGTCTAGCGCGAAGCCTAGGGTTTCTGTGGAGAGTAGGGCAGGGTGCACGTTTAAATTGGTCCATAGTTGCCAGTATAAACTGTAATAACAGCAGTGGGGCGTATGTTAATAGGGTTGTGCTAAAATGCATTCTGCTAGTTGAGGATATAGTACTATATAATGTGCCGTATAGATAAGTGGGTTTAGAGCACAGGATCCTAAGGCTGGCACGGTAGGCGGTCACTCGATTAGTTGAAACAAGAGGGATGGCGTCCTGCCACTTACTTTTAGTCTCTTTACATATATATTTTAGTAAAGGCTAGGTTATTCAGCATGCTTAATATGGCAAAAGCTATTTCATTAAGCTAACTGTCATACGTGTTCAAAAAGATGAGCAATTGAGCCCTTCAAGGGTGCACTGTAGCTTTTTATTTAGCCAGTGTTAGTAAATGCAGAGAGAATTTTCTGCATTTAGGTTTAACATGAAACTTTTTCGTTTTCTGGTGTACATGTGGATCAAATCACATTCACTCGATTAGGGCACAGTGGACTAGGATAAGGCTAAAACAACTATTCAGAGGTTCTAACTATGCTACTGGGCTAGTCAATAGTCAGAGTCAAGTGCTGTAGTCACAGATCGTAGTGGGCAATACAATGTGCTAACACGCATATGTTCAGAGTGGTAAGTAAGCCTAGTAAGGAGCATGGTAAAATGTGGCCTACGAACAGCAAGAGTCACGGTCAAGAGGGCAAATGTGGACTATAGGCAACCATAGGTACACTCAAAATGGCAGATGTGGCCTAGGACAGAGCAACATAGGCATATCATAGTTCAGCTGTGTGAGTGCAGAAAAGCAGTTCTAGCATGGGGGCTAGATGCGGTTTTGCCAAATGTACTACAGGATACAGCAGTTTCAGCACACTAGGCAAGTCATACAGTTTGGCTAGCTGAATACTGGGAGGCAGTTCTAGCAGAAGGGCTAAATGTGGTTTGCCAAAATGTTCAACAAAATACAGTTTTATCACGTGTATACAAGGTAGGCATAATATGCAATTAGGTTACAGTGAATATTATGATAAACCTTACTTGGATAGGCTAGGTGGGAGGCAGTGCTAGGCTAGATGCAGATCATAATAGAGGCATTGCGCTTTGCTCGAGCTACAATCATGGTGGGCAATATTGTGGCTCGCAGACAAATTACACCTTTACAGTTCTTTCTAATGAACGGATACGAGGACAAGCATAAGGTACAGAGCAAACAAACTCTAGTGGAGCATAGATACTACTAATATATTAATAGATAGCACAGGTAGATACAGGAGCATAGGTAAAACAAAGGCAGTGTAGCGCAAGTAATCAATAATAGAATTGCTAGACTTACGGCGACATGTTTGTATCAAAGAGTCAGTGGCAGTTAGTCTTGGCGAGGGCTCAGTACACCGGGCTGATGGTCACAGGGGTAGTGGACCAGAAAAAGGGCAGAGGTTCTGGGCGGACGGCTAGGACAGGTATTGGCCTTGTTTCCCTGGGCCTTGGTAGGAGTGGGCTGGCATTACACCTACCGGCTCACGATAGGTGGCTAAGATCAGATCAATAGCCAATCGGTGCTCAGCATACTCTGCTGGGCTCAGTTAAGCACTGCAGGTCAGTGAAAGATTGCGGGCGGCCATCTTTGAAGGTGCAAAACTCCTCGTGGTGGGTAATGGTGGCAATGGGTCTCAGGCAGCTGTTGGCATCTAGATCACAGCATAGAGGCTGCAAATATTTTCTTGCAGCAGGGCAGCTCAATAGGCAGAATTAGCAGCAAGACATGCGATTCTCGCTCGAGTGCTGAGACGCTTACCAGAAATTCGTAAGCAATTCAGGATGACTGCAGCAAGGGGGACCACTGCTCCTGCAGGGTCGGGAGGAGCTCCTGCTCCATGGAAGAGGGAACACTAAATGACATTGCACGCCATAAACCATTTACAATCTGACATGTGCATATACTTTACAAAATTAATAGATGACATATGCCCTTCCTTGTACTTTGCAGGTGCACTTTCATAATAACAATCTAACAGAGTTGCTATAGCAGGAAAATACATAGGAACCTTTACATGTATGTATCATATGATATATGGTGAAACCTGGTAAGCTAAAATGAATACATATTATTACGGAATATTAGATATTTCATAATCTCAAAATCTCATAGGTGCTTTCCTTTTACTCCCACACATCATACTTTTCAACTCCACATCCTCAACATCGTCTCTGCCACTCTCCATAGTTTCTTCACCACTCCTCCTGGTCTCTGATATATATATTCCCACTGACTGCACCAGAACCATCATCACCACCCAGTTCCTGGTACCATTCATCGCACTTTACTCCATCAGTAGCATTGCATTGACTTGGCTCTAAAGTCATATTGTCCACCCCACGATATAAGGCAACCCTGTTCCTACTCCATCATCTACCATCCGTCATCCGAGTGTTTTCTCTACCCACTTCGAGTACTCTTATAGTCTCAAAATGTTTTTTTGATTTGTACCAGATCACCTACCACTACTGGACCTGTACTACTGATGTCTTTATGCATAAAAGCACATTTTTCTTCTACACACAACCATTGAGGACACATTAGAAAGCACAACCTCCTGCCTCATCTTCTCAAAAGGGGGAAACTACAGTTAAGACTGTGCTCCATACGCATTCAACATTTCCGGCACACAACCCTTCAATTCGATGCCATTTGCAAATGCTAGCTGAATTGTCTCCTTGATGATACCATTCAACCTTTCAACAAAACCATTTGCTTTGGGATTGTATAGTGTTGTCTGGTGATTCTCTATATGATGACTCTTGGTTTATGGATTTTATCTGAATAAACTTCAATTTGATTGATAACTCAATCAACTGTACCCCATTATCCGAAAATAATTCTAGGATATTCTCTTGAGTAAAGTGTTTCCATGTATTTTCACACACAGTCACTACGCAGTGAACTTCTGTGCGTAGTGACAAAGGAGGAATTAACCTCTCCCCCCTTGTTAAACCCCACTGCAAGCCGCATAACTCGTTCCTTATGTTGTAAAAAGGGAAACCAACGACCTCAACAGAGCGCCACCCACGCTCAGTCCTAGTAATGGCATCTGTCAACTCTGCATCTTCACTAATATCTTTATTCCACAAACCTTTTGAAAATGCATCGTGTACTATGTCCCCTATTTGTGCTAACCATTCATCACCTATTTTTTCTCCAGCCCTCCCCTTCCCTTGGTGACCTAAACACACAGTCTGCTTACAATGTTCAAGAACAAACCTAACCACAAAATTAAAACTCTGTAATGCTGACAACCATCTGGCAATTCTAGGAGTAGCCAACCCTAATCCTCTAGTGGAAAACACATGGGCTAATGGCTTGTAGTTGCACTTTATAGTATACAGGATACCCCACACAAATGTTTTAAAATAATTTGATGCCCAGTAACACGCCAGGCTCTCTCTCTCGATTGTGGAATATCTAGACTCTACCAGAGTCAAAGTTTGTGAAGCAAAAGCTACAGGCACCTCAACACCCAGTCTACACTGAGAAATAACACCACCCATGCCCCTGAAACAGGCATCCACTGTGATCGAAGTCTCATGAGCAGGGTCAAACCTAGGTTGGGTGCATTGGCCACCTCTGCCTTTATCTGTTTAAAGGCATTGTCTTTTCTCCCCCACATACAAATTCTCTCAGTCCCTTCAGCAAATCTCTTAAAGGTGCACACTTTGAAGAACGGTTTTCAACAAACTTAGAATACAATTCCACAACACCTAGAAAAGATCTTTGTTCATCCCCATTAGTAGGGGACTTGGTCTGTAATTTTGCTTCCTCCATTTTTCGGCAGGGTCTCAACACCTCCAAGTAAGCGTGCGTCCCAAGAACTTAACTTGACTCAATGCACCTTAAACTGGCATTTCTCCTTTTTTAGTCAGACCGGCCTTCTCCAGTCTGCTTAAAACCTCCACCACTTTGGCATCATGTTCCAGTTCACTCTTTGATGTTTTCTTGACGACATATTGGTGGGAACAGACCCCCTCCAGACATACAAACAAATCTTCAATAATTTTTGGGAAAAACAAGCAGCAGAAGCCAACCCAACAGGTAATCTCCTGTACTGAAAAGCCCCCATGGGAGGGATGAATGCTGTAAAAGCTTTTGAAGATTCATGGAGGTCCATGTGGTGGTATGCAGAAGATAAATCTATAGAGGAATACCATTCAGCTTCCTCCATGGTGGACAGCATTTCACTCACTTTAGGTAAAGGGTGCCTGTTCACCAGAATATTCTTATTTAAATCCTACAAGTCTACACATTATATAATCCTGCCGTCAGGACGTTGTGTGACTACTATCGGTGATAACCACGCACTGCTCTCAATGGGTTCAATAGGCCCTTGTTCCCAAAGATTCCTTAACTGTTTCCCCCTCACACTCGGTGGAAGATACCTCACCTTATGTACACAGGGATTTGCTTTGTCCAATAACTGAATTTTATCTACATAACCTCTTAGTCTCCCAATTCCATTATGAAACACTTTACCAAACCTTCAAAATTCCATCCTACTGTGCATACTGTACTCCTTACCAAGGTGCAACTCTAGCCCCATTTTACCCTGGTGTTTCCAGCCCATCAAGCAGTCTCCTTTGGTAGCCACATACACCATACCATGAATGAGTTTGTCTCCATGTGCAATATCACACCACACAAAACCCTTCAAATACATTTTCCCAGCCCCATACGCTTTGGGTTTTATGTCCGTGTTGTGTAAAGTGTGTTTCTTCTAGCCCCAAAACACTATTTTTTGCCTTTGAAATGATGGTATATGGAGACCCTGAGTCGGCCAACGGTCTGATAACATTGCTTGCCAAAACACTGCCTGCCAAAACAATGTCCACTTCGGGAGGTACACATTTCCCTTCTTCATCATCATCACCCACCACCCCCACAATATGAACTAACTTGTTAGACCAATCATGTTTGTCATCCCCAACAACCTTCACACAAAATTTCTCCCACCGTGGAATTGGGATTGTTTTTGCAAAATCTGTCGAAATGACCTACAATGCCACACTTCCTATATCTCTCTCTCAAAGCGGGGTACTCTTTTGGGTTTAGACTATGTTTTTCAAAACCACATCGGGGACAACGTCCTTTGCGCCCTCCCTGCTGAAAATTATTATTGCTCCCTCCAGGTCTGCTAGTCTTCTTTAATGTGTATACATTTGACTGTTCCCCAACCACCTCACTTTACCCCTCCCCACTTTTCACCATCTGAACAATTTTTCCATTCTTAGAATTCACTTCTTTGAGACATTTGTCAGCTCTATACCTTTTGCAATTGACAATGCTTCATGTAAAGGGGGATTTTTAGCTTGCCACAGCCTTTTCTGTATTTTAGAGTTGAATGTATGCATCATTAATTGATCCCTTATATATTCCTCCTCCCGTCCTGTAAATTTACAAGAAGATAACCCCTTTAAATCAGCCACAACTGCCCACTGTCTCCCTAACACCTTGTTTCCTCGAAAAGAACTTGTATCTTTCAAAAACTACATGTACTTGCTTACCATATTATGCCTCTAGTTTTCTCATAGCTTTTCCATACACACCCACTCCCATCCCCCACCTCTCCCAAGCTCATCATTATTTTCAACATCTGTAGTTTTTTGTATTACTATCATAGCTTCAGCGCACACACAGCACATCAGAAAAGTCTTAAACCCAGATGCTATGAAGTAAACCTTAAATAAATCTTTCCAATCCTCCCAAGGGACTGGAGGTTCCCCTGGGGTTGCCAAAAATGTGGAGGTGGATCTAAATGTTGCATGACTAGACAATTCAAAGAAACCACGAATAAAAACAAGCAAGAAAAAAAAGAAACATTAATGCAGTTAAGATTTGAGACCATGCAGGATCGACCTCCCACTGCACACCTAAAAACAGGGAGAAAAACTGTACTGCAGGCTATACAGGAATCACTTCCCACTGCACATAAACCTTGTAAAGTCTAGACCACACTCCATGCAGGAGCACCTCCCACTGCACTTAGAACCGTCAAAAGATTTGAACACCCTCCATTGAAGAATAATATTGCAGTACAATATTCCATCAGAAGATGGTGCTATACTTCACAGACCATGAAGCGTGATATGCAATGTCACCGCCCATCCATTACCATAAAGTTTCCACATGGATTACTTCTGTGGGAAAGCCTTGCCAGTTCGTCACACATTACAACCCAATGCACACTATCCACACTACAGCATGGTTGTAACAGCCACGTAGAAATCGGGGCATCAGCCTCCTTTGTCGACATTCCATTAAACCGAGAGAATCTCCTGCTATAACCGTTGCGCTCGCTACCCAAGTAAGTAACGGAGCGCTGTTGATGAATTGCTCCGAAATAGGCCCAGATAGAAGCAAAAACGTAGATGTTCTTCTGTGCTGCAGAGCAGACTTTACGCAGTCTCTATGCCGCAGCACAAGGTCTGATTGCCCAGTGCCCTGAAATAGGCCAAGAAAGGGTAAGTTCACCTTCGCATCCCTCAGTGAAGTGGATTAGTCAAACAGTTCCCCTAGCCCCAGAACAGCTCCCATTGAAAATGACCCTCAGCGCAGTTTCTACACTGTAACTGTAACGCTCACCTGATATCAACGGGGACACCACTCAGCCTGCTCGGACCAACCACGATCTCGAACCCTTCCCTGGGATCCGTTCAACTGGGGCCTGGGTCTGGAATACAGGATGTTTAGTTTTAGCTTAATAGTCTCAAGTCGTTTGATTCCCACTACTCCCCTTGAGGATCAAACCTTCTCCTATGTCCTCTCCTCACCTTGTTCTCTTGTATAGGGTGCTCTCCGTCCTGCTCTTCGGAGAAAGGGTGCGTTGGTTGAGGTGGGCGGTGCATGACCTAGTTGCTCCACTGGTGCGGCCCCTCCAATGAGTTTGGGCTTGCTGCGACTCCAGCCCGATAAGGTAGGTTGTGGGTTCTTGTGGAATTGCCCTTTTGTTGTCTCTTGCGCTCCTTAATAATGTCTCCCCTTCTTTCCTAGTTGCTGGTAAGGGGATCGGGATGGTGTCGTGCTGCTTGAGGAAGTTGAGCGCTGAATGGTGAGAGAATGCACGATGTGCGGTGCTGTTTGCTTGTCTTTATACTGACCTATGTCTCTCTTGTGCCCAACAGGCTGCTGCAATGTCTCAACACGACTGCCGGTGAGAGAATAAGTTGCGGTAAGTAAAGCGCGAAGTGCGGTGCCTTATTGTCCTTTATGTGCTAACCTGTGTTGTGTTTTCCCTTGTAGATCGATGGCGTGCTCCGGAGCTGAAGTTACCAAGAGCGACTCAGGTTCAGGTAAGCATTTGGCTATTATCGCTGTTTTTAAGGAATCCGAGAGTGCTTACTAATATTCTTTCACTCTCATTCCTTTTCCTTGCAGGCTGCGGCGTTCCGGAATGAAGATGACGCCAGCAAAATGCTGTCCGCTGGATCGGAAGAACGTTGGATGGAAGCAGGTTCTTCTCGGTACGGTAAGTATGATATTAATGCTGTCCATGTTTTTCAGGTACGCGGGAGGCGGAGGAAAGGCGAAGGCCTACAGGAGACCGATCCGAACACGGTGAGTGTCATGCTGCAGGCACAGAGTAACCCAAATCGTGTTTCTCTGCCCGGGCGTGGTTTTTATAGCCTCCAGGTATCCCAGGCATCCCTAGGTCGGACCACACCCAAAAGGATAGACCACATAACTCAGTTCATTGAACTGAGTTATGTGGGAGCATCCATGTTGCCCCAAGTGCGATGCCAAGTCCAGTTCCTCATCAGACTTCTGCTTTATGTATGAGCCTGGCGCCACAGGCGCAGGTCTGACTCCAAGTGAGTCTCTGAGGGGACGGGGAGGCCCTCAAGGTCCATGTGGGGGATGGTGGTGGTCTGGCCCCAGTGCGTTGTCTAAGGGGGGCTAGGGACAGGAATCACAACAGTAATGCAAGGTCAGATTGTCAGAATTATTCCCACCATCCACATACCCTCACTGACCAACCGATCGGTATGCCCATAAATCGCTCCTCTACAGCACATATCCCTTCACAATCAGGAATGGTGAGCCTCACCAATGTTGGGGTTTTTGTCGGTCCTTGTCTCCAATAAAATATGGTGACCATGGAAGGAAACGGCAGAGTTCAATAAGGAGGTGTATACAATCCCAACTTTATTTCAGTTAAAAGACCCCAACATCCTCCGTGCTGAAGGCAAACCACAGATGAGTGAACGTTGGTTGCTGCGCGCAATGATATTCTAAATTGGAACACTGAATGTCATTGTGCCCCACAAACTATTTACAATATGGCATGTGCATATGCTTTACAACATGAATAGATATGACATCTGTCTTCTCTCCAACAGATTGTAACCCCCTGTGTAGCACTGAACTGGTAACGGGCAGATGGGGGTGGTGGGAGCACTCTAGACACGTCACTTGTTAGTGTAAGCAGACGTAAGGGTGATCTATGAACTTTTGGTGCAGACAAAGGGCTGCCTAAAATGAAAACCCCAGGTGCTCATTTCACCTTCCTTAGTATGCTGCCCAAAATGCTGAGAGCCATCTGAAACCTTGCTCAAGTACTCTGCCCAGTGGGTTGCAGGGACCTTCGCCAGTTAGGCAACCAGAATCCCTTCTTTCCCCAAGAAGTCTACCCCAGTATATCCCACAAGTCTCAAAACCCTCAAACCCACCCTTCAAAATGAAATCCCTCTGCCTTCCCCGTTTCCATATCCACCTCCTTCACCCAGTGTTCAGGCAGCTCCATAAAATGTGTTTCAAAATGATGCCGAAATGGGATTCTTCACACGGAGGATGAGATTAGGCGCAGGAAAGAAAACTTGGCATACTCTTTTTGAAAGTGACCCACAAAGTTGGACATACCATGCTTTGGCCAAAAAGGAGGTGCTGCAGCTGCAGGAAAGGGAAAAGAGGCATACAGATAGTGAAAGGAAACCGGGATGGGGTCGGAGAGTAGAATGGAAAGTCCAACTTCTGCACCTTACTAGATATCTCAGCCAGAGCTTTGTGGAAAGTTCTGTGCTAAAACTAAAGCATGAACCATGTCAAAACAGCCATGCAGTACCCATATAAATGTAGGGGCTGCCCTTCAGGGGAAAGGGAGAGGCTATCAGGGATCGTCATGTGCACACAATGTAAACTGCCCTGGGGTAAGGAAGGAACCACTTCACCCATAAACAGCTATTTGAGCTACAAAATGAGAGGAAGTAGGAAGAGTTACCTTCCTGGAGTAAGGTGGTCGACTCTTCTTTGTAGCGATTTTCACTTTTAGACAATTTAGTCAGATTTCTACAAGGAGTGTGTGACGAAAGGACTACTGCTTCGCAGGAGTACAGGGATGAGTAGTGGCTAAACCGTCCAACATATTCCCACACTTCTAAACCAGCAGGGATCGCAATCATAAAGGTGAAATAATCACAGCCCAACAGGTATGTACACCCATTGTCTCTTTTGGTAGCACAGGGCGGGGGAAGGCTAGATCTTCAGTAGGGGTGTGGGCTGTTAACAGTAGCAGCACACATAGCTTTAGTACAATAGCTCCAAAATAAAACTATGTCCAATCAGGGATTTAGAAAAATACTAATTCTAATAAAATAATCAATGAAAACAAAAAGACCAAAAATCCACCCCTAAACAAAAAAAACAAAAAACACACAAAACGGGACCTTGTGTCAATGGGCACTCTGGGTTGATATGTAGGGGTGTTCAAGCAAGAGATTTCACATCAGCATTGATGTCAATTGTTCAAGAATGGGTCCAAAGAAGATATAAAAGGGGGCACTTAAATCATTATGGTCCTTCAAAACATACCAGGTGAACAGGTTCTCTTCAAAATAACTTAGTTATGGTTACTGGGTGTTCTACAGCATCGAGCGCTGCATCTGGACTCTTCAGCTGTCAGGCTGATGTAGAGAAATTTCAAGTTGGCGAGTCAGAGCAGGTTCGGTTTGCTATGCAGGTTCCCATTGGGTCGAGCCAGCGTTCACGACATTCTAGTCCAGAGATCTTAACCTTTGGCTCTCCAGATGTTTTTGTCTAAAATTACCATCATACCTAGCCAGCATAGTCAATGGGGAGGGATCATGGGAGTCACAGACCAAAACCCATGGAGAGCTGCAGATTGTCGAAGGCTTCCAACGGCTCAGGACATCAGTCAAATTGGCAACATGGCTATTCTCCTTTGTTGAGTCAGCAGGCACATATGTTGCTTGCACAGTGTCAAACTGACAAATTGGGTTGATCAAGGACCACAGTAATGAGTCGAGCCAGAGTCTGGATGGCTCGAAGAGCTGCAAGCTTTTCAAAGGTTCGGAGAGCACCAAAAGAAGCATCAAGGTTGTTGTACATCAAATTAGTATCCAGTGAGAGTCAATGAGCTTGTAACAAGCAAGCTCATTGGTCCTTGCCGGGTCGTTACCAGCCGACAAAGCCTGTGTCAGGCCGGTTGCTCCGCATCTTGGCTGCTATGGAAAGAGAAAAGGGACTACTTGGCCTTTCTTCCAAATCCCAGGGGGCCATTTTTGTTTCTCAAGTTGAGAAACGGTTTCTCAACTCGAGAAAACATGCTATTAGTACCCTGGCACAACCTGCTGGGGTATTAATAGCAATAGAACCCTCGAAGGGAGGGTATTACCGTTCAGGTAATGCCCCCGGGACGATAGTTAGAAGCCCGAGTGAAGAGTTCTATTGCTTAAGTAGCACAGTGATCATTCAAAGGAAGATTTATCATAGGGCTGTGTGTCCAAGCAGATGCAGTGTCATGATGCCCGCTCCCGGGGAGCCGGTTCAAGCCCGGCGTCCCCGAAAGCGGACATCCAGTCCCCAAGGAAGGACCCAGCAACCCCATATAGGGGACATTTGGACAGTGTCCTGGCGCCTATGGCGCCAGGCTCATTATGGGAATGCTTGGGTGCACTTACCTGATGCAGACCATGCTGCAGGATCCCGGCCTCCTTGAGGCCTGAAAGGAACTACTTTACCTGTGGGACTAATTTACCATCCGGGCGTGGTCGGGGAAGGATACATACCTGGAACTTCTTCCAAGGCTATTTAAACCCCACCCGAACAGCCACACGTGCTTCGCGTTGTTCTGCATCTAGCAGCTGGACGCTCACCGCGTCTGCTCCTGCATCCTGACTTCTGCCACGCCTGCCAGCATCCTGGATCCTGGATCACCTGCAAAGGAAGAGAAGAAGAGAACAGAAGAAGGAAAAGTCCTTACCTGCTAAATCCACATCCCGGAGACATCTCGCCGACAATCCTGAAAAGGAAGACTTTAATTTAAAAGCTCATCGCGTCGATCGCTGCAGCGCCGCATTCCACTCACCTTTACAGGGCGCCTCCATGTTCAGCAGCGATCATCCGGATTCGCAGTCATGCCCCAGCGCCTAGGGAGAAAAAGATCAGAACAAAAGGTGAGAGAGAGAAGGGAATAAGGAAAGCTAAATCTCCATGTTAAGACTTACCTGTTGATTCATCCCCTCTTCATTATGGGTCCGCGCCGCATCCTGGCATTTCCGGACCCCGGCCCCTAAGGGGAAAAAAAAGACATCAGCGTTAATGAGCGAATGAAAAGACATTACCAAAAAACGCTCATTAAAGACTTACCCGATTTCTACAAGGATTTCACCTCTCATCTCGGGTTGGTGCCTGTTCCCGGTATTCCGTACCCCGGCCCCTATGGGGAAAAAGACACTAGCATTAGTACATTAATGCATGGACACAAGGGGAACCTCTTATAAAAAAAAACTTACCTGGAAGCCAAGCAAGTTTGGTTCTCACCAATCCGAAAATCCAGTGAAGTAACTGGATACCAACGCGCCCCTGCATCAGAAGCGGGATGGAGAGCTCGTCCTTCCAGACCCTAAGGTGAGACGCTACGAGAAATCACAGAAGGGTTTCAAGGAGGGTGAGAGGGGAAAGTGGGAGGCCGATTGCATTACCCCGCAGACAGTTAATCCCCCATTTTCGCCTACAGAAGGATACTTCTGTGAGCCAGACGAGCCAGATTTGGGGGCCCGGTCCAGTCCGTCTTCCGAACCCTGCGCATCACCTTAGAAGAGGTCACAGCAGCGCGAACCAGGCCAGCGCCTCCGTGGGAGTCAGGTGAGCGTAACATGCAGGCAGCGCATGGTACACCATAAGTAGTACAGAGTTATACAGAGGAGTGTAGACACCGATCAGTCATCCATCTGGTAACATCCAACTAATTCTTATAGAACCCGACTACAGGTGACAGAGCTAGGATTACATAAGTAGTCCTGCCTCCCTCAGCCAGGATGCAGGATAAAACAGCGGTCCTATGGAGGCTTGAAGTGTGTCGAGCAAGGTTCAGCCAACTTGCAGAAGTCTTGAGATAATGAAACAGGGCCCAAGCTGCTTCTGGACTTGTGTTACTAGAAGGTCCAACCAAAGGCCTCCAGGAGAGTCCTTCAGTTCTGTACTCCAGAAAGTTAGCTGGCACCTACAGCGGGCCCTTCATCTCCAGTGAACAGGATCCTGCCTCCAACGTAATAGCCAACTTGGTGCACAGCAGTTCACCTTCACTGTTCCCTGGGGACGGTTATGTAGCAGAGCTTGCCGATGCCTTCTGTCTTCAATTCTCTGGCAGAGAACTCTGGGATAGCCTACTCAACAGAAGCCCAGTTTCCCCTCCCTATAAAGGCAAAATGTCACGGGATTGGTACAAAGCAAGCCTGCTGTAAAGTGTTCAAATGCAGGCTGTTGTTGGCTCACTGTCTGATGGCATACTAAAGTGCTTTGTCCTGCAGGAAATTAGGGGGAGTGGGCCTTGCAGATGTCCCATGAGCTGGTGGAAAAAGCCTTGATGTGCTATGCAAGCTGTATGTCAGACAATCCTTGTCCCTTTCTGAGATTATCAGTCTCTAAAAAGATCAGCTTCTTTGCCTCCAATGCCATCCCCGATGGGCTAGTGGCAGCGCGTTCTGGTGCTACAGAAGCGGTCAGGTGAACTGTGCAATGATGGTGCATCATAGTAAGCATACAGCCAGATTTGTCACATTTATAGCCGGTACCTTGGTCTTCGGGTCCGTGCCATCATCTGCTGTACCAGCCAATGCGTCCAACATTCAGGAATTGGTTCCCATCTCCATTGGTGTTGCAGATTCTGTCATGGTGTCTATCTGGTAATGAACTCCAGCTACAACACGTGGAAACCTCCGCCGACATGACATGGATGAACTCAAGACAGTTGTAAGGGTCGTCTCTCAGAGAAGGTTCAGCCCAGTTAAAGGTTCTAATAGGATATGTGCCATTTCCTGTAAAACGGCTCGTACACAATGGTCACCTGTGAGCCACTGTCCAGTCGCACTTGTGCCTGCCAAAAAAACCTTGCCGTCCAGCAATGGTAACTGCGACAGTGGCTCGTGTTCCTGCGAGTCCTTCAGCTACTTACCAAGATATTTGGTGATGCGCTTGCTGGTAGCGACACTGTAGGTGAACTTAATCACGTTGGTTCTCAGATGACTTACCCACCAGTGGCGTCACTGCACCCTTGGGTCTGTGTGGGATGTGCACTTGATGTCCCTGGTCCACTGTGCACTTGATGTCCCTGGTCCCTGGTCACCATCAGCTCAATTCCAGATTCCGTAGCCTAACTCCAAAGACTCCATCCAGCACATACATAAGACCTACATGGTGGGATCTGGGTACATGAGAGTGTGGATGACTTGATACAGGAACCGGACGACTCATCACTGCTTTTCCTGGGTAAGAGCTCCCTAGTCGTGTAGCATCCGATTGGTCTGCCCAGATCCGATATTCATCTTCACTTCTTAAGGAAAGCTTCCCGCACAGAGAAGCATCTCAGGTGGAGCGTCTCTCATGGAGGAACCGATCAGTCTGGCTTCCTCTGTTCTCATGTGTAAAGCTGGCATGTGTCTGGCCCAGAGGATGACCATGCAATTGCCTAGCTAGGAAAAAATAGATGGTTGGCTAAGGTGCAACCCGGTCAAGGTGGTTCAGCCCGAAGAGTATAGGGCACCATCAGATCTCCCCCATGTATGGTAAAAGGTAATGTCACAGTTTCAACTTCCTGGGGTAACAGAAGACTTGCATACTGATACCAGCTAGGCCAAGGGCCTTAAACAGGCATTTCAACGGGCCGGTGAGAGACTCCGTCAACTTGAGCAGCTGATCGAGTGGGTGTGCTCAATGGACGTCATCTATAATGAAGCAGTGAGCTGGTTTAATCCCCTCAACTGCGGCCGAGTTGACTACTTGTAGCTGATCCAGAAGGATGGTACCCTGACTGGCCAGTGGGCGGCAATTGTCTACAAATCAAACCGTATTCCCCTTCAAATTGCACAAAATAACTCCCAATGGAAATTGGACTGGTAACATTACGCTAAACCCCAACATGGCAGATAAGGCGATAGGCGAGACCAGGTAAGTAGGGTAGATGGGAATAAGCAGACCAAGGGGTGATCCCAGCAGCGCCTCCAAAAAATGTAGTGGGGGGGATGGTTCACTATACACTTGGAGGGACAGGTGTAGGCAGCCACAATTACACTTTTTTTACATTCACCTTTTCCCTTAGCCCCACCCCTTAACTGTCCCGACGTTGCTGCACACATTGGGTCCTTTGACCCCACTGGCTGTGCCACCCTGGGACAAAGGGTAGGTCAGGAGAGGCGATATGTATACAACTGCATCCTTACTTTACAGGCAGCTTGACCAAGGCTGCCTGGACATCCACTCTGCAGAGGGTGCTCAAAGGTTCTTTTGTACCCGTTGGGGGTTGACCCCCTGGCCCACATGTGCTGGGTGTCCCAGGGCAACAGCAGCAGATGATGTAGGTCCCTACATGTGCTGCATCGGTCAGGAGCAGCCAAGGTGGTCCTGATGGTGTGGGTGGCTCGTTTAATTCCTCCCTAACTGCCCCGCATATGCCAGGGGCATTCCAGCACTTGCAGAAGTAGAGGGGGGAGGGGGGGATGGGTGCAGCGTGGCGTCGCTGTGGGCCTCATGACAGGAGCATCCCAGCACTTATGGCAGCTGCAGTGCCCCACTGCAAAGTCCTTTCAACTGGGCCACGTGTCTGGGCAGCCCAGAGATGTATAACAGGCATGCCTGAGTGGCAATCACACAGTGGTCCCCTTCCTGACTGGAGAGCACCACTTAAGAATACATTTGGACCCTGATGGCAGAGTTTCTGGGTGCTCCCCTTTCTTGTGATCAGTTAATGGACTACTGTGTGAGCCTACTTCTCAGGCTAACCCAATTCTCTTGTTTGGTAGGTTAGACACCATTGCGGACAATAGAAGGAATCTTCCCAAATCCCCCATCCTATTTAAACTAACCAGCCAATCAACCATGCTTGCATTCTGCCCTCAGGTTAACTATATGTACCTTATAAATATGTTAATACTGGCCTTAGGCTCTCTGATTTAATCGGTTAACTGTTATATCAGAACTATCTAAAGGGTCCGAAATGTATGAGAGCTATTTAGCTCATGCTTCTAAGCTAGGAGAGCCTGGCCAGCTTGCAACAAACAGCTACTAGGAGCTACGTTCGGCTCCCTAGGCCAACTGGTGCTGCACAAACATAGCTTTGAGTATTTGAGAATGTTTAATAAAGAATAATTTGGACACATCTAGTACGAATTTAAATAATAGATAATTCACAATGTGGACAAAGTATGTTCTCCTGTAAAAGTTGGAGTTGAGGTGCACTGTGTCCCCGCTCATGGTTCTGCAGCGGTAGCGCCTGCCTACTGGGTGATGTCCGACACCCAAGAGCTGGTTTTAACTCCTGCTCATTGAGTCGTAACAGGCCTTTGTACAGTGCTCCTCGACCAAATCACATTTAAGCAATACACAATACAAAAAAAATAAATACAATCATGAGGTAGATCGATCCCTTACACAGACCCTTCGAAGCTGAATGATAGGCATGGGGATGTAATCCTATCATGATCTGATTTCAAACATTATGGAGGATGTAATCACATTAGAATATAGACATCAATTGAGCAACATATAAGACAACCAACAATACAGAAGAAAATCATACTTCATATAAGTTTAACCAAATGAACAGACAGGCTGGCCAGCACCAGTATAAATTTCTAGGCTCGCTCTGCTTATGTCTCATGCCCCACTATTCCCACCAATTGCTCATAGGCCATGAGAGAAGGAAGAGGCGAACACTTACAAACTCATTATAAATGCCATATCATATCATAACTACATTAAAACATGTAGCGCTTACCATTAATGCAAACGGTGACCATTTAATGTTTACAAAGGAATAGCAGGAAAGGTCTGAAGCGCTAAGTGATTTGTTTATGTTCAGACACTTTTGGTCAAGTGGGGAAGTTGAGATTGGAATCCAGCAACTCCACACCCCAGTAAACCTCTCGCCTTTATTGTGTGTCCCACCTGGTAAAACCAGCAAGATGAATCTGGATATTTTGCTTAGCCCCCAGCCTCCAGTACTTTTGGACCAAGCTCCCCATTGCAGCGCTATCCCGCAGGCATCATCCCTACTCTGGCATACCTCCCTCCCTCCCTCCCTCAATCTACTACCTTAAGAAACCTTCACCTAGGAGCACAGACAGCAATACCACACAGACTAGCACTAGGCTGTTGGCCACCCACCAATCTATTGTCTTAAGACACCCGCTTAGGAATGCAGACTGCAACCCCCCCATAAACACAGGTCCAAGCTGACAGCTACCCGCAACTCCTGCAAACCTATAAAGCCTACTACACAGCAGAAAGACTCCACTAAGACTCCTCCTAGCCTCCATAACAAGAATGCACCTACCCTACCACTACAATGCGCTCAAATCAATGCAAGATACAGACCTTGACATTCTAGCAACCACAGAAACATGGGATATTCCATGTTCCGTTCCAACAGAGGAAATGCCAAAAGGTAGAGGGGTAGCACTCATAGCTAAAGATGCCCTCTCCATTAGAGAACTGAACACCATCCTATCCAACAACTGTGATATACTATCAGCCAAGCTGGCTCTCTCAGACTCTGACACCATCACCCTTCACAATTTTTCCTGCCCCACAGGCCCAGTCCTGTCCTTTGAGGAGAACTTCCTGGGTGCCCACATCAAACATTCCTCAAAAACAATTCTTTTGGGAGACTTCAATCTAGGATATTAACGACCCTAATGACCCAGCAGCCACATCTGTTTCCAGCTCGCTGAGCGCTCTAGGCTTTCAACATTGCGTCAACACCCCTACACACAACAAAGGTTGCATCCTAGACTGGATTGCGGATATCAACTGTCAGATGGCTATCCACACCAACTCCCCTTGCTCATGGTGTGACCAAAACATAGTACACTTCTCTATCTCACCCACCAGGCACGCCACACTTATACTACTATCCGCTACTTCACACTCTTGCATGTAGCTCCGGAAACCTCACCAAGGAATGTTGCGATCCCTTGCTTACCTAACTTTTACCCGAGCCCCCCTTCGACAAAGACCCTAATCCTCTTGCAGACTTGTACGAAAATCCTTACCACAGCTGTTGACACTATTACCTTACTTAAGCCACGTAAACTCAAACCTTCTGCACACAGAAATGTATGGATCACTCCAGAACTTCAAACACTCTTTCACCAAACTGATAGCTGAAGCCAACGCCATCAGAAGCGAAAAAGCTACTATTCACAAAATCCGCCGAACACTACAAAAAGCCATTCCCTCTGCCAAATCATCCACCTACCTACAATACCCGCATAGCCAAGGCCAAATCTCTTTCCCGACCCAAGCTGCACGAACTACTGTGTCAGGTGGTACAGAAGACACTGCTGATAAGGCAAGGATAAGTAAGCGCAGTGTTAGCACAGATATGAAGGGAGTTGGCATGTATCTCACAGACACAGCACACGTAACAAACATGTGGTATAAGTACATGGCCAAAATTGGTAGGGACACAACAGGGAGAGCTATGTTTGCTCATTGATACCCTATGCCATGAGTGCTTTCAGAACCTTGGTAGCAACAGAAATACCCGCAGCAACAGCACAATGCCGGATGTATCTAGCAATGTTCCAAACACAAGGAAGATTCCAAGGGAGAACAGCCACCTTAAGATGGATGTCCAAGGCAACCTTCCCATATGAAGACAATTATATTAAGACGTTACCTGTGATGGACAATTACTGGCAAATCGCTGAGGAGCTGCAGTACATAACAGAAGGACCTGAGAAATGAGAAACAAAGACAATCGCATTACAATACTTACCATGCAAGTGGAGAGTGAGAGAAATAGGAGAGCTGGGGTGCTGATGGCTGGGTAGATGGAGTGGTGGGAAGCAAAGCAGTAACATTAGAAAAGGCGGCAGTGAATAAGGTCCAAGAAGAAAATGACAAGTGCCTCAAGGAGTGGGACAAAGGTGCAACATTGGTGACAGAGGTAGATACCGAAGCTGGACCTATGCCAATAATTCCACTTCCTACACCAGTTATGTTATCAATACAATGGTGAAGAAGTAGGAGAAATCGTTGGATGCAAGAGAGTATAAACCATACCGGAAATGGGAACAGGAACTGTTGTTCTGATGAACCACTATTGGGCCTGTGGAGGTAAGGCATACGACAAGCTGCCACCAAACTGGGGAGGAATATGCTCCTTTGCACACGTGACCATGGCCTCTTTAGTAGTACCAAGAAAAGACGTTAAGCTCGATGACTTCCCGAAAATGCAAACCAATGATACTACAACAACTGACCAACCAGACAACGCCAACCAGCACAAGACTCAGCAGGTGGAAATGGCTTCTGGGTACCTTGTCCAAAATGGGAATGGGGCCCAGCTTTATTAAGTGGGTTACACTCATCTACACCAACCCAGAGGCCAGAGTGTGTACCAACAACACCTTTTCAGACAAATGGGAGCTGTCCCGGGGCACTAGACAGGGCTGCCCCCTGTCCCCCATGCTGTACATTATCGCCATCGAACCTGTTGCAGCATACATCAGACAGGAATATGGAGACGCGGGCATTGAGATAGACGGGGTAACCCATTTACTCTCTATGTATGCAGATGACATGCTCCTCTACCTAAAGAACCCTGAACACATACTGCCTTACATATTGGAGACTTTGGAAGGGTTTCACAGAGTCACTGGGATCCAAATCAACCACAGTAAATCCTGCCCGTTTCCCCTAGCGGCCCTGAGTGGGCTTGAGGCCAACGAGCTCCCCACACTAGCCTTAAAGTGGGAGCCCACCTCCTTTAAATATCTGGGTATCACGATCCATCGAGACCCCAAGACGGAGCACGCTCTCAACACAATAAGGGCAAAGGAAGGCCTAGCGAAATCAATGGACTTTTGGGGCAGGCTCCCGCTTTCGGTGGCTGGCAGAGTGGGACTGCTCAAAATGGTGGCGTTACCCAGGCTACTTTATCATTTTACCAACGTGCCATACAATATACCACATCAATTCTTTAACAACCTGCATAAGCTCTGCAGGAAATTTCTGTGGCAAGAAGGAAGGCATAGAGTCGCCCTGGACACGATGCAGAGACCCTATGACAAAGGCGGCCTGAAGGTTCCCAACTTTGAACTTTACTACCTGGCTGGACAGCTAAAACATGTGATCCAATGGATGGCGGACGACACCTCTACAGACACCCGCCTGCTGCAACCGGGAATCACCCAAATGCTACTAAGGGACCTGCTTTGGGCCGAGTCAGGCCATGAACACCGGTATCCACAGTTGGCCCAACTCGGAATCCAGATTTGGAAAAGAGCCTGCAGAGCTATGGACAAGAAAGACCCTTACTCCCCACAGATTCCGATAGCTGCAATCATGGCAAACAGATCGGAGAGTCGGAAAATAATAAGGGACACATGGGAGCAATGCGGCGTTGCCACCGTGGGGGACCTGGTGGACGAACAAGGCATCCTAACCTTCGCTGAACTACAGGAAGCCTCAGGTATACACACGGGACAGTTCCTGCTACATAATGCTGTGGTAAAAAGATTAGCCGCCCGCTGGCCATCAACGGAGAACTTAGACACCGGCCACGAAATGATTGAATGCCTAATGGCGGCAGCTGAAGGGGGCCATGAGACCTCTAGGGTCTACGAAACACTGCTCTACAACACTGCCCAGCACAACCTTAAGTGCAAGACGAAATGGGAAACGGAACTTGGACAGCAATTCACAGACGCAGAATGGGAAACCATCACTAGTTACCACAAAAAAGTATCTAGAAACGCCAGGTTTCAGTTAATACAATTCTACATAATGAACAGAGCGTACCTCACTCCGGGGGTCATCTCTAGATTCAGCAAAGCCAACACCATGGGATGCCCCAAGTGCTACGAACCCCAGGCGAACATGACCCATATGTTCTGGGGGTGCCCCACTATACAAACCTTCTGGGCACAAATCAAAACCAGAGTTGCCGAGGCCGACATCGCCCTGGAAGTGCAAACACCCATAGCATGCATTCTGGGAAGATTACACCAGGAACAGTAAAAATAAACTGCTGAATAGGCTGAAGGACCTAATGTACATACTTGCGAAACGACGCATCGCCATGTGTTGGAAATGCCCCACAAACACCGAGTTTAGCAACATGGTGGGAAGACCTCTGTAAATGGACACAGGCCGAAACAGTAGCCTGGGAGATCACCCAACGTCAACAGGGACAGGACACCTCTAATGATCTACTACAATGGGTGGAGCTCACAGTGACGCTATTCAGCCCCAAGATGGTGGACTCTTCGAGCGAAAGCACGATCTTTCCAGAATGAAAAGTGGAAAAAGACATATACCTTATGGTGTAGTTTGCAACGGTCTTGACGGGAGGGAGGGTGGGAGGGAGGCTAAGAAGGGAGGGAGAGTTTCCTAAGGCAGTTATATGAGGCCGGGTTAAGGCCCTGTTGGTTGTATTGTTATATAATGCAATAAATAAATTTAAAAACAAAAAAAAAAAGACTCAGCAGGGTGAAAAGAGAGGGCAATTACTTATGGGGAAGGTCAGAAACAGCACTGGATGAAGTACCAGCATCTCACAAATTGTTCAGCAGAACACAAATGTTCTGTGCACCACTATATCCTAGAGTGCAGGCATATGCGAACACTAAATGGCTACAAATTACACGGTAGGAGTTGATGGTAACAATAAACTCAACAGTGAATGGGTTTAATGCAATAAAAGAAGAGCTCAGAGAAATAAGGTTGGTGGCTCTACAGAACAGATATGTTCTAGATCTCCTCACAGCCATGGAAGGAGGAGTTTGCGCAAAAATAGGGAGTTCCTGTTGCACATTCATACCTGCCAACGACAAGGATAATGGAACACTCTCAGATGAAGTAGCACAATTGGCCCAGGTGCACGCAAAGATGGAAGAAGAATCTAAGGGAACAAAAGATGACGGGAGTTGGTTCTCCCATCTTTGGTCGTGGATGCCTTCCTGGCTGGCTGATGGCCTGAAAGTACTAACTGGAGGACTGATACTGGAGCAGCAGCCTTGTGCAGAATAAAACAGTATTTATTTACTAGCATTTTTTAAAGTGCTCACACAGCCTGTGGGTATCGAGGCACTGTTACAGGAATTGTTTGTTTTTTAGTTGAGTAATTGTTTTTTTTTTGTCTTAGTTGCGGATTTATAACGTGCTTAAATACCCAGAGGTTTCCGGGGATCGAACCTGTGTTGCTTTGTGTCGTCTTGCTTCCCAGGCAAACACGTTGGCGCTTGAGCCATCTTCCCGGGTTGGTATGCATTGGAAGGTGCCAGAAAACAGCAGAAGAGGTAGTTGGAATGCAGCAACTAATGGAGCAGGAGAGGGGAGAGGAAATGGATGACATCATAAAGGAAAGAGAATAAGACAAGAGATAGCAGAATCTGACATTTCTACCAGGAATGAAGGCCGAAGGTGGATGCGTCTAAATGTACTGGTCATTTGAAGATCACGTCAACTACTATGGACACCTGGCTGGGATAACAAAGTTGTGGCATTTGGTAGATGATGGAAGAAACAATGGTGGTGTGGTCAACAAGTCGACCAGAGAGAGGACTGAAGATGGAAGATCAGAATATGCCTTCCGTCCCGAAAGACCATCCAAAAGGAAGAAGCACCAAAGACAATATGGCCACCGATCATATGAACTCACATTAATTCCCACTGCTCCTCGGATGGAAACATTGTTGCACATCATCAACACATAGTTGCACATGCACCATGGTGTCTAGCGAGCTGGGAATTAAGGTTGTCCCAGGCTTGGGGGCCCACAGCTCAACCAATCAGAAATCATGGCCCTAGCGGTTGGTATCTGGGGTCACTGACCAATCACAAAGTCTGCATACTCTAACAAATACTATCAGTTTGCAGGGATGGTCCAAGCCGAACACCTGACGCAGCCTTGTCCAATAATACAACTTCTCTGTAAGATCCTATATGGGAACTACCACACAGCAAATTATTCGGAATGAAGTTAGGTTTTGGAGAAGGGCTTAGAATGTGACGCACATTATAACATCACAAGCCATCAAAACTGGCCTGCGAGCCAGAATGCGGAGAGATGGGAATGTGATCCCTGTGGTTTGTTGGCTGTAATAAACCTCAGTTGCATCTTGCTACGTTCTTTTCGGCAGATGAAGGAGTTAAGCATTACGTGAGTTCGGCATCCGCAGACTCCTAGCACGGCTCTGCCTGCCTGGGGGTCCACACTAACAAATCGAAAGACTTTGATCTACAAGTGCAGTGAGAAATAGGGAAGTGAATCTCCCAGTAAAAGTGAACCTTGGGAAACCAAGGGAATTGAATCCCGTTAAAGCAAGAGGGGTCTGAGCCCGGCGGGGGGTGATTCAGGGGTGAAACCATCACCCAAGAACTGACAATCAAGAGGGGTCCGAGCCCAGAAAAGGGAGATCTGTGGGTGAAACTATCACCCAAAAGTTCATTAAGAAAATAACTGATATACTGTGAAATACGATACATAAAGGGTCATCCCAGAAAAGGGGGACCCAGAGTTGAAACCATCACCCCATCTGAACTTTGGATTGCAATTGAGAAGGGTCAGCCCAGAAGAGGGAGAACCAGGAGTGACCCAGTCACCCAGTGAATGCAGAACACTAACTAATTTGTTCAACGAACATTTGTTTTTTTGTATTTTGAACACATCATGGCGGTCCAAAGAACTACCATTGAAACTGTCATCTCGTGCTGGAGAAGCCAGAGAATGTACTGTGCTCCAGGCTCCCATCTTACCCGTGCTTATAACGTGGGGGAAGGGAGACCCTGGCTACCGCATCCTGACATATCATTTAAGAACACTTCATTCTTTTCTTGACAACTATCCCACACCACTTTTTGTATTAGTTGTGAGGTTTGGCAATAGGTTTCTTAGTATAGGCCCTTTTGATTTGACACACCACCACTAGGACTGCCGTATATTTTCATTTGATGGGCGACGCTTGCTCCATCTTAGATTTAGGTTCAGAATATGCGTTTTTCCACCCCGAATGCAGAATTCAATGTTCAATAAACACCCTTGAACTGTGACCACTTGTGTCTGTCTTGCTTGTTGTCACCATGAGTTTCTCATAATACACACACCTATTTTGTCTGCACGTCTGATGTGGCCCCCGGCACCATTAGGGGACGCTTTGCCAATCTGCATACACACACCTTATTTTATCTGCAACCGATATGCACGTTCTGGCACTTCACACATCGACCTTGAACATTCTAGTAAAATGAAAGTGTTTTCAATAGTTTTGTGCAACACATTAGGAGCTGCATTTTTGCTTCTTTAAATCCAAACATTCTATATCGATGATATGGATCACCAAATGGAAGATCTCTTACATTATATTAAGCAAGAGTCAAGGTATTAAAAGGAATGACAGTGTGTGGCCATGTGTTATAAGGAAAATACCCACTACCATACAAAGATATTGCAGGTTACCTTCGAGTTCCGTGACCTTAACTAGGGACTTAGCCTTCTGCCTCCATCCTCTATTTGGCCAAGGAAACTCCTCAGTGACTTGCAATATCCTTATAATGTATGGTAGGGGGTACATTATCCGATAAATAAAAACCTCACGAGGGACATTAAATTACTTTCAACCCTGATGGTGGGACAGTGCATACTTTTTAAACAATATTGTAAGCAAGTAGCTTCAGCTTGTTAATAAACAGTGATTGACAATGTGCACAAACACCCAAATTTTAAAACGTGTGTAATGTGACAAACCTAGAGAATTCTTCCCTTCTCCCCAAGGAGGAGCCTCCCACATTGAGACTAGGGAGGTGAGCACGCAAAGCTTGACCCTCGGCAGGCAGGATCTCAGTGGGAGTGACTCCACCTTAGGGGACAAGGACCCAGAGTTTTTTTTTTTTTTTTAAATCAAGATCTCCCCCAAATTCAATGTTTTCTGCCTACATAGGTGCTGAAGAGGTTATCAAGGGGATAAAGTCTTTTCGGTTTTTGTTAATGCTGACCCCAACTCACCTATGAAATCCTGTAGTCAATGAAACGTTCTCTCATTACAGAGACCCTTATAAAAACCTTTCAATTCACACCTGGAGAGAGAGACCATCTTAAGTAGAGTCAACCAGCTGGGGTGGAAACGTGCAGACTATCATGTGGGACCACCGCTTCCTGGAGACGGGACCACAGAGTTTACATGGTGGGAGAGAAACCTGCAGAACTTTGCAGAGCCCAGGAACACCGACTAAACAAGGTTTTCTGCTCTTGTCCTGAGAAAGGAGGACTGAGGAAGTAGAAGACACACCAGCGTGCCACCAAGAAGGCTGCCTGCAGAGAAAAGCCAGGAAGCAGTCCGAGGCAGAGTCCGCTGCCACCGGAGCCACCGACCCTGCCTGGAGAGAGTACAGTGGAGCATCAGGTAGAGGGTCTGTGCATGGGAAAAGGAGAGGGGCGGTCAACCTTCGCAACAAGAATGGGGAAGTAACAAAACCGATGATATCCAATGGAGGCGAAGTGCACTAGAACGCTAGTCGCCGACCCCACGAAGAGATACCTATAACCCTCAAGAAAATAGACCCAAGTCCAGCTTAAGGCAGACATATCCACCCAAAGGCATAAAGACACATCATATAGATGAGACAGATATTATGCTTCAGGAAATATCCAAGCAGGATGTAAACCAAAGGGGCAGTAAAGGTCTAAATCGACAAAGTAAAGACAAAGATATCGAGAATAACGAAGAGGGCCAGGCGGTCCCTGAGAGAAAGGGGACAATAGCTTAAACACGGACTACATCCCCAAGAAGAGGAGCAATTGCTCTGGAAAAGGGGCTGTCATGAATTATGCTAATTATTTGGAAGGGGATTAGAAAAGTAACTTTTTCTGCTTCAGTGAAATTTCCAAGTTTGTCAGGAACAAAGTGAAACAGGGATGTTATTTCACCAAAATGCCAGGGGTAGCAGAACTGACATAACATGACGCTTGACCACTGATAACATCACATGAAGTGATGTCATCTGACCCCGCCCAAACTGACCTCACGGGAAGTGATGGCACACAACATTTCACGTTAACAAGGGGGGTGTCCTGGGAGTCCCTCTGCCAGACATTAGTCCTGGTTATGAGAGATTTACCCAGAGTCTTTAGCCCACTATCTTTTCTCAGAGAAGAAATATCCCACACATCAGTCTTTGTCCTGCCATGGGGCAGTCCAGTACAGAAATGCTAGGCAATTCTCCTCTGAACAAGAGTACCAACAGCAACCCCAGACATGCGTTTCGGTCTGGTTGGACCTCATCAGTAGGGTGGAGCTGTGCCTCTCTAAGAATAGTGAGCACGGGGACCCCCCTTGTTATTTGCATATTTCAAGTAACTTTGGGTCTCACCCTCAGTTACTAGGGGAATCCAGACGTGGACCCCTTGCTGTTGGTACTCTTGTACAGAGGAGAATTGCCTAGAATTTCGGTGCTGGACTGCCCCAGGGCAGGACAAAGACTGATAAGTTTAGGATATTTCTCCTCTGTGAAAGATAGTGAGCTAAAGAGACTGGTTTAGGCTCTTGTAACCAGGACTCATGTCTGGCAGAGAGTCTCCCAGGACCCCCCCTTGTTATTTGCACACAAGCCTTTCACCCCTTGACAAAACAGAAGTGGCGTCACACATACCATTATTCCTCAGTACACTAAGAAGAACATGGTTACATTATCACTGTAATATGATATACATTTCATACAAGAACGGATCAACACATGTAGTGTTACTATCAGTGTTTATAGGCCCATTTTGCCAAATGACTGAATGTAAGCAGACGGCCAACACAACAACCTGGACTATAGTACATCACTTGGGCTAAACTGTAAACGGAGCATCTTAAAGAGGCCTAAACCCCAAAGCGCAGACATCCAGTGCCTGCCAAGTGTCTGACCACAGACACTAAACAGCAACTGACCAACACAAGTCCAACCATAAGACATTCAGAAGCTGTACCACGCTTTTACACTTGGACAATACGCACAGGGATTTTCTTGTCAATGGTGCACTTTGAACCATTGCACAGTAACCCACTCCTGCCAGTCACTGTGAGCCTGAATAACCCCCCCCCCAAACTATTTTCAACACGGGCACCTCACCATCCACTGGGGGTCCTAAGGGCCCTCTGTCGACAGCTTTAAATGTCTGACACGAAAAAAATATTTTCAAAAAAATATATATATATTTTTCATAACAAGTTGTGCATTTTTTTTTATTTCAATCGTTTAACTGCTGAAGAACAGCAGTTTGATACCAAACTGAGATTGTCACAGTAATCCTGCCTTTCTTAGTAGAGCTTGTCTGTACTTTCGATTGCAGAAACAGAAGAGTGAAGAATGTTCAGTTGTTGAATACTGATAATAGCACTTAATCATTCAGTCTATAGCAAGTGCTCTACCCTTGTAAACCCAACACGTATTGGTTAATCTGTGAATTGCTACAAAAGGTATGGGAAAAACAAGCTTTCATTTCTAATAATCTAATTCTTTCTGGAGTGATATTTCTTTTCAAAGTAATGTACATAGATTTTCATCAATTTTCACAGGCAATCCGATCTTACTCCGACTGGTTTAACTTTTTTAGAGAAATAAAACATTAAAATCCTGGGTAAATTTGGTGATATTTCGAACATGATCTAGTAGAAGTGTAGACCTAATTTTTTTTTCAAAAGTTTGAAATTTGGCTTCAAATCACATTTTTGCAATGGCAGGTCTGACATTTGGAATAAACACCTGAAATTTGTATCCAAGTCTAAATTGTTCACAAGATAAAGACATCGGTACAATGTCTTCTGAAAGGATGTTGCCTCAAGATTGACATTGATGTAAAACACAAACCAAATTACATCTAATCACTGTATGCTTGAGCTGGGCACATACACTTAACACTGTAGTATGCACACACATTTGCGCTCAAGCACCAACCAATGCAGAATCCTACTCTCCATCACAATAAAAAAATTAAAATATTTTCAAGAGGATATCCGTAAAACCTTGGCATATTTAATTGAGATGTCCTTCATATCAGAGAGACAATTACTTTTGGCATTAAAAGGAAGTTTAAAAGGGTTTCCCTTCCGGAACGCCTCGACTTGGCTAAAAACCATGTACTGGAGAGCTTTTATTACATATTTAAAAGTCATCTTTGCCAAAAGATTGTTATATGATAATCACTTCGGCAGTGTGCTGGTACGCATGCATTTCAGTCCATGTCACACATGCCAGAAAATCCGGGACACTAGATTAAATAACCTCCCCACCAGAATAGGAAGGGCCCATAGATGTAACTTGCAGGTATAATTTGAGAAATTCAGGTGTATGTCCGATATGTGAATATTTTGCCAAATTCATTCCGATTGGTGATGTTAATTATGCTGTTTTAATGATTGTACAGATGTGTAACTTGAAGTTCTATATTGAAAGTGATCAATTGCAATTTTGGATGACAACTGTGTTGGGCCAACTCCAATATATTAGAGTGAAAAAAAGATGTTTTCAACATAGTGAAGCTACATCTTCCAAGTGGCCCCATGTCACCCGTGACACCTTGAGCCAGATCTGGCTTTTCGCTTTGGATTGTGGGGTATGTCGCTTTGTTTTCCACAGAGTTTTGACCTACAAGCCCTAGCAAGCTAAGGGAAAAGTCTGCCACGCATGTGTAACGCTGGGCTATTTATGGTGTAGGTGCAATCTGCGATGTGTTAAGGATTTGAATCAGGCGACGCACACCTTAGTCTCAGCCCAGTATGCAGCGCACAATTGAAATGCTTAGGTTAGATTAGATTCAATATTGAGATGATACACCACTCATATCACACCCCCTTTTTCAAATACCCGGGTCACGATGGGCCATGAACCAGGCTGGTTGATAAAATATAATATTTATTTGAAAATTAAAAAGAAATAACATTTTTAATATGGGGCAGCAATCACTAATGGAGTGATAAGAACAACAGTAATGTAAGCAATGCACTTACTTTAACCTTCTATTGACACATCTACAAAGCACCACGGAATAGGAGCACTTTTTGATTTAGGTAAGATAGCTCTTGAGTTAGAATTTCCCCCTGCAAGATTCCCTCAACCCACAAATAATCAATTTTGGGTGGATAAACCAAATCAGCAGGTAATCAGGAATGACAGACAAGAAACAAAATTTAAATCCTACCTTCCCTCCCCAAACAAGAGAGAAAAACCGATTTCAAACCCTGGCAATGCTAAAATGGACACTCGGAAATGGATGAATAAAACAATGAATGTGTCTAAAACTCTTGAAACAACAGCAATTCTTTACTGGAGCAACACTGGCAAGATACTATCAATCACAAGCAATGGAATTTTGACAGTTTTACTCTACACTAGGGCATTCAGGCTAGGCTACCAGATTGACACACAGTAAGCCCCGGGGTTGACTCGCGAGTTCAACCCTAACACCTCTGCGCCCGCCATGGCGGACCAAGTCCGATCACTCCAAACAGGATTAGTAGCTTAGAATTTTACAAGACAACATTATTAAAGATGTTGGCGCTAGCACAAGGATTCCAAGCAGGGTAGCAAGAATGATTGCTGCGGCTAGGCGACGCCATGATGCCCGACACCTACATCCTCAAACACTAACGCAGATACAACTGGCACTGCCTGTACTGTGATCCAGACCTGCAAAGCCGTCTGCCAGGACCCCTGCCCGTCTCCTATGCAGTGCTAGCACCGCCTTGCAGCACACCACAGGTACTATTTCATCTGACCTATTCGCCACACTGGTGACAGACATTGCGCAGCTTCACTGGTCCCAGCGCCCTGACATTTGCTTGATCACACCGCTCGAAACGCAATACCTCACATTTGTTACTAGTTTATGCAAACTGCAAGCACTATCTGTGTTTATGTGCACCGATAACCAGTTCATTTTGTATTTTGTATATAGCATGCTTACGCTATGATGGTGCTGCCCATGATAGGTATATTAAACTGTATTGACTGTGCCACTATTGGTCGCTTGCCATCCCCTTGCCTGCTGCATATTGCCCATGCTAGTCAATTAGCCTATCTGAATTGCCTCTTGTTTTGCCTGGTCACCGGGACTCCTGTTCGGTTAATACTCTAGGCCTGTTGCCCATGTGCCCGCCCAACCAAACTGATCTGTATCTACTGTGACCTACGAATCATCTGATTTGGACATTGTATAGCCTACTAACTGCACATCTACTGGCCGCCTCTTTGTGCAGGCACTTGTACCTATCTGCCAGCCTATGTTGCCTCTTATTGCTCTCCTGCTCAATTGGTACTGACCCACCGTCTAGGTAGAAAACTTCGGCTCCTCCCCTACCTCACTTTACCTTGACCTTGCCCGTAAAATGCATTGCACATTTGACACTCGCCATCACCACTTACCCTCGCTTGCTAATGCACCAAAGCATGCACCCCAGTCCACTCGATATCTGACCACGAACTTCTTGTTCACTTTCAGATCCTAATCTGGTCACCCCTTCTCACCTTGACCACACAGCTCTACGCCTCGCCCACTCACACAATTAGTATAACATCTCCTGAACTACCTCTCACTCTCATCATGACAGGTCCTAATCCCTATTTAAACGCGCCAGCCCTCTGGCTACTACATTTCACCACCAAACCTACCCCTAATCAACCATGTCCCACTATCATTAGAAATTCCAGGCTCGGCTCGCGCCTGCGCCACCTACCTCACCACCATCCCACAACCATCAATAACCTGGTTACATCCGCCAGACACCACACTAGGCCTGACATAGGCACAGTCAATCCGGTTGCGAGTTCCTCTCCATCACAGGCACACACTGTTGCCAATTGTCGACCATTGCCTCATCATGCCATATCGACCTCACCCAACCATTCCAGTCAACCATGTGCCTCATCAGTTAGAAACCAAAGATTAGCTTCCAGATGTCTTCACTGGTACTACAACCTGAACATTCCCACGCTTGTCAATATCTCAAACTCCAGCGATAACAAAACCACAGCCCACTCGGCTCCTAAAATTGACTCACCTCCTCCTGTTCACATTGCCATCACTGCCCCTAAACTCAAAGGCGCACGCTCATTAACGCACGCTCCATCCCTGCACACGCCCTAGATATTGCAGATTTCATAGTCACAGATAACCTCGACTTTCTCGCAATCACGGAAACTTGGCTGCATGCAGCATCCGGCCCTTCTCTGACCCTGGCCATCCCAGACAACTATTCCATTATCAGGTGTGACAGGGACACCAATCAAACTAAGGGTGGTGGACTAGCCTTCATATTTAAGAGTTCGCTTAACCTCAGAGCTGCCAACAGCCTGTAGCTGCCATCAGCAGAATTACTGTCTATTAAATAGCCGATCTCTCCTAATCACACGGCCACTATACATCTCATTTACAGGCCCCCTGGCCCGACCTCTTCATTCGCAGAGGACATTTCATCTATCCTAGCTACCAGTACTAAGCCCAACTCGCAAATCATATTGGGAGACTTCAATCTAGGCTACCAAGATACGAATGACACCAAAGCCTTTGACCTAGAAAGAGTCCTGGCCGACTTCGGTCTCACCCAACATGTCAATGAGCCCACCCACATCAAGGGTCGCACTCTTGATTGGGTCTCTGACTTGAACTGTGCGCTTAACGTCACCTCTGTGTCGCCATGTGCATGGTCTGATCACCACAAAATATCATTCTCCATTAATTCCACTCCACCCACAGATAAAGCCAACCTTGCCCCTCCCACTTCCACACGCAACAAAAAGGATATTACGGTTGAGAAATTACTCCCACTTATCCTTCCTTTTTTGAACTCGGCGTCCACCACGTGCTCGGACTCCACAGTGCTAGTAGACAACTACAACCGCGTCATGCTAAAAGCCCTCAATACCATTGCCCCCCTCAAACTGCGCAAACAAAAACCGCGGCTCCACCTTAATTCCTGGTTTACTCCGCACTTACGTGACCTGCGCAAAGGAAAAAGAAAAGCTGAGGCCCATTGGAAAAGCTCACCTTCTCTAGTCAACAAAAACAACCCCACCACAGCCTCCCTTACCTACAAAGAAGCCATCCTAGCTGCTAAAAAGGAAGTATATAACAAAAGGATCACTCAAGCCCAATCAAATACCAAGGAACTCTTCAAGATCCTTAAGGAATTGGGAGTCCCCTGTTGCCCCGCTTGATACATGCACCCCGGACACTGAATGGTGCTCCAATATTCAAAAGGCACTGCTTGACAAAATTGCCTTGCTCCAAAACAAGATTAACACTAAAAAAAGCTACCTCGCCGACTCAACGGGTAACCCCGCCATCATACAAAACCCTTTCCCCTAAACACTCCGTCAAACCTTTCAGCTTCTCACCCCTCACCATTAAGGAAGTCGAAAATATAACAAAGCTTAAGCCAATTGCCAAGGTGACGCCTGCCATGCAACGGTCATAAACGAAGCTGCACATGATCTTGCCCCTTTCATTACCTCTTTCATTAATGCCTCTTTCAAATCGGGCAATGTACCCGACAACCTTAAGGATTGTCTGAATGACACCTGGCCTAGTAGGATCGTTGTCCGTCTTCCCCTTGTCCCCCCCCCTGCCTCGTCGCGCCTTGAAACACTTGTGTATAAGCGCGTTACAAATGCCATATCATATCATGCTTGGGTCATCCCATTAATCAAAAAACCTAATCTTGATCCCAGTAATCCCTCTAACTACAGGCCCATCACCACGGTGCCTTACCTTCTCAAAATTCTGGACCGCGCAGCCTATCTCCAAATCCAGGACTATCTTGAAACCAACAATCTTCTAGGGCTTAGACAATCTGGCTTCCGTCCCAGACACGGTACTGAGACAGCCTTAATCGACGTGAAAACCCAAATTGAGGAGCTGAAAGACAAGGGCAAACTGGCACTCCTGCTCCTCTTGATCTTTCAGCTGCCTTTGACTTGGTCGATCACCAAATCCTCTGCCACCACCTCAAAATTGCGGCCCACTTCTCCGACGCAGCCACATCCGGGATTAGCTCTTTTCTGGCAAACAGAACAATGAGGGTCTTCTCTCCCATAGCCGCAGCTGATCCAGCCCACGTCCCGTGCGGAGTTCCACAAGGATCTTGTGTATCTCCCACACTTTACTAAACCGCTCTTTGATATACTTGACTATCTGGGTGTCTCCTACACTAATTATGCGGATGACACCCAGATACTCATCCCCATCACTGGCGATTATGTAACAGATGCCAAAGCTCTCAATACAGTCTACACTGTCATTCAAGCCTGGATGGCTCATCATGGGCTTTGCCTTAATGATGGAAAGACGGAATTAATCATTCTTGGATCTCAATACAAACTCACTAAACTTGACCCCAAGTTCAATTCCTTCATTATTGATGGGAACTATATTAAAGTCTCCAACGTCACTAAAACACTTGGAGTATATCTCGACTCTACTCTATCCCTCAATCGACAAACCAACGCAGTTGTCTCAGCATCATCCTATACTTGCAAATTGATTACAGCATGTTGCCCCTTCTTGACAACGGAGAACTGTCTGATTCTCGCCAGAACCCTCATGTCCAAAATCGATTACTGCAACGCCCTCTACCTAGGGACTAGTCAAAGAAACATTGATGAACTCCAGGTCATGCAGAACACCGCCATAAGGGCAGCTCTCAACGTTCTTCGGCGTTCCCACATATCTAACACGAGACGCAACTTGCACTGGTTACCCATCACTCACCGCATATCCCTCAAAGCACTTGTTCTAACACAAGGCCCAGAACAGCGCAGCCCCGGTTTACCTTTCCACGCGCTTCATACAACACACAGCAACTAGACCACTAAGATCTTCTCAGGCTCATACGCTGACTATTCCCAGTTTCAAGCTACAGACAGCCGGAGGCTCTAGCTACCCTGTCCTCGCGGCTAAGCTCTGGAACACTCTTCCCAATGCTCTCAGAAACGTTCCTCACATCTATGCCTTCAAAGCTAAAACTAAACTGTGGTTACATGAACGGGATGCCCTAGCCTCCTCTTTATAAGCCTTACATCTGTCAATCTCATTACCGACTGCTCATTGTACATAGACTGTTTTATACTGTATTCTTAGATTCGCTCCTCTCCTCTTTGTGATGCTCTGAACTCTATGTAAATATGTGTAAAAATGTATAGTGTATCTATTTGCTGTAACTTGTAACCGCCTCTTTAAAACATGCGCCCAGATGCCTCGGGGCAAGGTGTGCACTATAAATAAACAAAATACAAATACAAATAGGTTATCGGGGTCAGAATAGGATAGCTTAGAGATTGGAACTAAGGACAAGGCAAGGTTTATTATGGTTCTATGGTTCCAATTGATACAATCCACTCTTAGTTTGAATTTTGGACAGTAAGCGCTCTGGATCACCACACGGATCTGGTCTAACACAGGACAGCCGGACAAAATCAGCAGGACAGGGTCAGCTGAGCAGGGACTGGACACAAAAGAATAGTTCTTCTGGACTGGCAATTCTGGTTACTGGATAAGATAGGGCATCAGGAGAGCAAGATAGCAGCAGCATGCAGTGAGTGGCAAGCCAGGTTAGTTCAGGATGCTTCCCAAAACACCACAGCGTTTCCCTTGGTTATGGGGATTATTTTAGAATTGAGGCCTAGCTGAAGCAAGATCAGCAAGGTTTGCCCATGTGGTTGGGATCTGGAGTCCAGATGAATAAATGTAAGATGAAGACAGGAACAGGACAGGATGCCGGGCAGGAAATCAGGAATCAGTCAGGAATCAGTGTCCTTGTGCGTTTTGTCAGGGACCCTTATTTATAAGGCCTAAGGCCTAATGACATCACAGTATATGGCAGGGGCAGGCTTCACTACACATGCCCCTAATGATAGGATTGGACAAGGGCATAGTTTCCGCCTTGCTCACAGCTGGTTGGATATGAGAAAAGTGATGTCAAGTTTATGAGGTGATTTTTACAGTGTCTAGAAACATCCCATAGTTACTGGAACTACAATCTAATTTTGCCACAAACAGATTTGTGCAGTTGCAACCTCTTAGTAAATCAGATACAAAGGTTACATATCTTGTGCCTCACATTTCAATCCAAACCTCTAGTCCGCGAGGCTTGGTTTCGCTCCTCTGCCAGTTTTTCCGCACTTTTCAATGGGAGTCATATTACTCAAAATTCTGCAACTTTATACATGGGTGGGGATTATCATGAGGAGTTCATGTACAAAATCTTACATTTGCGACATGGATTCTTTTCTTGTTATTCAACATATATCACATTTGCTGTCCCCTTGCTGGCATTACATTCTACCAAGTTTCAAAATACAGCCCGCAATTTCACTTTTACGCTGTGTAAATTCCACATTTTTATCAATTTACCAATACCAACTGAGTCTTTTTAAAGTTTGTTATAAAATAGTCTTTAGCGGGCTTCACCATAAACTACTCAAAATCCGAAATGTTCCCTCTCACTAAAACAACTCAGCAACCGTCCTGTGAATTCCACCGGCTGGGATCAAGTATCTCGGGGTGCAGGTGTCACTGGCTAAAGCTTCTCTGCTGGCAGACAACTACGAAGCAAAGGCACATCTTATTGAATCCAAGATGCTTAAGTGGCGCAATCTCCCCCTATCCCTTGTGGGCAGACTCTCCCTAATAAAAATGATCGCGGTCCCCAAGCTTCTCTATATTTTTGCGAATGTGCCAGTTTGGCCAGGCAAGTAATATTTCAAGAGGCTTTACACAGCATTTGCTCAATTTCTCTGGCACTCTGGCGCTGTCCGCAAGAAGTGGCAACATATGACCATCCCTTATGAAAAGGGGGGCCTAAATGCCCGTAATTTAACTTTCTACTGGAATGCTGCTCCGGCCCAACATGCTACCCATTGGTATACACACCCTAACCCGCCCCCACATGTTAAATTGGAAAAAATGGCGGGAGACAGTATCCACATCATGACCCTACTATTACACTATGGTTTTCGTGCGGATGCCCAATGGGATCCGGTGGCTACCACAATTCGGGCATGGAATAACATCCTATTCCCCACTCCTGAACAGCGCCCATACTATAAGTGGCTCCCCTTATGGCAATTTCCCGGCCTCACCCCTACACATGACCAACACCTCTCTCAACGTTGGGAAAACTTGGGATATCGGGCCCTGACGGACCTATATCCTGATGGTTCATTTATCGCCCCCTGTACATTGCGCCCTGGGCACCCTAACTCTGCGCTGGACTTGCTGCAGTACTATAGGTTGAGAGTAGCGGTGCGGGCAAGGTGGCCCTCCTTCCCCGAGGAGCCTCCAGATTCACCTTAACTCCAGTATATAGCAAACTCCAATGGCTGTAGGGGCATAATATCCTCCCTATATAAAATACAGATGGGCAAACTAGAGAATATTTCCCCAGAACCACGTGAAGCATGGGCCAGGGAGCTCGAAACGGTGATCACTGACGAAATGTGGGGCAAAGTGTGTGTTCACACGCGCAAAGTATCACTTAATGCCAGGTTCTGCTGCATTCAATACTAATTACTTAATAGGCTCTACTACACGCCGTACAGAGTTGCAAAATTCACGCTCACCTCGACACACACATGCCTAAATGCAAATCAAACGTGGCAAACCACGTTCACATGTTTTGGTCCTGTGCCGCGCTTCACAAGTTTTGGTTGGAGGTGACGGAGGTGCTCTCAGAGATAATTGGCTCCCCTGAAGAGATGGACCCACTACCCTTGCTGTTCGGTATTTGGTCGGGAGAAAATGTAAGGAAAATGTCAAAATTCTTGAATTAAGTGCTATTGTCGCCAAAAAATGTATATTACAATGCTGGAAGCGCCGCTCCCCCCTACCCTCGACATGTGGTTGAAGGCACTCACGTGGGTACAAACGTGCGAGGACGAGTACATCGGTTCCTTGCCCACACCCCCCCGCCCTGGAAATGTGTGGTCTGAATGCTGCAGTTACCTGAACAGCAAGTATGGGGTCGTCTGGTCCTCCGCCCCTTCACCGACCCAACCTAACTCTTCTTGATGCACTACTCATGCGCACTATTCCACAATATTCACCCCCTCAAAAGTGTGATGTCGATATTAGCTGTGATGTAATACATATAGTTGTAAGTTTTTTTTTTTGTTAACATGCTAACTGTACTGTACCTGTCTTAACCTCCTGCCAATAAACAAAAGTTTAAAAAAAATAAAATAGTCTTTAGAATAAATAGGAGTCACTGCCATTTTTTTTTCTTTCCAGCTGACACCAACTGGCATTTCTTTTCAAGCAGGATGGGGGTTCCTTCAGCCTGATTGAGGTTTTTATGGTCTTTGACATCTCAGATTTCCTTCCCTGGGAACTGCATTGTCCCAGCCTGGAGCACAGACGAATGTCTGACGAGTTTGTGAATTTTCTTTGTCCTGGAAGTTTATGGTGTGCCTCCCTTCCTAGGGGAAGTTACAGGGCTGGGACTTGAATAACTGGTTTTTCTTTGAAGCTTGCAAACTCAGACCATGTGTTTTAATCTTTATTTTCTCATTCCGAGACTTGAATTAAAACCTGTGGAATCAAAATAGCCTATGTGTGTATTTATCACCAGCCACAACCCTTTTCACATTGCTGGGTAATAGCAGGCTCTCTTAACAGTTTACTTTTTAAATGGGCATTTTCCTCCTTCAGTTTTACAAAAGCCCATTTACACGTCTTGAAAACTGCTAGCATTTCTTTCATTAAATTCAGTTTGGCAGCGCCATCTGCCTTTGCAATACTGCCTTGCAGCCAAAGTCATTTTCCTGGCAGCATGAGTTTTATCTGAACACTGATCCATGAAACTGACCAGGCTCAGATAATTGAAGTACTTTTGAAGACAGCTGGTGTTTGATACATTGTGGAGGAATACGTGCGCTTTCTTGTGCGAGTAAAATCAGAGTTCTTGGTTACTTTTTCCAAAGTTACTTTTGACAGGGCCTGTCATTCTGAATTAGGGCCGGTTTTGCAAAGACACAATGACTTCTCCATGGCCTACCAGGACCTTTTCAATCACAGCAGTTTCATAGTAAATGAATGGATTAGCATCAAAGCAGCTTTTACAAAGAGTGAAAAAGGTTTCATTTTGAAAGGAAATTATGGGGTTTTCAGCAAAGCAATGCTGCCCATTTACTTAATTCCATGTATATGTTTCAGAGGCACACTTGCACTCTTCTGCAGTGTGTCCCCTTGTTTCACCCCACCTGATATGTGTGTGGCAGGGTAATGCAGCCATTTTTTTGTTTTTTGTAAAAATGCAATTATGAGATCCTGGTGCTCACAGGAGCCAGCGCAGCCAGGTTGCTGTTTCTTGCGCAAATGCAGCTCAGTGATTGATTGATTTATTTATAGAGCGCATTACACCCAGACTCAGTGATGTGGGGCAATACGTTGAGCGGTTCAATATATCCCACACATGCATAATAGGAGGATGGTTATGGTGTAAAGCCCACTGTCGCTATTCCAATGTGGTTCTTTCCTACTGTGTTTTGTTCTGTTCTGTATTCTCTATAGGTCTGTGACCTGTCCCCATGGGTCGACAGAGACCTGCAAGGAGCTACTGAATGTGCGGTCATCTGCCCCACTGCAATGGATCGGTCAGAATGATGATATGTGCATATGGTTTAACCATATCCAGATACGAGACATACAATAAAGTAAATAAACACCCAGACAAGAAGTTTATCAGGTCCATAGCAAGTTGGATTATGTTCACAGAACAACTGACCCCCCTCCCGGATATGATCCATGTGTAGTTGCCTGACCACTACTGATACTACTTGATATATGATATATTTTATTTATATTGCGCTCGTACACAGGTGTTTCAGAGCGCAACTACATGTGAGACCTTTGGTGAAAAGCTATGTATCTTTTGGCCATACACATGGGAAATTACGGACAATTTCCAGACAGCATGTTAGAGATGTATTCATTTAACTTGGAGGAGGAGACTACTTCTCATTGACTTAGGCAGTTGACTGAGGCAGTTAAACGAGGCAGACTCTTGCACATACAGATCTCCGGGGGAGATCTGTTGAATGGATGGACCTTAAGCGTAACACTCGGTTGGTTTTTCGTCACCTACTTTGGCAGTCTCATATTCCTCTAGACACTGGATTGGCCACATCCCTAGGGTGGGGGTCTAGCAGGGTCAGTATTTATCAAAATATTTCTCAATTCATTTCTGTGGTCCCTGACCTACTAGTATTCCGAACCTCTTGTGAGCCCAAACCCTTCCTGAGCCTCAGGCAAGGCTACCCTCTCTTGGGTGGCTTACCAGGGCGTGCAGGACATGGTATCTTTAGTTGTAGAAGAGTTTGGGGACTCTGTAATGCGTTAGCAGAGAAGGGGCCCAGGAAATTCATAACGTGGTGACCTCTGTCACCAGCCGATCACAGGCCCTTCTCTCTTAGCAAGGAATCGTACACGAAATCTTCTTTTCCCACCTTTTTCTCCCTGCTTTCAGGCTTCTCTCCCTCCGTCACAAGGATCCACCCATGCAGCTGGGCCATTGCCCTCCCTTCTCAAATGGACCTGGCTGTTGCTGCGAGTCTGACATTACACCCTGAACCTCTATGGCAGGGCTCTTGAAGTCTCAATAGCTATTTCTGTTTTACAATCACTTCATGACTGCAAGGCGAATTTTCATGCTTGTAATCACTGAACTCTGCTTATGTAACTCTCACAGAAGGTTGCACGTGGCATGGGGCCACTTAATGGAGACCTTTAAATGAAATTACATTTGCAACTCAGCGCACATACTAAGAACCCACAATCAAAATCACATATACCTTTGTTGACCAAGAAAAGGAAAGCATTAATTGGCTGAATTATAGATCAGTGTTAGGCAGAATCACATGCAGTATCCTTGGGGAACACTACATGCAGTTAAGACTACAAGTGTCAGTACAATTTCACCTTTGGTACAAGCCTGTACTACACAGTTATGTGTTAGCAGTGGTTGAGCAGCCAGACGTCTCTCAAAAGTTGAGTGAGGGGTAGAACAAGTTACACATAGGACCAACAAATACAGTGATTAAAAAAAATACACTTACTGAAGGTTTCTTGGCAAAAGAATATATATTCATTTACAGTCAGTTTGAAAACATTACACTAGCAAGAGCAGCTCAATATCATATAATAATATACTACAAATACACAACCAATAAGTTACTGAACAAGTTCAGCTCCCATGAAGTGGGAGCAAAATGGCACTTCAGATTTAAAAAGGGGTAAAAAGACAAGGTTATAAGAATAAACAGCACAAATACTTCCATAGGCAGGGCAAAGGGTTTCAGTAAACTACAACCAACAATTCAGTTCATAGGCCTGGGCCAAAGTCAATGGTTCAGAGTCTTTGTATAGGATAGCACAGTTCTGGTAGTAAACGCTTAAGTCTTTGCCACGGATCTTAGAAGAATTTGGTCAGGCGAAATGTTAGATGAATGTTTAGGCAAGGACACGCCTTCGAAGTCAGGAACATTTTACAAACTTTCAACATGACCAAAAAGATTTCTGCATCACGTTTGCACAGTACCTTTACAATGAAGAAGAGCTGTAGCTGAGGCAGTTGTTCCTGGCAGTTCGAGCAGATCTCGCTATTCCTGAGCTTCAGTCGTGAGGACAAGGAGGACCTCGGGAGGTTCCTGCACTGCCCAGGGATGAGGCCACAAGCTTGGCAAAACATCGGTTTGAGTACCTTAAAGTCCACAAGCTGGTTTCCTTCCCCCGGCTATCCGGTTTTCAACAGCACTCTGAAGAAAATTCGACCAGGATGGGGACAGTGTCCAGGTGGCTTGCGAGTTGGTTGTTCCCACCAAACTCAAGGGAAGTTAACCTTGAAGGGCTTCTCTGTCGATGGAGTTTCAGGCAATTCAGACCTGCAGCAGGGCTTCGCCGGTCGTCCAGGAGTTGCAGCAGTCCTCTTCCTTCAGCTCATCTTCGGTTCTTTTGTTCCAGTGGTCACTCTGCTTTCCAAGTCCCATAGACCTGCTTTTAAACAGTTTTCCCCCCCATCCATTCCAGCCAGGCTCTCAATCACACAGCAGGGTGGCTGTCCTTTACGGACAGCCAGCCAGCCAATCACGCCAGAGGGCATTCAGGTCTCCTAGGAGACTAATCACAGGGAGTTTCGGGCACCTCCCTCACATCCTGTCCACACTTGACACTCAGGCACCAGAGGAGGGCTTCAGCACTGAAGTCCGCCAAAGGCCAACGAACAAAGGGACCAACACCTGGTTTGGCGTGCAGAGATAAACACAAGAAGGACCTTTCCTAAAAGAAATAGTGAAAAAAGATGACCGGAGTCTGTTTTTATAGATAGGTCTTGGGTGACAGTAGTCAGTCTCAGAGAATGTATTTAAACCTGGGGAAGTCTGAAAGACATCCCTGTGCCACTGCACTGAAGGTGCTGTGTGACAACCAGAAAAAGATGATGCCTATGTAGTTGTCTTAAAACCCCATAACCAAAGAACACAAAAGTAAAACATACATCAAAACACATGGAAGAGTGGGAAAAAAAGGCTCACACTCTTCCCAACTAAAAATCAAATCCTACAAATCCAGCAAAGTTGCCGGGGGTCTCAAAAGGTAAGAGAAATTAGCACATTCTTGAGAATTCACCCTAACAATCAGCAAGCCTTAAGAGGTAAAGTGCATGCTGTGAAATGGCCTTTGAACTTCCAGGTAACATGTTTAAATCCCAGCAGGACTGATTCAGTCTTTGAATTCTGTTTGTGTACCAACATACGTATTTAAACCATTAAAAAGGGGGACAAGCCTCATGCTGTAACTTTGACTTCACTGCACCTGCGGCAATACTAACCAGCTATCCCGCAAACATGTAAATACACACGTACAAACATTAAAGCCGGCACCCATTACAGTTCTTCATATTGCAAGAAGTCAAGGCCATGGAAACTGAAAACGATGTCTGTGGTCTGAAACATCCTTGCCCCACCGGCAGCCATATGCAAACAACAAACGTACACAGCTTTAACATTGCTGTGACATATGGGATGACTGTGCTGCCCAGATACCTACTCTATACAAGGCAAGGATGGTGATAAGAACAATGATAATAAAAAAGTCAATTTTCTTTTTAAATACAGGGGTAGTAAGGGAGACTGCAGGGGTTGCAACTGTGGCCATAGAGTTCACAGTTGCGACCCCCAAATGACATTTTGGGAATTCCTGAGAAGTGAATTATGTTTTCATGAATTACAGCAAAATTGAGTGACCTTTGTAGAAGGAACTGTTGGCAAAGGCCAAATACAAAGGGCTGTGATGAACATTTATTTTCAAAACACTTAACAGGGGAGGGAGTCAGCTATGAGATCACAACAACCAAAGCTCAACAGGCATTTACTTTAGGCGTTATAATTTGTATATAGTGATTGGGCCATTAGATTAGATTTCGGAACAAAGGACAGAGTTTTATGTTGTATAAACACCCTGATGAGCACCTTCAATTTCAGTTGAAGATCAGAAACCTCATCTTAGAAATAGGGCCAGGGGGGCGTGGCCAGCACGCATGAAGTGAAGACGGCTCTCCACGAAGCTCCTGCCCATGATCCTGAAGCGCGAATAATCGCGGCTGAAATAATGTAGCTCTGGTGCTGAAACTCAGCTGAGCCATAGACGAACCACTTCTGGGGCATCGACGAGAACACCGGAGAAAATCGGTGCAGGCAACGTCGAAAACTAAGCGCCCTGGGACTCCCCCCCCCCCCCCATGACGTCCAAGATGGCGGCCTGACCGAAAGATCCACAACGGTAAGGCCTGTCGGGAGTGGAAGATCGAAGATCGAAGGGCGGACTGCGGCCACAATCACACTCCTCCACCAAGCACAGGAAGCGAACACCCGTCGGGCCCCTGCTGCACCACCTCGCGGAGGGACAAAGCGGAGAATCTCGCGGCGACCAGAAAGCGGAGTGAGGCGGCGGGCGGTGGGACCCCCGGGGTTTCCACGCCGCCGATCACTATCCCCGCCGGCCCGCCGGCGTGAGCACACACAGAGGCGACGCATCTGGGTACCGGTGAGGGTCCTAGCCGGAAACCCACAGATCCCCAGCCCACGACACGGCCCGGATTTACTTGGGAAAGGCATCAGCAACCCCGACCAACATACAAGAAGTAAGTGTCTACCCCTGCGAGCGGGCACACGGCCCCACACCATCAGCCACCAGCGAGGGCCATCACCCATCCCACCAACTGCACTGTGAGGCAACGGCCAATGTACTGCGGATAGCGTCAGGGGGGGCGTCTCAAGCAGACGGGGACACAACTGAGGCCATACCTCGGACCTGCCCCACATCACCAACTCCCGGGGAGGGCTATCGTCCACCTTGCCACCCACAATGTGAGGCCACGGACAATCTGCTGTGAATCGCGCCAGGAGGGCGCCACGAGCGGACAGTGACGCGGTTGTAATAAAACCACGGATCCGCCTAACCACCCCCTACGGCCAACGGAGGAGAGCACGAACACTAAACTAAGGTGTGATTCAGCTCCGAAACGATTCCCTGCAGAGAGATCCTTACAACTCACCGGTGCTACTAACCAAAAACTGGCACTGGCAAAACCAGAACCATCAGACGATGTAATGTCTCCTCCCAAAGGCAGATCAAAAAATATAACGATGGACTCATTTACCACTTCCAGACCAAAACAGCAGATAACACACGCAGAGAACAACATGGCTGAGGCACCGCCACCGGCGGCGGACCCTCGTGACTCACAGATCCTTCAGGCGATAGCAGCGCTGAGAACAACGGTAGAGGATATGAGGGGGGGAAATAATATCAGACCTCCAATTGATAAGGCAGGTCGCCCGAAACCTAGCTGAAAGAGTCACCGCCACAGAAGTCACCACACGGGAGACCACAGAGACGACGCAGGGGCTGCAAGCGAAAGTCAAAGAGCTGGAAACAACGGTGGCAAGACTAGAAGCAAGATCCGAGGAAGCAGAAGGCCGGGCCCGACGGAACAACGTCCGAATCTTGGGAATCCCAGAGGGCATGGAGGGCTCAGACCCCACGGAATTCATAGAATCGCTGTTGCTACAGGAAATTGGGGCAGGCAACCTCACCCAAGGGTTCTCCGTGGAACGAGCCCACAGATCTCTCCAGAAACGACCACCCCCAGGGTCCTACCCGAGACCAATGATTGCAAAAATTTTGAATTTCAGGGACCGAGAGACTATACTGAGGTTCTCCAGAGAGGGGGGAGAGATCAAAAGAAATGATGCATTAATAGTCATGTACCCTGACTACACGCCGGTGGTGCAGCGGGCAAGAAATTCCTTCGTACCTATAAAGGCCAGACTACGCAAACTGAAACTTAAATACATGTTGCTCTACCCAGCGAGACTTAAAATAATACACAAAGGGAAGGCAATCTTTTTGGAGACCCCAATTGCAGCAAACTTATGGCTCGAACACAATAACCTAGCGGAAGACACTGAAGAGCAGGCGAAAAGCAGCAAATGATGATCCCGCAAAAGACCAATGCATATGAAACCGAACACAATGATCGAATCCAAACCCGCATCAAGGAAACAACAAGATTGGGCAGGAAACAGGAGTCCCACTCACAAGAAAGCTGCTGAACCCCCCCAACCGACAAGGTGTAGTCAACGCAGCTACACACTGCCCGAACCCGAAGACCTGGAGAGGTATGGAAGGCTCGGGAGCCCCCGAGCGTTGTGAGTTTGAAACAACTGCTGGGGGCAGTTTCTTCTTGTTGTTTTTTAGAGTTAATCCATTCCCCGGAATGGTAGTTGAAATAGTTAGTAGGTCTCCTAATGATAAAGCACAACTGGAGGGCCAGTGGGCCAGAAAGGCGACTAAGAGGGGCGGGAATCCACGAGCAGGTGATGACCTTGGGGCCCCAGCTGAGATCGCAAACATTTCAGGGAGAAGCAAGAATCTCCCGTGTCTTCATCATAACCCAGATGGCAATGCACATTAGGATACTAACCTGGAATGTGAGGGGCCTGGGCACTTATCTTCGTAGGAACAGAGTCAAATCCTACCTACGCAGGAAAAAAGTAGACATTGCCCTGATACAAGAGACACACTGCAACACGGAAACAAACGCAAAGCTTAAAGAGCACTGGGGGGGACAGGGCTTTGGAGCACCCTACTCTAAATATGCCAGATGGGTTTATACCTGGATCAACCCACGGACACCAATCCACCTGCATAAAACGGAAACGGACCCAGAGGGCAGATATCTAATAATATGGGGCACCCTCGAGCACAGAGAGATTTGCATAGTTAATTCATACTTCCCCAACAACAACATCCCCAACCACCTGAAAGCATTAGGTTCCAAGATGGTGCAGTACAGGGAGGGCTTTTTTTTGTGGGGAGGCGATTTTAACTGTGTCCATGACTCAGAACTGGACAGATCCTGGTCCCCACAGAAGGGCCCCTCCGCAGCCACCATGTCCCTAGCCACCTTATTAACTAGATAACTAGAACTAGATCTGACCGACACATGGAGGGAATTACACCCAGTCGAAAGAGCCTACTCATACTATTCATCACCTCATAAACTCCACACCAGGCTCGATTACTTCTTCATAAGCAAAGAACACCTACCCCAAGTAAGGGATACGCAATACCTAGGGAGGACCATCTCCGATCACTCCCCACTTCTGGTAGACTGGCAACATAACAGCCCCAGACCACCCATCCCCATGTGGAGAATGTCCGCCGAGGCCCTAATAGATCCAGCCTTCAGGGAGGAACTACATGAAGCTATAGAGAACTACATAACGGAAACCTCAGGTAGTGTCGAGCATGCCAGCACATTATGGGACACCCTAAAAGTAGTCACGAGAGGGGAAGTTATTGCGAAAGCGGGAGGAATCAGGAGAACCCTAAAGGCCGCACTTGACCAGAAAGAATCCGAGATATTAAAACTAGAATCCACCCCAGTGGACACCCCTGGGAGGGAAAATGACCTTAGAACTCTTAGGGAGGACTGCTTAAGGGCGTGGGACAGATTAGCCAAATTTGACTTCATAAGCAGAACAAACAGAACACACACAGAAGCCAACAAACCTGGCCGGTTACTAGCCTGGCTTTGCAAAAGAGCACCCCAAACACATAACCACGATACTACAGGACGAACACGGAGTAGAGCATTGAACCCAACAGGGCATTAATGATACCTTTAAAGCCTACTATGCCAAACTATACTCACATACAGAAAAAGTCCCGCAAGAACAAATCTTGGACACCTTAGAAGAAATAGGTCTACCCAGACTATCGCCAACACGATCCGACACCTTAGACTCTGACATCACACTAGAGGATATAACAGAAGCCATTCGCTCCCTGGCCACATGTAAAACCCCGGGAACCGATGGGCTCCTCTCTTCCCCCCCCCCCTGAGTTCTACAAAACATTTGAACCTTCCCTGACCCCCCCCCCCTACTACACCAGGTCTTTTTAGGAGCCTACGAAGAAGGCATCCTACCAGACAGCATGAGAGAAACCCTGGTGATACCAATGCTCAAGCCTGATAAATCTCCCGATAAATGTGACTCCTACCGTCCGCTCGCTATGCTAAATTATGATGTTAAAATATTGACGACGATTCTAGCAAACCGACTCTCTAAAGTGATTGGAGACGTCATACACATAGACCAGAACGGTTTCATACCCGGCCGCAGCACGTCCCTGAACCTGCGAAGGCTTCAACATATCATAGCCCAAACCAACACATGTGACGAACAACTAGCACTACTTTCCTTGGATGCCATTAAGGCGTTTGACTTCATATACTGGGAGTGGCTTATAGCGGTTTTGGAGGGATTTGGTATTGGCCAAAGATTCATCAAATGGGTTAAGATCCTATACAACAATCCGAGGGCTAGGCTTAAATCTGGGAAATACGTGTCGGAAGGCTGGGACATCCAAAGGGGCACTAGGCAGGGCTGCCCACTCTCTCCCATGCTTTACGTCCTGGGATTAGAACCCATAGCAATTTATCTTAGAAAGCAGTTCTTCGATGCAGGGATTAGGTTGGCAGGAATAGACCACATCATTTCAATATATGCCGACGATGTCCTGATATATGTTAATAACCCCCATCATAATGTCCCAACAATATTGGATGTTCTAGACAATTATGCCAAATTCTCTGGCATAAAATTCAGCAAAACTAAATCCTGCTTGTTCCCACTAGCAGGATTGAAAAATAGAAGCACCGATGAACTCCCCAAGGTAGGCGTCGAGTGGCAGACGACGTCTTTCCGTTACATTGGGATCCTAATAATGCACACCCCAGAGCTGATGCATGAGCATAATACGAAGGCTGTGGTACCCATACTTCGGAAATCCATAAAATTCTGGACAAAGCTCCCACTATCTATACTAGGAAGGGCCTCAATAGCCAAGATGATCATTCTCCCCAGATTCCTATACGGATTTCAAAATGTGCATTTCTACATTACAAAACCCTTCTTCCAACTCCTTGACGCAATAATCAAGGAATTCCTGTGGGGAAATGGCAGACACCGGGTGGCCTTATCCACGCTGGTCCTGCCGTATGAGCAGGGCGGAATTCAACTACCAAGTTTAGAAAAATACTACCTGGCAGCCCAACTGAGCCATGTATCCAAATGGCTAGCAGATGATGTCACTTCCGAGTCCCCCCTGCTGCAAGAGTTGATAAAGCCGGTTCGGCTGAAAGAACTGATCTGGGCCCCTAAAAACCTTATGTGCAGACCACCATTTCTGGCAAACCTGGGTAAGAAAATATGGCACAGAGCCATGATGATCCTGCACCTGAAACAACCATACTTCCAAGAAGTGCCGATATTGTCCGGCCTGAGCGAAACAGACATTAGCCTGCACAACATCAGATCGTGGGAGAAGAAGGGGCTATATACTTGGGGTGACCTCTACACGGATGGCATATTTAGAGAATTTGCCGAAATACGGGAGAAGGAGGACATCCACGCCGGACAATTCCTGTGGTACCAAAAGCTCCGTAACATACCCCGAACGAGATGGGCCACCTGGCCAGAAGAACCGGAGGCTGACCCCTTCCTGACATTGATGTACAACCTGAATGATGGTGCAAAGGTGGTATCACAGCTATACAGTATTTTGCCCAACATCCCCAACCCTCGCAGCGAAGCATTAAGGACCCGCTGGCAAACGGACATGGGACAGGAAATGTCTGACAACGAATGGCTCAGGGCATTGTCGTTCCCAAAGGAGGTGTCAAGGAACCAGAGATTCCGATTAATACAAATCAATGTGCTGTACCGCACCTACCTGACCCCAAGTAAAATAGCAATGTTCAATAAGACAACTCATGCACAATGTAACTGGTGCGGGACAGAAGGTGCAGACCTGATCCACATGCTATGGAACTGCGTTAAGACACAAACCCTCTGGGCAAAAGTAAAGCAGACTTGCGAGGCAGCTGAAGTCACAAGATACAAATGGACCCCAGCAGAATGCCTCCTGGGTAGCTACCCCAGGCTAGCCAAACTTAAATACGCTGTGAAATTAATGGACTTGCTATGCATAACAGCCAAAAGAACCATCGCCATGGCATGGAAAAAACCTGCGGGTCCGAGTTATAAAGCTTGGCGCATCAAACTGGAAAGGTGGGCAAACGCTGAAACCAGAGCCTGGGAAGACAGCATAGCCAGATCCACTGAGGAATCAAGCATGGCACTGGAGGCATGGAAAGACACTGTCTAAAATACTTCGATCCTCCGATGATAAACCCCCTTAAACAATCAACCCGAATATCTTATTGACCCACAAGAATGGACAAATATTGGACTACGGCCCCCCGTCACCCAGGCCATCTCAGGAAAGATTCCCGCAGATCCCCCAAAGCCGAGTCAACCACCCACCCCCCCTCCAGGGACAGACTAACCTCCAGCTATCCCCCATAAGGAGACAGTTAATGTTACTTTGTTGTATAAATGTTGTTAGTCACTTTGAATATAACGGCATGTTAACTGCAAGTAAGTCAGTCATCCTGAGATAAGGACCTGACCAGTGATAATGTACAATGCATATAACCACAAACGCCAATAAATACATTTTAAAATAAATTAGAAATAGGGCCAGGTGAGGCAGCTTTCATTTGATTTAATAACGTTTTCTGTTTAACTATGCTCAGTGATCCGACTCCTAATTCTGGCATGCCACTGTAAGCTATATAGACATATAAGATCAGTAGTCAGACCCTTTAATGTTGATGGGGTGCATGTGGCATAGAGGCAGGAATTGAGACAAAGACATAATAGAGAACTACTGGTTTTAAAGTTTAAGATTTAGCCAAGAGGCAGCTTCTCTCCGTAGCCCCTTCATTGCAAGATTGCACTTTATAATGGTGGTGCTCAAGTGCTCCCAAATTTGAGACCTAAAGGGTTGAAATGGGAGATTAAGTTAATTAGTTAAGCACCACTTATAGACTGAACGGTGGATGACTGGTTATTGCTTAATCAATCATCAAGAATTCTGAGATGCTAAGTCAGCAAAAGAGCTAGGTTTTCAAAGATTTGTGGAATAGTAAGAAGTTGTCCATTAGCTTAATGGATAAAGGGGCATACTGATCAGCACACAAATCAGCATACTTAGTTTGGATGAGAATGCCAGGTTCAGAACCTGCATCTTCTGGTTCTAAAGTCATCAACTTTGCTATTAAACTTCTGCTGCGGCCCCTCCCCATCCCAATGTTGTAGCACATTCAGGGGTGTAGAATTCCTATAGCCCAACTCCCAGGACACATTCAAGGACAAAAGGATTTTAGAAGCATATTGTTCCCTGGGGTTGTAGATGATAGGTCATGTATGCATAGGTTTTGTGGGCTAAATATTCGGTCTGAATTATTGTGCACCTGGCTGCCAAATGTGTGGTGACTCAGTTGCATAACTCCAGAAACTGTGCGTTGCTTGCATTGATGTTGTAGAATGCCATTGCCAGAGTAGGTAAGATTGTCAAAGATAACCATCTTTTAAAATTGCAATCAATCGCCTTTAACATCGAAATGCTGATCAAACTGCAACTGCCCATTAAAATGCACAGGACTGAAATCCGATCTTTGATGCCACATCATGAAAAGGCCCATTTCTGAACCAAGAACGAGTGTAAAGTTCTGGTCAATGCAAATGACTTTCCGCAGGGGTGTTTTAATACAAGGAGACAAGTGTCTTTAGCTCAGCAAGCGAATGAGTAAGGATGAACATAGGTTTAGTCCAGAACGGCAAAACCATAAAGGAGAGGTCACAACTTATTGGAAGTGTGCAGATAATGTAGGAGGTGACAATTACACAATTCTATTTTTCTGCATGTATATGTGCTATTTGTGTGTAGAGAGTTAAAGCACCACCTCAGTTATTCAAATACTTGACCTTAATCTGAAGTAGTGGTCATCCTAAAACGTTGTGACAGAAAAGTGATAATAATGTGGTTCTATTTCATGATCTGACTGTTGAAGGCCATATCATTAAAAGGCTGCTTTTTTTAAGGCAGATTTTGGGCAGGCTTCAACAGCTGGGATTACTTCAATTTCGGAGGTTTCACTCCACCCCAACCCACCTAGCATCCACTCGCCCATCTGTCTCCACCCTTTTCAATCGGGGGTTTCACCCCACAAAACCTCATTTGCTCACTTGTCACAAACATTATGCCAGGCCCCTCCGTTCCGACCAATCCAAACCTCCCCCCCCCCAGACACACATAGAAACACACAAACGTACCTGATCCCAAAGCCTGCGTGTCCCCTCTTCCGGACGGGCGGTGTGTGCAGTCAGAGGCATGGCTTGGTGGACTTTCGGGACACGGTATTCAGTAATTATTTTTAAAAGAAAAACAACTACCTACAGCTTCAACTGCAAGAAAGGTGTTGCACTCGTAAGGGGAACTCCAGTTAATGATTTTTATATAAATCAGCAAACATTCATCACTAAAATCTTTCTCCTATATAATTCACAAAAACCTTGGTATGGTTTTGTGAATTATATAGGAGAAGGATTTGATGTATTCAGAAAAATTATAACTTGTACATTTTGACCCACTGATGGACAATTGCGGATTTATATAAGAATCAACTATACTTGGGGAGTTCCCCTTGCGAGTGCAATGCTTTGCTTGTGGTTGAGGCTGCCAGTTTTTCCTTATTCACCTTAGTACAGAAGAGATTAATCCCTCTGACGTTAGCAACAATACTCTGAAGGAATTTCACATATATTATTTGAATATTTAAAATAGTGTACAACCGTTAGACATTCTTTGTCCATTATTCTGAATTCTTTGCCCATTATCCATTATGAAAAGTGTCATCTTTGTGCAGATCCCATCAGTCGACTCTTCATCTTCAGTTTTACCACTACGGAGAAAACCTTTCAACTTGATGTTAAAGCTCAATGCACCTCTTCCTCACTCCTCACATACATCAAAGTGATGTGAGAATGCAACCACTTAATATACTTCAACTGCAGACGATTGCATGGATGCGTTAGAAAGTATGGGGCTCTAAATTAGGATTAGATAAGCAGGAGCGGATAGCAGCTCCCGGGTATCCAGCAGTAACCAGTCACCAAGTGCTAAAACTAGGAAACAAGCAGCTAGGATAAAGGGTTCCGCAAATCTAGCTTCCACAAAAAAATGCAAACACATAATTGCCGCCATTATGTATGACCCCTTATGCTTTAAATATCATATAGATGTGTTCTGATGTTTATTTATAGACTGTCCCAAATGCACAGAGTTAAATTCAGATAGTTGTGTTAGTTGAGCATCAGTTGGCCCGTGGAGCTAAAAGTAGCTCCTGGTAACTGCTGGTTTTAAGCGAACCAGGCTCTTCTAGACCACAAGCAGGTGCTAAATGGCTCCCAGCTCCCCCCCAATTTCGAACCATGAAATATGATCTGCAAACTTCATTTTGTTTTGATGATTACGGTATTAAAAAAAAATAAAAAGCATTTATTTTTCCTCAGCAATAACCCAAGTACTTCATTGTGTCGTCCAAGTCAAGAATCCATTTATTTGGCCCATGATAGGTCCTACGTTTTTATTTGTGAGTATAAAGCCACACACTTCAGTAGATCAGGTTTTAGTTACAGGTGGACGTTCTGTGGTGTATTAACTTCATGCATCTGTCTGGTATATTTGACAGTTACCAAATATAAACCAGCATGTTGTATCTGTGCTAAATTTAATACATTTTGAGAAGAGCGTGACAAGTAGACAAATCTACTTGTCCTGTAAAAAAACGCAACATCTTGTCCCTTGGACAAGTAGATTTTTTAAACAATTCCACACCCACGACATTACACAGGTACTCATTTTATTTCTCTGCATTAACACATCAGGCAGATAAAGAAATGTAATCAAAAGCAGATCAAGTGATTTGCCTAAAGGAACAGTTTCAGTGGCAGAGGCAGCTGACCTTAGAATCCATATCTTCTGATTACAATATGAACAGTTTGGTCACTAGAGCACATTCCTCCTCTCCGATTTGCCGCCATTTTCCGGTTTTATAACATTGTTTACACTGGTGTTTAAATTCTAAGCATGCCCACATTTAGCAGGTAAGTAAACGGGCAGATAAAGTGATTTACCCAAGAACAAACAATTTTAGTTAAGTGGGGAAGTGGGATTAGAACTCAGATCCAATAGTTCCAAGTTTGGAAATGTATCCACTAGACAGCTACTTTTCATCTCTTTGCTTTCTTTCATCTCTTCACTTCCTTCAGCTCCCTTCCATTTCCTTTTCTCCCCTGTGCCAATGTATACGGATGACATGTTCTTGTGATAATAGGGATGGAAGATGGCTGTGTCTAGGTGAATAAGGAGGAAAGGTAGGATGGAAGCCAAGAATGTATGTAAATGGTAGATAGGGGTGTAAGTGTGACATGGTCGAGATTTGCAAGTGGCTAAAGAGTGGTTCAATTTATTTGTGGAACTTCATCCAATCATGGGATATAGCACCCTCTGTTTAGCTTCATTTTGGCTATGGAAGACACCTTGGACCACATATCAGCCTTCAGCCGTGAGTCCCATCTCCAGGGTCCTTGGTATCTGTGCATGCCTACTAGCAAGCACTTCTTAATCACTCTTACCTTTGGGATGCCTTACCAGGAAGAATGTGCCCCGGCCCTTTCCATAATAATACCGTTAACCTTAGCAAGAGAGAAGAAATACTTACTGGTAAGCTTATCAGGCTGAAGTTGAAAACGGTCACCCTCCTGGGACCAGGCTCTGGCTGTCTACTTCTCTTCACGGTCTCCTGCCAGTGACTGGGAGGAAACTCAGAGCTGGCTCTTGCAGATCATCTTTTCTAAACTCTAGTCATTTCCTCCAACTAGAGAATTGCTTCTAATAAATGTAAAAGTCACTCCCTCTTGCTGCACCTCCCCTCACTCCTGGAACAGCATCCTTGTTGCTCTATCCCGGTGTTCTTGTGACCTGGAGAGAAAAGGGATTAATCAACAATCTCTGGGAATGAATCCCTTGTTTCCCTAGTGGCTTGTGATTAGACTTGCTCTGGCTTCGCATTGTGGCTCTCAGGTGTTTCCCCTTGCTTACTTGCCATCCCCAGGTGTTAAATGTTCCTTATGCCCCCCTCCTGATAGCCCTTCTGACTAGCAATCCTGGTGAAGACTGAGGTTTTAAAACCAAAGTCCACCATCTTGTACTCGGACCAAAGAACGAGTTACTTACCAACTGTAACGTTCTTTCGATTGGATGTTCCTCCCACGTATTCCTCATCTTATGATAATTCGTATCCCAGCTCTTCTGCTTCGGAAAACATTATCACCACAAGCTGCTGTGTTTGAGGCCGCAGAGTTATAGTCCCTCCAGGGCCCCCGTCGAGCGTCGACGTCATCCGCTGTATAAAGGGCTCGAGCAGCGCCCGTTACCTCAGTTCTGTTTTTACGGTGTTCATGGTCGCATCAGCTGATCAGGTCTTCAGTCCTCAGGCTCTTAAGGATATTAGAGTGCAACAGGCGTAAACTGTACGGAAGGATAGGTTGGGAGTGCCGATGAGGAATACGTGGGAGGAACATCCAAACGAAAGAACGTAACAGTTGGTAAGTAACTTGTTACTCAAATGGATTTTCCCCTCCCACGTATTCTTCATTTTATGATAAACGCCCCAAGCAGTGGTAAATTTGGAGGAGGGAGTACTAGAAATCTTAGTTATGGACTGAATAAAGAACAGCTTTTGCAAATAGTCCCCCTTGATATGAAGTGGAATCCAAGCAATAGTGCTTCACAAAAGGTGTGCATTGATGACCAGGTGGCCGCAGCACAAATATCCTTCACCGGCACACCCGTCTGAAAAGCCGTGGAAGTTGCCATACCTCTAGTTGAATGAGCCCTTAATCCATCTGGAGGCTCTTTTCCAGCCAATTTAAAGCATTAAGAGATTGCTAGAATTATCCATATGGATTGGTTTCTGTAGACACTCCAAGTCACAATCTGTGTCCAGTATACCCATTAAATAGTTGGTCACATTGTCTAAGATATACCAATCTGAAAATGTAGAAACTGAGAGCCAATTTTGGGTCCAGTCTATGCAATCTTTCCTCTTCCTTACTAGCGTGAGGAGGAGGATAAAAAGAAGGTAAGGTAATTTTTGTGACAGATAAAAATCAGAAACTAAAGAAAGATGGTTTGACTTTTAGAATAACTTTGTCCTTATGGAAAATGGTGTGAGGAGGCTTACAAGAAAGTGCCTGCAACTCACTTACCCTGCGGGTTGATGTTATAGCCACCAACAGAATTGTTTTAAGAGTGAGAAGTCTTAATGGGCAAGAATGTAAAGGTTCAAAAGGGGCACACGATACATTTTAAGACTAGATTAAAATCCCAGATGGGCACCTGAAAAGGTTTCGGAGGGTATACATTGGTCAGCCCTTTCAAGAATTGAATGACTAAAGGCATTTTAAAGTACGACACCTCTTCCGAGGAACGCTTAAAGATAGATAGCTCTGCCAAATATCCTTTTATAGTACCAACTTGGAGCCCAAAACTGGCTAAGTGTAAGATAAAAGAAAGTACTGTTGGGAGTATTGCAAAGGAATGGATCCACATTCTTATTCCTGCACCAGTTACTGAACTTGTCCCAATGACACGGATACAGGGATTTAGTTGCTGGCCTTCTGGCCGAAAGCAAAATCTCCATTACGTCATCCCGGAGGTCCCAATCCTTATATATTAGCCTCTCAGAAAGCATGCGTGAGGCTGTGTCTTGACCTCTGGATGGAGAACCCCACCTTCCTCTTGCGTGAGAAGATACTCTCTTTGTGGAAGACATATTGGAGGGCAGATGGACATGTCCCGAAGGTCGGGGTACCACGTCCTCCTGGCCCAATCTGGGGCAATTAGGATCATGGTTTTCCAGAACTTTCTCAACCTCCTGATTACTTGAGAAATCACAGGGACAGGAGGAAACGCGTAAAGGAGTGGAAATAGTCAGTCCACTACGAACGCATCCCCTAGAGCTCCTCTTGGGGGAAATTCCCTTGAGCAGTACAGTTCGCACTTCCATTTGGCACCGGTTGCAAACAGATCCACTTGAGGGGTTCCCCAAAGGGTGAAGATCTCTTGAAGGACTTCATGAGCTAGTTCCCATTCGTGGGAGACTGCTCGGCCTGCTCAGAGCGTCTGCTGCCGTGTTTAGCTCTCCAGCTAGGTGAACTGGCGATAGAGAGATTTGTTCTTGCATTGCCCAAAACCAGAGCTGTATTGCCTCTCTGCACAGTGGGAGTGATCTACGCCTCCACTGTTGAGGTAGTACATGACCACTGTGTTGTCCGTCATTATCAGGACATTATTTCCCTGTATAGAGGGCAAAAAAGCCTTCAGAGCTAATCTGATTGCCCTCAGCTCCAAAAGGTTGATGTGTAGTTTGGACTCCAATGGAGACCAACGACTGCTGATTGTCAGATCGTTGGTGTGGGCTCCCCACCCCGCGAGTGAGGCGTCCGTCACTACCGTTATCTCCGCCCATGGTTGCCAAAAAGGTTCCCCCTTGAGAATATTCTCCTTGCAAGCCCACCATAGGAGATCTTGAGTCACTTGGTCGAGACTTACAGAAGATCTGACATCTCCCACGAAAACTGGTACCATTGAGTCCTTAGGGCCCATTGAAGGGATCTCATCCTCAATCTGGCCTCTGGCACCAGAAAAATGCAGGATGCCATGAGGCCTAGCAACCTTAGAAAGCTGAATGCCGATAGATGTTGGGCATTTCGAAACTTCATTACCACCTGCAGAATGTGCTGAGCTCTCTTCTCGGGAGGCAAGGCTTTGCCTGAGGAAGTGTCCACGATTGCTCCAATGAATTGGAGTTTTTGGCTTGGAATCATTTGTGACTTCTTGTAATTGAGGGAGAGGCCCAGACTGTGTAAGAAGTGGCAGGTCAAGGCCAGATGTTCCTGGGCTCGTTCGGGTGAACTTGCCCTGATAGCCAACCGTCCAGATATGGGTAGACGTGAATCCCCCTTCCTCTGATACTTGCTGCCACCACCGCCATCAGTTTGGTGAAAACCCTCTGGGCAGAGGTCAGCCCAAATGGTAGAACCCGAAATTGATAATGAGAACCACCAATTGCGAACCTCAGGTATTCCCTGTGCTTGAGATGGATTGGCACATGAAAGTAAGCATCCTGAAGATCCATTGAAACCAGCCAATCCTGAAGCTGAAGAGCCAGAAGGATTTGAGAAAGGGTCAAGTACACCAAGTACTGTTTACTGTCCGGGAACCTGCCTTTCGGATTGCGCTCCTGTCAGCTGTTTCAGCGCTCCGCTTTGAACGTGGGACTTGCTCCTTGCTCGGTGCTGTGTTGCTGATGGTCCATGAGGAGGACGTCTTTTACAGTAACACCAGTTTGCCTGGAGGTCGGAAATAGAAAAAGGTGATTGAATCGAGCTCGTGGTTCGAGCTGTGCACGTTGTGCACAACTTATAACTCATATTGCAATCGTACTTCATATTAGCTCCTTATTGAAACACGTTCCAATTTTGATTTTTTTTTTTTTTCCTCTTTTCTTTTTTATTTCCTGCTTTGTTAAAGGCGCCAAACACGCTGACTCCTCCTTCTGGAGTGCTCGCCTCGTTCTGACGATATAAAAACATAGACTCCAGCGCACCCGCGCTGCGCACCAAGTACACCAAGTACTGTTTACTGTTCACGGTGCGCGGCGTGGGGCGTGGAGTGTGCACAGCAATTGCTTCAACTGGAAGCAGCACGGCAACGGTACTTAAGTGTAACTGTTCTAATTTTTTCTTTGTTGTGCACTTTGTGAGAGCATTGTTCTATAACAGCCATCATATAATTTGCTGGTTAAGTGGCTGGGTGGGAGGAGTCTGTAGTAAATTGAGCATTCTAGATTTTGCTTGGTGAAGTATTGGTGGCACTATATTAACGTACACGAGCATTGTTGTGGTAGAGTTGCAGTATGGTTAAAAAGCTGAGAAATGGGAAAAGGTGCCTAAATGGGTCTCCCTCCACTTTAAGTGAGGGAAATGTTTCAGACGAAGAAGATGTTCATGAAACGTTCAAGCAGACAAAAAAAAAGGGTATATGTGTCAATAAAAGTGCTAGCGATTTTGTTGATTCCAATGTAGCCTCGAGGAAAATAGAATCTGCAATTACTCTGAGTAATATGAAGTTTGTATCAGAAAACAATAAATTAGATAACCTAGCCCAAACCCACAGTGAGGTAAATGTGGAACCTACGTATTCTTCGAATCCCATAATCAATGTACCAATCACCGATAGCTCACTGTTGGGGGCGATGGCTGAGGGGTGTAGTACATCTATAACAGACACCTCATTGGTTGCACCAGTGGTTCTTGCTGAACTTCATAGTAGAACTCGCCTATCAAATGGGCCATCGACACCAGCAGCGTCCTCACGTGGACTTAGAGAACAAGTCCATTTTCATGCTGCAATCGCAGACAATTTGAATCAGCTAGCAGAAACAAGGTTGAACGATATTGGCTGGGTATTAAAAGGGAAAATACAAAATGCGAGCTCACCTACAAATGAGATGAAGGGAAACCTAACAGACATAACTGACTCACAGTCTCCGGTCACTGGTCCTGACATATTTATCCCTAAATTGACCTCAGATGTATCTCGTCAACCAAATTCCTCACTTCCTCTATTTCCTTTGGAAGACACATTAGTGGATCTCAATCAACAAGAACTACAGAATTTTCCAGTTTTGGCAAGAATTCTGAACTTGTTGGACAAAGGTCATGAATTTACACATGGAGCAATTGGCGCTCTGAGTGTAGCCAATTCAGAAATCAATGCCAAACTGAGTAGAATAGAGGGATTTCTGATGGCGCAAGACAAATGTCATTCTTTCTGGGCTGATCAAGTGCTTAAGGAAAAAACAAAACAAGAGAATATGCTAGTGGAAACTAAGCCTGAGGCAAAAGTGGGGAAGGTGACTCTGTTAAAGTCCCAAGCCACGCAAACGATCTCTGGAGATAAAACTGATATTACTGATATTGATATAAGTGCCAATGCCATGGAACGGAGCACGAGACAGCTGCCACCATATGTGGAGATAGCAAAATTACAACATGAAAGGATATTAGTACTAGAAAAGATACTGCTGGCTGCAAATCTAGTGTCAAATGAATTTATGGGGGAGAAAATTCCTGTCCATGATGAAACTAAATCACCTACATCAGAAATTACTCCGGATAGTCCTACTCCCCTTACAGATTTGATTGATCTAAAGGATGAATGTAATATAGAGCAAAACGTGTCTATTGTAGCCCTGGCAGATAATGGTAATGAAAAAACTTCTACCTTTTTCATGTCTCGCAAAGCCAAAAAGCTCCATGCGAGAGCTATGAAAAGGAAGACTCATGCTGGCATACAAAATGATAATACACAGACAGGACTTATCATAACAAACACCAAAAATAAAAAAAAAAAACAAAAAAAATAATATCTTGCCCTTGACAGGCAATATATACAAAAAAACTTCTGATATAAAAATAAACCCTGAAACTGTTATTGATCTAACTCAACTAAATACAGAAAGCCAGGTGCTATTGGGTATGAAAAAAAACATAGAAAAGGAGGACATATCCGCAGTGTTACAGAAATCTCCAGACAAGATACAAGCTCAGGTGAGTGGCGTACCAGATGTACACCTTAAAGAAGTTGAGGCATTATCAACTCCGCTGCTTATTCAGACACAGTTACAACGGTTCTTTGAAAAAATGGATAAGAAAATAACATTATCGCAATTTCCTCAGGGCTCGGGGCATAACATTGATGGTTCTGATCGTGTTAATAATACTCTGCGTGTCAGTGAGCAATGCGAAGTAAGTAGCGTGGATAAAGATAATGTCCCCTTTCAGGTTCTTGGGGATGCTAACTTACAGGCCACGCCCAGTATTTCAGAGGCATATGCAAAAGCACATCTGCTTAGTGATAGTAAAATCATAGAAAAACGTGGAGAGGGGAGAATTTTAAATGATAAAGAAATATCCCAAGAAATGAAATTGATAATGGGATGGACGGTAGATTCGACAAAGGTCGATAAACCCAACCTAAATCGTTCTTCTCTAATGAAAGTGTTTCACCAAATTCCTGCTTTACGAAATCTAGTATCGAACGACATTGACTGGATTAGACTCCCTCATGTGCCAAATTGCAGGATGCTTTGCAAATGTCAATCCGTAATAATTGCCTCCTTGATATGGAAACATGAAAAAGATCTCCTAACACTGGGCTATGGTTTGTCTGCGTATTCCTCGATGGAAGATGCTACTTGCTTTGTTGAACATCCACCATCACTGACTCAAACTTTATCTAGCCCTGAGGCACGCGATAATCAGTTGGCTAGTCTGCATGAAAAGATCAGAGTTCAATCTGAAGCAGTGGCACAAATTGCGACGAGCCTTGCGCGGCTAGAGCCACTAATGAAAACACTAACAGGGGGGTCGCAAGATAAAGTGAATCTATAAGATAATGTATTAGTAATAAATTCCTGGAATTGCTGTGGATTTGGAAACTTAGTTGCATGGTTCCAAAATTGTCCTCAGGGGAATCTACCCGCGATAATAATAGTCCAAGAAACTATGGCTCTAAATGATATCTATTTAGAAGGCTATATTGCTTATTGCTCACATGCTGTGAGAGGCCAATTTGGACGTCCATCTGGCGGCCTTGCGATATTTATAAAACACGCATATTGCGTTGCAACTTGTCAAGTTTTTACATCCACAGATATTCTAGCTATTAAGTTGTCATCAAGTACGCAAACATTTTCAGATATTCTGTTGATTGCACTGTATTGGAATCCTACTTTAATGTCTGTTGATAACATAATCGAAAAGTTAAATCAGGTGATGTCAGATTCCGTCGCAGTCACTACTAATATGCAAATCATTATAGGTGGTGATTTTAATTCTAACCTTTGTGTAACGAGTGTGTCCTCTGAGAGCACAGTTAATCAATATGCGATATCATCATATGAAAGGGGACAATTGTGGACAACTTATTTCGAACTATGGGATATGCAAGTTATGCCATTTATAGAACAAGATCCATTATATACTTGGGCCCGTGGCACAAAGACTTCGACTATTGATTATATTGTAATTTCAGGGGCCTTAGCAAACACATCATCAATGTGTAATATCATACCTACCCACCTAAGCGATCACTGCATCTTGCAGTGTAGGCTGGATGGTAACCTCCCTGTTTACAATTCTGTACCTGCATTGTCATTATTGGAATTAGATCGCAAAGCCATCTCTATTAGATGGAACCCAGGATTATATAGGCACTTAAACTACTTGGTAAATAGGGACATAGTTAAAACAAATACCCAAACGATGTCCAAAAAAGAATTGAACTTATGCGAAAAGAAGAACGAACTCATGATACACAATCACATGGAATCATTAGCAGCCCAAAGAAAAAGCGAAAAACTTATAAACTCTGCGAGTGCTTATAATGTTGAAATTGCAGCAAGGAAAAAACAGAAAAACTTTGACATAGGTAAATTATCAGAAAACTATAAATCTATAAAGTCCTATGCTAATGAAAAAAAGGCAATTTTGATCAGTTATAAAAACGATCTTAAACAACTTAAGTTTAAGAAATATATCAAATCAAATCAGAAAATGATCCAAGATTTGATTAAGAAAAATTCAAGGGAAGTATGGAGGGCACTAAAAGATCCATTGTTGAAGGGTACCTCGTCGTTATGTTCAGCGGTGAGTGGAGAGGTCTGGATTGAAATATATCGGAAGAAATATGCCATGCCCCAAAAATTTAGCAAAATTCAATGTCCAGACTTCATGATAGATCTACCCTGCCTTTGCCCCTGGAGCATAGGTGAGATCGAACAGGTAATAGGGAACCTGAAATCTTCCAAAGCTGCTGGTCCGGATGGGATCCCTCCCTGTGTTATAAAAGATGACCCGAGGCTTTGGTCAGAAATTATATTAAGGCGACTGGAATGGGTATTTCGAACTAAAACTGTACCAGAATCATGGCTATCGGCAATTGTGATACCCTTACATAAAAAAGGAGTGTTGAATGATCCCAACAATTTTAGGCCGATAGCACTCATAGATGTCACAGCGAAGATCTTTGCTGCCTTAATTCTGAAGGATTTAAATGCATTCATTGAAAAACATAAGATCCTGTCTCGATACCAAACAGGTTTCCGGAAGGGAATGGGCACTCACCTCAATGCTACCATGATGACGCATTTACTGAAGCTCTCTAGGCAGAAAAACCAAGGCCCGATCTATATGGCTCTGCTTGATATATCTGGGGCTTTTGACTCGGTAATAAGAGAAATACTGTGGCAAAAAATGGGAGAGTTACATATACCATCTGAATTTATAGCCATGATAGCACTTTTACATACTAACACCTCCTATAGGATTAAGATCGATAATACCGGTCTATTGACTCCTCCGATAGCCACACACATAGGAGTGAAACAAGGATGTAACCTTGCTGCCACGCTCTTTAACTTATATCTTACAGAGATTGATAATATATGGGCCACTTGTAATTCATTTGCGGTTAAATTGGGCGATTTACGTCTTGATTGGCTGGCTTTTGCGGATGATCTGATTTTGTTCGACTTAACCCCTTTTGGTCTCCAAAATAAACTGGAATCTCTAGTCAAATTCTGTGATACCCATAATTTGATCTTAAATTCAAAGAAATCTAATATTTTGATCTTTACAAACAAGAGAAATATCATTAGGTATAAATGGAGCATTAAAGGGTTGATCATACCCCGTGCTTTGGGTATGATATATTTAGGTTACAACTTAAATAACTCAGATTCAATTTCTAAATGGCAGGTCGAAATTGTCGTTAAAACAGCCCCACTAATCGCACAGATGAAATTAATATACTTAAAGATCTGTCAATTTTCTCTACTTCCATTGATTGAGTTCTATACACTTAAAGTTGAAGCAATAATCATCTATGGCTTAGACCTATGTTCATTAGAAATTGGGAATATCCTGAATAAAATCCAAGGTAAAATTTGGAAAGAAGTCTTGCATCTACCCTCATCTATTCCAAATGTAATAATTATCCATGAACTTGGACTTAAGTCTCTTGCATATAGGTACCTATGGCGAAAACTTGACAGCTATGCTAAAATGTTGGACCCTGTGTCAAACTCTTTATATGAAGACTTAGGAAAAATGCTCAAGCATGGCATCCCGAAATCTGTTTATGCTGCTGGTCAATACTGTCAAAAAAATCTGATAGCGTTAGCAATGGATACAGAAGATCTAATTAAACAGCCCCAAATTGTGAAGAGTAAATTATTTCAGCATGATTGGGCAATGATAGCCGATAAAATCGGCAATTATCCAGCATACAAGGAATATGCAAACTTTCGCCATAAGCAGAAACCTTTAATCCCTTATATCAGGCAGGCTCCATGCCATAAGATACGAACAACATACATGCGTTTCAGATTTAATTTGTTCTTAACAAAAGAACGAACAAAATGCTGGCGGAATATTGAATCATCACATGTAGATCCTTGTAGATTCTGTAAGGCTCAATCGATTGAAACTTTGAAGCATCTTGTGATTTATTGCTCATATTTCGCAAAGGAGCGCCTAAGATACTTAGGTAATTATGTGGATACATCATCAAATCATAAATCTGAACTACTGTGGTTACAATGTATGTGGGGGTATAGGCAGTCATTGATTGTCGATCTATATTTTTTTTTGTCTGTGATAGAGCAGAAGCTGGCAAATATCAAAGTTACGTATGATTGAAGATCCAAGTTTTAATAACAAATTGCTGATACAAATTGCTAACAGTAATATCACTCTGGAAGGCTCAGGGCTGATCCGATATATTTCAGCTATATGCTTGAATGGCTGAATCGAATTTATTTTTATCAAGTTCTTAGTATGCTGCTATTTATATTGTCTTGTATTGTCCATTATATTTTTTTAGTGGATTCAAGTTTTTAGTATGTTCTATCTTTATTGTCTTGTATTTTGCATATTTCTTTTTTCTTTTTCTTACTTTTTGCTTGTTATTTTTTGCTTGCTATATTCTTTGCTTATGTTTGAACTTGATTTTTATATGATAGAACAAGATTTTAAACCGTTGTTGTAAAGATTTTGATATCGAAAAACAAGTAATAAAAAAAAAAAAAAAAAAAAAAGTCACCATCTTGAACTTGTCCTTCCTGAGGAATTTGTTCAAATTTCTTAAGTGCAAGATGGGTCTCAATCCTCCGTCCTTGTTCCTCTCTGCTACAGGTACATGTTCTATTGCACCTTTCTCTAGCAGGGTTAAAATCACAAGGAGTGGGCCTGGAATTTTTACAGAGTTGGCTCCCGGTGGATGATCTTGAGGTCTTTGATGAAAAGGAAGACAGTAACCATGGGTCACTATCTCTAGTGCCCAGGCATCTGACGTAATGCACCGCCATTCGTCCAGATACCGAGTGATTCTGCCTCACACCGGGCAATTGTGGGTGAAGACCTCAAAGTGGCTTTGCAGTGGCTGAGGAGGTATTAGCCGCTGCTGTGGCTGATCTAGCACCTCTCCCTTTTCCACCACGAAAGGTTTTTCTCTGTTGGCCTCTCTTTCCAAAAGAGGAGTATAAGCGAAAGGGGCGACTCCTCCAGGAAGATGAGCCTGTGTAAGAGTGTTGTTGAGGCTGTCTTATAGCGGCGCCAAGTGATTTTGCTACCGCTTTTGAGGTCTGCAGCTTGTCCAAGCTCTCGTCCGCCTTGCCTTGCATTGGCATTCCTCCATAGCCTCTTTACCATCTTTTACTACAGCCAGGAAACCATCCCGTTTCCACACCTTCCGGGATGCGTTCAGCCGCTGATGACATCCAGTTCCACAGGTTATATGTAAATCTTGCTGATGTGCAAGTGACAGTCGATTTAAGAGCCATGCTGCCCGAAGAAAAAACTTTCGGGGCCAACGGATCAACTGTTTTTGTCATCCCTTTCTGGTGGTATCGATTGGTAAGCTGATTGCCTAGTGGAGGTTGCAGCTTGAACCAGTGGACTTTCAGGGGAAGGATGTTTAGATAAATATTCTGGATCTGATAAAGATGGTCTATATTTTGGTACAAGTTTTTTGTTTACTTCTGGCATAGAATCAGGAGTATTCTAATTTACCATCAACCTTTTTTGCAGTGCCTTATGGAATGGAAGAACAGGATCTTTTAAAGGACCTTCACTCAGGATGTCCGTTATGTCATCCTGGTCGAAATCTGGGGAAGCTGCCTTCCAACCCATAAAATCAATGACCCTTCGCATAAGATTCCTATAACTAGGATCAGCATGATCTGTAGGGTCTGGTCTTTCAAAATCCACTTCAGGTGAAGTGTCCAAACCACTGGCATTTTGGAGACAGTTCTAAAGATCTATTATTTTAGAATTTGGGTCCACTAGCTCTTCAGGGACCTCTCTGGCTCCAGATCTAACTCCAGCTGAAGTGACATCCTCTTGTCATGACCCTTGCCCATGGCCCTCACTGGCAAGTCAGCCTTCTAGTTAGGGCCAGGTCAAAGGCCTTAAAACCTCATCCAAGACTCTCTTGGAGTCAGTCCTGGCGCCTTTGCCGCCAGGCTCATAACCATCATGAAGAGCAACATTAGAATGGGATTATTTACTTGGGACTATTTAACTTGGGGGGGGGGGGCGGAGGAGGGGCAGTTCAACCAGCATGGAGGCACACACATAGCTCAGTTACAAGGAACTGAGCTATGCGGTCTAGTCTTTTGAGTGTGGCAGGCCCGGAACTACTTTACCTGGACTACTTTGGGTGTGGCAGGCCTGGGACTATTTTATCTGGACTACTTTTTCTGAGACTATTTGAACCACACCCAAACAGCAGAACATGATTTGCGTTATTCTGCTGTGGGCAGCGTAAGGCTCACCATGTCCAGTTTTTTGATGCCAGCTTACCTGAAACCAAGGACCTGCAGAGAGAGAAAGAACACTACGAAACGTACCTGGAAGAGTATCCTGTCTACAATCCATCACTGACTACAGTTCCACTCACCTGAAGGTATGAACGCCATCAGCCGGCACCGCATGCATCCTGGAATACCATAACCTGGAAAGAAGAGAAAGAAAGACAGCATTAGTAAGCGTTTTGTCAAGTTTCCTCCAGAATGAAGAAAGCCACACAATTCTTACCTGGGTAGTCATCTCCTAGTCAGTATCATTGCTGGCACATTACGGCGCTCGGCGAGGAACATCGCAACCTGCAAGGAGAGAAAAGACACTGGTTATCAATATAAATGGCGAAACAGCGCCGCGCATTACTCACCGGACAGCATCGCACACACCGCGCTTTCACCTACCGGCCCATGCTCATCTTCAAACTGCATGACAACACCAAAATACCTTTCCATACCTAAAAGGAAAGAAGCAAGACATTATTATTCGAATTAAGAGGAACATAAGAAATGCATTTAAAGACTGTAAAGCAGCAAACCTACCGATTCGCAGCAGGCCTGGAATCCCACAGGGGAGCTTTTACCAGTGAAGTAACAGGACAGAAGCCACCTTTTACGTTATTAAGGTGAGGAGAAGGCCCAGGGGGAGTGTGGGGAGGGGGGAGGAGTTGAGGCCAAGGGAGGTGGGAAAACAAAGACAATCTGGTATCTAATCCAGCTCTCCTATATTGCAGACCCATCTTTGACCAGAGGCCTTACCAAGGGACTGGGAGAAGGTTTGAGGGTGCAAATCATCCAACCAGGGCTGGCTGGCGTCCGTGTGGATACCAGGTGAGCGTAACACCTCTTCAGAGGAGTGCTCTTCAAAAATGGATGACATGGATCTGAAAAATTCCTGTCTAGGCTGAGGATGGAAAGCTTTCTCAGGTAAAGAAGGTGGAATTGACCTAGGTGTAGACGACGCTGGCTTCGACGATGTAGAAGGAGGCTTCAATGCTGTTGAAGAAGGCTTTGATACAGCCAAAGGTGTCAATGCCATTTTCATCAGCGGTTTCAACACTATGGTCGTAGACTGTCGAGTCGAGTTTTGGGTTCGACGTCGATTTCGCTAACCCCGATTTATGAACCGGAGGTTTTGACTTAGTACGAGGCGTCGGGGAACTAACCCTTGAAGACACTCTCGACTCCTTTTCAACTCTTGCGTGTTTAGATCTTGATTTTCCTCTGTCACTTTTAGAGTGGGTAGAGGAATGATCACCACACGTCAACTTCGAGGGGGTCTGGGCCGCTTTCTCAAATATTTTAAGCATCGAAGCCCTGAAGGCCTCCCATTTTTCTGGGGAATCATGCTTTAATGGATAAGTTACTCTCCTCTCACAGGAGGACAAGGAGGAAGAAGACCTGCAACGTCGCTTTTTTGACTTTTTAGTAGAAGACGAGGAGGATTTCCCTCAACGACTCATGACAAGATTTTCGACTGGACTCAAAAGTTTCCTGCCCCATCGCCAGCTTAGCTCTACGTTCCCTAAGAGCTAATCAGCAGATGACGTCGACGCTCGTCGGCAGCCCTCGAGGGACTACGACTTTGTGGCCTCGAACACCGCGCCCTCTGGTGAAACATTTTTCCAAAGCAGCAGAGCTGGATACAAGTTATCATAAGATGAGGACTACGTGGGAAGACACAAACCATTCAAAGAATACGCAGTCACACAGCCCTGCATAGCGCTACTGAAGACTGCTATGCCTTCCATTTGTGTCAAGTGTATCCTGGGATGTAGGACTGAAAGAGTGAAGAGCACAGGACCTAGACTTAGTTGGGACCAAAACTTTGTGTCAGCGTGTTCCACTGTGATGTGAATAAAACATACAACCCTCTGCCTATTGTGATGAATCCTACCGATACCTCACTAATCCCCTGCCGAAATCATCTTCCCTGGTGTCAGGGAAAGACAGACGCTTCCTGATCCTTACCCTGGGGGTGGTATACTGCAGGAGGATCACCAGGGAGGAGACAAGGGCCAGGGAAGTGAGGCGATCAAGTGGGAAGAGACAGTATGTATCCATGAAGGGAAAGAACCTGTTAAGAGTGCCAAAACAAGTAATGGTTTATGGTCATTATGATGTATTAGACTGACCTAATAATCCTGTGAATGTGGATAAAGACAGGGAGACATCTTTACATTCCCCTAAAAAAGGAAGATCGTTTGTGAATTCTAAAAACAAAAATCCCCCTCACTCCCAAAAGGTACAGTGAAAGGAAAACCATCAATACTGCCTACCTTTTTTCAAGTAAACTCAAATTCTTCATCTTTAAATGCATGCAATAGAAATAACTATGCATTTAAAAATAAGAGGTTGGCCTAAAAACGAATTTTGGTGTTGTGACTACAAATCCCACAATCCCATGAGTATTGGGACGGGGAAGAGGGCTTTAGAACAATGTTGCAGTGCAGGTCAGCCTGTTAAGCTTAATTACCCACACCTGAGGGAAGCAAGAGGGCTTAAAATGCCACCTGATGTGCAGGCCATCAGTAGTTGCAGAAGGAAGAAAGCACAGTGTTGGCCCTGTTCTCCCAAACTCTGAATTGCAGAGGTTGAGCAGTGGAAAGCATGAAGGAAGGCTTCTTTTCCCCATGTGAATCTAATTACAGAGATTGTGCAGCAGGAGGCACGCTGGAGACTGTGGCCAGAAGGTGTTGTGAAGCTGTGGGTGTCAGGAGCTAGAAGAGTACTCCAATTAAGTGCCCTGACCTGCAACGCCCTCAACAAGGAAGTCTGCAGGACAATATAGAAGGCAGAAGTCACAGAAGTCCTGCAACACGCGAAGAAAAGGAAACAGAAGCCGGTGAGTCTTACTGAGCGTTCCAATTTCCTGCACGAGCACTGCCAACAACAGTATCCTTAAAACAAATCACTTGTGTGTGAGCAAAGCAATGTGAAGTGGACAGTGGATTGACAAACAATGGGGCACTTGAAATGTAGCACTCGCGTATAGAAGAGTGTCATTTCTTTCACTCGCATTAAGAAAAGAAACATAGTGAACTTTTATCTTTGAACTTTGTAGTTGTGGAAAAAACATAGAAAGGATTGGCTGCGTGTGCCTAATAAAGATTCACAGAGGAATAGGGGCCTCTCAATCTTTACTAAAGCAACTAACTAATAATAAAAGTCAAAGCTAAGAAGTGGTGCAAATGTTATCCTACGCCTAACAGAGAAAGTGGCAACAAGGCTTCTGGGTAAATGCTCCTGGCTGGCAGAATACAGAGAGATAAAGGCAAGGTTGGGGGAGGGGAGCTTGCTGCCTATATTCATTTAAAGTTGATACAACCTATATTCGCCAAAGTCAATAGGAAGAGGAGAGAAGTGTATCCTAAGGCAATGGTAGGTTGCATTTATTGCAGACAGACCGGAGTGGCAAAGATGCTGCCCCTCTGAAAGGGAAATATTAAGAGGAAAAGTGCCTTGCTTACTTGAAGGTGTTGAAGTGCACTAAAGTGAATCTCGTCTTGCATAAAAATTTGTTCAAAGTCACAAAGAAGCCGACTGTTGAAGCTGTGGTGACATTTTGGTTGTCAGTGGATTTGAAACTTCATGAGCACAGTTGAACGTGGAACACTATGGGGCAGGCGAGTAGACCCACATGATGAGAAATTGCAGAAGTTAACCTGATAAAAGAGTGGTTCAGGTGAAAGTAGAGATGCTGTGAAGACATCCTGACAAAGACAGAAACTGTGCTGCTTATTAACTTTATTAGAAGCTATGTTTCATTTACCTTACCAGAAATTGTGTCTATTTTGAGCATCACAAAGACCTGTGTTTCTACATTTGACCTGTACGAGTTGTGGCAAAACATCTTGGTCGGTAATAACACTGAAGCTGTTGAATGAAGTGGAAAGTGATTATTCAAGCAAGAAGAGACACTGTTCTATTGTTTGAACTTTGGTTAATAGACTTTTGTGACCCAAAAGCAACCAGGAACGGACTTAAACTTTATTACCAACTCTTTCTTGTTTTATTTATTATTATTTTTTTAACATTGGAACTGAAGTTACCTTGAAAATATGGGGACCAGGAGCTCACCCAGGTTACCAAAAAGACTGTGAAGATCATTGTTGATATTTTTGTGAATTGCCATATATTCTTTGTGTATTTGATGTTTTAAGTGGGAGGGCCAGATATCCTGGGTTAGATTGTTTTCCTTTATTTTTGATAGGCAGGGAAATTCTCGTCAGATTAGGGATAGTGAGGAGTTTGATTAAACTTATACTTTAATAAAATGACAAAGTTTGATAAATCATCCAAAAGTTGTCCTCACATTTCTGACCCCTCACATTATTTGCGGGGCTATGAGTAAAGTGCTTCGCTCCACAAGCTTTCGGAGGAACAGGTGGGCTGGGGAAAAGGAGGCTGCTGAACATTCCTCAGTAGGGGGAGTAGTTGCATCAGCCGGTGTCTAGACCCTTACTTTGGAACTAACCTTCCAGAACTCTACAGGCCTCCAAGATACCTTCCATGTACCTTCTTCATGGCTCTTATGAGCATCTGAGGACCCTGGAGACCACATACTCTCTTACACCTCAACACTTCCCATGAGGGGAATGTGCATTTAGCCAATGGTTAGACCAACAGATACTCCAGTAGAAGACCCCCAATTTGTTCATAAGCTTATGGGGAAGCATTCTTCTTGGGAATATTCCTTGCTATTCCATGCAGAATTTGAATTATTTACACCTGCCTTGGGTAGGTCGAGACTATCGATACTCTGAGAAATCCATTACCACTAGGACCAGCATTTTGGCTCCTTCCACTTTGATGCTCTTCTTCACCCTGCCTATTGATGTCATGTGCACATTATTCAGTCAGGCTTGGGATCAGTGGAAACAGGGCTAAATACTGATGCAGCAGCTACCAAATAGTCCCTTCTGCTATTATATGTGACAGTGGAAGATAGTTGCATTCACTATCTGGGAAATCAGAAAAGACCTTCCCTTTGCCCCTTCCTCCTTTTTAGATGCTGCAAGGACTAGGCTCATGGACGCTAAACAGCATGAAAGGACTGAGCACTCCTTTTGGGAGTATACAACATTAGGTGGACAGCAGGAACAGGAGTTGGATATCGCACTTCCTCCTCACAAGCTCTTCTATGTCAACCATTAAAACCTTTAACGCAATGGAATAGCTCTCAAAAGGTACATTGATGTGGGGCTGAAATGAAGTGGTGAACTTGTATGTTAGTAATGTTACTGCATATTTTTCTAAAATGAACTTGAAAATGTTTTCCCAACGAACCCTGTCTTAGAACCCCCCACTAACGCCTCAATGTACAGCTGAGGCAGTGGCGTCTGAGTGGGAGCGTCTCTATATACATGGTGATTTCAATAATAATCATAGAGATTATTATGCTATGGAGAAATCCCAAATAAGAATTTGTTTCATTAATGATTAATCTGCTATTAAAAGGAATTCTTAGTGCCTAGGTAGTTGCAGAATGTCCAACCCTCCCCTCTCTAAAAGATACACATTTACTGCCAGTGGAACTAGGAGAGCCTTGGGCAGGCTCCACGACCTTTCACTGGCTTGGCATGGTGAACATTACAAGACTCTTGCGCTTATTCTGAGATAGCAAAAGTGACAGGATTGGGTTTCAGTATTCTTGGCCACTTAGCAATGAACAGACAAGGGGATCTTGCGAGCAAGCTGCAACAAAAAAACAGTGGGACATCACTACATTTTTAGTATCCTCAACCTCTGGTTCCATTCTACAGGGACACTCAACCAAACTTGGGGGGGCACATGCCCCTTCCTGGACTTCAATTTGCATTTGCTGATCATTGATGGTGCAAAACTCACTCTGCATTTGGCATAAGTCTGTGTGACAATGAGACTGCCAGCCGATGTTGAGAAAAATAAAATGGGTCTTTATTCAGACTTACAAAAATGTATGAAAAGAAAATAAGCTTTTGTTCAGAATTGTTCAACAATCTCCTTCTCTGTGCTGAGTTTGGATTTTTTTCAATTTCCCTTGCAGGGAGTGGGTAAGGACTTCTGGCCAGGCTTCTCCTCCTAGTCCTCATACGCCCACCAGCCTTCAGTGCTTCCTGGTGTCCTGTCTGGTTCGACCTGCAACAAAGCCAAGAATGAGCACACTCTAGCCTTCCACTGCCGTCTTTAAATAGGCAAAACCCAACAGGCCAATCAGTGTTCACTTCCTTTTTTAGTCTATATAAACCTCTCCAAGCCCCGGCCCTTTTTCCCTGGATGCATTGCACAGTATCACCATCCTCAACCTCCAGCCGGTCCCGGTCCAAGTCTCCTTTGACTAGGTAAGTGTTTAGTAATATTTCCCTGGAGGGGTTTGTGTGCGTCTCTTGGAGCCTCGTGTTTGCTAGAGTGTCAGGATCCTTGTTTACATAATCCGCGGCTCCGTGGCACTCAATGCTGCGGAGCTTCCGCGGTTCTCCCTGGCCGGGATAGCCCCTCCTCTCCCTGATCGCAGCCCCTTGACTGCTGCTGCTTGAGTCAAACGTCTGCAGTCTTGCTAATCTGCAAGCCGGCGACGTTCCGATTCGCGTGTGTCCACTTGGCATTTCTTTTCTTTCCCGACCGCCGCCCGAGTCGAATGTCTGCGGGTCTGCTAATCCGCAGGCACGCAGCGTTCCGACTCGCGGAAGGCCGGCGGAGGTCTCTAACACTTCCTGATTGACGCCGGAGTCGGGCGCTGGCGTCTCTGTTAACCTGCAGAGAGGCGTCCCGATGCTGGCATGTAGGCCGTGTAGTTTCACACCAGTATTCTCATTTTGCTTTCCTCCAGGATATCCAGTCTCCGGCCCCCACCATTCACCCACCACGTGGCCTTCGGTGTCCCGAGTTCCCCCAAGGTGGAATTGTCCATCTTGCTTGTTACAGTCTGCCTGAAAAAATTGAAACAAACATCACTGTATGCTGAAATGAAAAGATGCCTATATAAGCCAAACAGTGTAAAGAAGCATTTGTAAATGAATATTTGGCAGTTAACTTGCTGCGGCAACCCTACTGGTCTCCACCACACAGGGCCAGCAGTTTAGCAAACCAAATAAGGAACCTATGGCAATCGCCCCTCTCCCCACTCCAAAATCCATACAGGACCTCCCCCGTTACCTGACCATTGCCCTCATCACACCCACAAACAGAAGACCCTTAATCCATCCTAGGGCTACCTTCCTATGGACGGCTACCATGCTGTTTAGCCAGTAAAATGACACCACGTCTCGCAGCATAGAGCCAATTAGGTCATCGTGCACTACAGCCACAAACACTGAGTGCAGCTAATGAAAACGTGCACAAACCTGTTAAGAATGGGTTTACGGCCTTGTCAGAATTGGTTTTGGATGCTGTTCACTATTTATTCTGAAAGGTGTTACAGAATGCGGTTTTATTGGGTCCTCTATATTTATCCAAGGTGCAGTTTCCTTACAGAATGGGGGAAGACAACTCAGAATCCACTGGTTTATGGTTCACAGCTGCCAGCTTCCTCATCCGCTGGAGCTTCTACCTCACAGGATAACGGTCCCCACTTTTAGACTCTCTCAGCAGTCATTTGCTACCACAGCACAATTTCAAAACCAGGCAAGTAGTTTCTACTACTAGGCTTTGGTAGACTTTGAAATAGAGGAAGTTGAGAAACATCAGTAGGTACTAGAAGACAAGGAGGGGAAGGGGAGAGAAGAGAATGAAGGTGGATGGAAAAGACCAGAGTGTGGTGAAATAACACAAGGAAGAAAGGAAGTTGAGGAGAGAAAGAGGAAGCAAGCACTACCAGTTCTGGTGGACGACAATATTTATTTGGAGAGGAGGAAGAAGGAAATGGAAATGGCAGAGGGAGAAAATACAAACAGATGGAAGAGCGGAAAACTAAGAGGGACGGTGAAGATGACCTCAACATTGCGTGGTGTTGAGGAGGAAGGAGAAGAGAGTGTATAGTCATGAGAGGGATGCAATTAAGATCTGGGGCATCCAATTGGTAGGACATCCACCCCTGTGCTAGCAGAGACTGTCGCAGGGTCTGCCAGTGGCACTAGGTTGTACGATTGTTGCCATCCCAGTGTCTAGAGGGCCCTGGTCCATTATTATCAAATCATGGATACTCTGCCAATGATCCACGCTCATCCCCATACCCTAAACTAAGGGAGTGGAACCTGCTACCACGTTCATTGACTTTGTGGCATGTTCAATGAATGGGTGACCAAAAATACGAGCCAGGAAATGTGACCAGGAACACTACGAGCTCAGGCGTGGGGTTGAGGGAATTGACAAGTATAGTGGTCGGATGACGAGCGTGTCATTTACAATTTTCAGTTGAATCCTCCTCCTACAATAAAAAAAGCAGCCACTGATCCTCCTTTCAAAGAGGCCATATCCACAAGCAATAGATACTGCTCTATGTATTCAAACTGCTATCCCGTGCATTCCCCAGAAACCAAGCTTGGGATGCATTCACAGAAATTACGCATACAGCTCTTTATAGCTGGGTTTATTCACAACACACTCCCACCAATTTTTCCAAATTCGGGCACACCTTATATTACTTATTGGTTCAGGTTATTTCTACACACATGGGCTAATTTCAACATCACGCACTCTTGCTCAGAATAAAGAGTCGGCCGCTTTTGTGTTAATTCTGTGCACATTTATTCATGCAATATCCGGCATCCTCAATTTGACTGCCACATTATGATGTGGTCACACTTTTTTAAAACTTTATCAAGTGCTAGACAAGTTAACACAGACAACCAAATACATAGTATAACAGACTGTATGAGCATGATAAAGGCAGCGTATCACAGTCCTGTACAGTACATTACAAAGTTGGTATAGTTAATGGCAAGTTGCAGATCTATCACTGATGCATACGATTATTCAGGTTCACTGGGGATCAAGAGAGTTAGAGGAGATAGTGTCACCATCATCAATCGTGATACCATGGAGGTAAGCTCTGAAACGGGCCAAATGTCCGGAGGGGCACAGGAAACTGGTTGCAGGGAGATTCACCGTTCCTCCACTTCAGACGCCCCGGTGATCGCAGAGCCATTGGGATACGGTGGGGCTGGTAGGCCTCAACCATGGTTGCAGAATTCAGCACACGGCTAGGACCATACACAGACTGGCTAGTTTACGGTAGGCTCCGCCGAGTGACGAGAGTTCATGGAATAAGCGGTCCATTGGGTTTGGGTCGATGGTACAGTCAAGCACTGTGGATACAGCGGCACAAACCCCTTCCCAATACCTGACAATTTTGAGACAAGCCCAAACCATGTGAAGATAGCCTGAGTCATCTGTGTGGCACCTGGGCAGTGGGTAAGGCGGGGGGGGAGGAGTGGGGAGTGATTACATGACAATGTGCAGCCTGGTAGGGGTATAGTGAAATCTTTGCAACACCTTAAATCTAATCAGGCGGAACCTGGCGTTGAGGTAGACTTTGCGGGTCCGCCTACACATTGCTTCCCAACCGTCAGTGATGGCAGTATCGAAATCTCTACCCCATGTCTCACAGAGTTTGGTAAGTGTTTTTTTTGATCCAGGCCGGAAGCTGCTTATACAATGAAGACACCACCCCAGTCGACACTGCAGCGCCCGCAATGACTGCAAGAAGCACTTCATCCGGTGGAATAGCTGGGAAATCCCCCCCCCATTTTTCCCCAAGAGCTCAACGGAACCCACTATACTGTAGCCACCGGGAGGATTGCTCTCCCGACTGTTTAGGAAGATCAGACCAAGACAAAAAGGGAACCCATTCCAAATATATCATTCAAGGTAGATTAGCCTGCAGCAGCCCACCTGTCAGCAGCGGAATTACTTATTCTGCGGAACCGCGGGTAGAAGTTCCACATCGTCAGGTCCCTATGGAATGGAGGAGGGTTGTCGGTCGGCTTCCTTATTTTGTCGCAGGCCAGCGCGGTAGTGGTCGCTTGACTAGACACCCCTGGATCACGCCACAGTGGGGGGGGGGGGGGGGGGAGTATCAAGGAGCAGAGAGCTCTGTGTCAATTATAACATGTGTGAGTGTAGGGCCATCAGGAAAACCAATACGCCGCGTATTGGGCTTGTGCTGCTAACCAGTATTTCTTAAAATCAGGGGCCGTCAGCTCACCCTGATAGTAGGGTCTCGTGAGCATTGCCCACTCCCGTCTCACTGCTCCAGAATACCACACAAACTCATTTATCGCGGACCCAAGTTCGGCAAACATTGAAGTACCAGGCCATATCGGAACGTTTAGGAAGTGGTATAGCAGTTGCGGTAGAACCATCATTTAAGGAGTGAAACCCTACCGACGAGAGTCATGGGTAGTCTGGCCAGGGGAGCAATTTTGGCCCGAGTTGTTGCAAAGATGATCCAAAGTACGAGTCGTAAAGCAAGACCTGTTCCTTGTGACCACCACCCCGAGACGACAGATTTCATTGGGTGCCCAGGAGAACCCCTTGAGGTCCACCAGAGCTGTGGCAGCTTCAGTCAAGGGGAAGCGCTCCGATTTGTCGCAATTGACCCTGAGCCCAGACAGGCGTCCAAAATGAAGGACATCTTGCATAACTTGCATAATGGGGGAAAGGTACTTATCTGGGTCCCGGATGAAAAACAAAGCATCATCTGTGTACAGATATCTGAGGGTGGCGGTGGGCAAATAGTCACACCACCTACACGTGTGTTTTTGCTGCATCAAATCAGCTAGGAGCTCGATAACTGCAAAAATGAGTGGGGAAAGCAGGCAACCCTGTCTGGTACCCCTGCAGATGTCGAGTGGAGGGGAGAGTCCACCATTGGTGCAGACCCTGGCAACCGGTAAGTTATAAAGCAACCATACCCATGACACGAAGCAGGGCCCAAAATTGCACTTTTAAGCACTACCCTGACGAAACGCCAGGACGAGTCAAAAGCCTTCTGCACATCGGGCACAGCGCCGACCGCATCAGTATCGGGGTCAATCCGTGGCAGTATATTGAACAAGCGCCTAAGATTGAGAGCAGTGGAGTGACCAGGGACGAAGCCAAACTGATCAGGGTGCACCAGGTAGGTCATGTATGAAGCGAGTCAGAGGGCAAGTACCTTCGCGAAGATTTTAACGTTGCTGTTAATAAGTTACAGTATGAGCCACAGTGGGTGGCAGGTTTATTGGGCTTGAGGAGCACAGTGATAACTGCTTCCTTAAGTGCGAGGGGGTGGGGGGTGCCCCGGTCGCACAAGATTCATCCCATAGTGCAGCTAAGCGGGGCACCAGGACAGATTTAAATCATTTGTAAAAATCTAGGGTAAGGCCATCCGGGCCAGGAGCCCTACCAGAGGGAAGATCCTCAATGGCTCAAAATGTCCTCAGCCCTGATCTAGAGTACAGATAGTGGAAGAGCGTCTAGGAATGTTTCTATTTCGGAGTCAGAAGTGTCCTCCCTGTAGCGTAGAGTGACGCGTAGAAAGAGCCGAAGACTTTGTTTACCCCTGCATCAGTATGGGTTAGGATCCCAGTGGAGTCCTCAATCAGTGGAATTTGATGTCTGCCAAACTCTTGTTGCACCACCCTAGCCAGAAGCCTGCCAGGGTGTTCTCCCTACCCACATTGTCTTGAGATCCCCGGGTTATCGAGAAACTTAAGTTCCCTCTCCACATGCCCTTTAAAACTGTCGAGTTCCTCCTTAATTTCACCAAGGGTGGCAGAGTCCGGATGACTCGCATAACTTATTTCAAGTTGCTTAAGGTGCACCTCGCTCTTTTGGATATTATGGAAAATCAGCCAAGGAGTCGGGGGATCCTCGGCAAGAGCAATTCCGCGAATGTAAGCTCTGAAGGCCTCCCACAGCGTTGCCCGAGAATTCACAGTGCCAGTGATAGTTGTGAAATAGTCATCCAGACATTCCCCAAGCTCAGTGTTAAATACAGGAGCTAATAGTGCCTGCGGTTTGCGCCTCCAAAGGCGCCTGGGAGCTTGCTCGTCCCTCCAGGTCAGGGTAAGGATAATTGGAGAATGATCTGGATAAGTCCTAGGTAGTACGTCTGAATCAACTGTCCGATTTATCACTGTCCCTTATCAAGCCAACAATCGATTCTGGAATGTGAGTCGTGGATGGAAGAGTAAAAAGTGTACCATCGGGTTTGGAGATACAGGAGTTTCCAGACGTCCTCCACACCAAGCCCGGCCTGTCTCGAGTATGGTTCAGGCAGCCGGGGTCAACTGTCAGGCTCCATTACCAGACCTGTAAAGATTGGGGTCCACAATAGTATTGAAATCCCCAACCCACAGAATAGGAACAAGTAGGTACTATAAGTCAGCTACACATGTACAAAAGTCGGGGTCATCAATATTAGGACTGTATATTTTGAGTAGTACCATTTCTAGGCCCGATAACATCCTGTGCGTTAACACATAGTGCCCCAAGGGGTCCACCCACATAGCCAAGGGAACATACTATAGTGACTTGTGAATAAGAATCATAACACCACGGCACTGGGTGGAGTATTGTGTGTAAAAGCGCTGTGTGCCCCAGTTTCTGGCAAAGCTTACGCAACCTGACGATAGAGCACGGGTTTCTTGTAAAAAAAAAAAAAGGATCCAGACCTTATGTTTTTCGGTTGCAGCTTCCGCATCTTGCCACGATTACCCAGACCCCCTTACATTCCAGCTCATGCACCCCAGAGTGTCGGCTGCCACCTGCCATAGCAGGAGGCTAGTCTTGGCCCCAGAAACGGCCAGTGGGGAACACATTTTCAGAACCCATTTGGAGGGGGGGGGGTTGTAAACATCTGATAGCCTTGTCACACATGTTGAGCATTTTAGATTTAACATACCCCACCCACCCAGTCCACCCTCCTACCAAACAGGGGGGTGGGGTGAATACCCTATGACAAAAAAACAAACATTTGCAACTCAGCATAGGGGGCTGTTTGCTTCGTGCAGATGGGTCCACATCGCTGCAGGACAGAGTAGCAAGTATAAAGAGCATAGCAGTTTACGGTTGAAGCCATCACAGGGGGGGGGGGGGTCAAGATGACTAGCACTGGAGCCAGTACCAGCCCAAATGCAGTAAAATTATACATTATCGTCCTAACTGTGGCATGTAGAGCTGGCCATTAGCAGATAGACGGGTGACCAAAATCAGCCATGGAATTGCTGGTCCCTGAATTTAATCGCTTCCTCAGGGATCGTAAAGAAGTAGACTTTGTGTGAGTGTTCAACTCTTGGGGGGGAATAACATAGCATGTTAGAGGTCCCGAAGTCCCCCCTTTACTGCCATGAATGACTTCCGCTCCTGCTGCACGGCAATTGAGAAAATCAGGATAGAGGTGAATCCTACTTGGGCCAAAAGCCTGGGGCCATCCAGCAATGAAAGGAGGGTGCACTCAACAAAGTCTTCCATGAAGCCGGTAATGCTGTTTTCAGGGACTCCTATGATACGTATATTATTACGCCATGACCTGGAGTCCAAGTCCTCGTTTTTCTTGCTGACGATCTGCACCTGTTTGGTGAGAGCAGTAAGGTCGGATCTAAGAATGTTGAGGTCATCTTCCGCTAGCCCAACCCTGGTCACTACCTCGACAACACATGTATCGGTCTTCTACATATGCATTGTGCCACTCATGTCATCTAGTTTAGTGTTGAGGGTATTGAACCCCTCCCGCATGTAATCCATCATCCATTTTAGTTCTGAGGGTTCTTCAGCTGGAGACTGGGAGGGGCCGGCACCACTACACCCGCTCCCCCGGTTTCCTGGGGGTCGGTTTAGTAAACATAATTAAAGAACTTTGCTTTCTCCCCCCCACCTTTTGTCATGTATACACCCCGGACTCCAGTGGAAGGACGGGCAGGCCGGATGAACAGTAGTTAATGACAGGGTGCCAAGAGGGTACGACGTCCTTTCATCGCAGGATGTTGTTTCGCTGGGTTTTTTACCGCAAATGTTTTGCTGATAAAAACTCATCTAATTTATGGGGGGGGGGGTTAGAAAAATATATAAATTGGGCGTGGGTGTTCGGGAATATATAAAAAATTAAAGGGGAGGAGTTTTTCATTTAATAGGATATCTCGCAAGGGCATACATGTAGCATTATCCGCGGGTACAGCATACCATTCGGGTCCGCTAATATGGCTGTGGGAAACGTGTGTGCATATGTAACAATTGGTCCCATTTCATATCTGGTTTGTATCATTCATCCATCCATCTCAGGATACTATTCTTTGGGAGCTTCTTCCTATATTCTTGATCCACATGGGGAATAGTCACTGGTTCTGTGGTTCGTGGTTGTGTTGTGCTAGGCAACAGATTATGAGCAGCATAAATATCATTATGTTCAAGATATCAAAACGATACTGCGAATCCTACTGCTATTAGTATACACATGGTAAATATGATCATTTTCTCCTTTGGAGTACATGCATATCTATCAACCCGCTGGCATCTCTGGTCTCTCTCATCATTCTCATACATTAGTTTAATATGATCCATATTTAACAACCTATTTGGTTCCCTCGCACAGAGCTAATCTCGAGTGGCTGAGGTCCAGAACTTGGCTGTTAAAAGTAATAACATAAAATTATTTACACACAATGTCCAATTACCCTAATAATTACACTAACGGTGCCGTCCATTTATGCGCTATATCGCAAGGGTTGCACAGTATAAGACGTCCTGCTGTCTCCTCTTCCCGCACCTTTCATGACACGTCTCGGTGAGGCTACTTTCTTACCCTTAGAGGGCTGTTAAGGCCACTTCATCTGTATTCTTCAATTATCTTGGTTCATTCCAACCCTTTACCAAGTCCGTCTCTCAGCCAGGTGCCAGAATTCAAACAGACAATCAATGCAGTTTCCTAGGGCATAGGTTGTACCTTGAAGTGTTCTCTGTTGGTTTGGATGCAAAATGGTCCGTGTCCTTAGTTGCGGGTGGAATATCTGAGGCGGTGTTCGCTTAATGTGGTTCGCGTGTATTCAGGTTTTATGGCCGGCAATTTTCACTGCTGTCTGTGTTGTCAATAGAACCAAATAAGGTCCCTTCCACCGTGCCTGCAAGCAGTTTGTTCTATCAAAGCTTTTGACCAGAACATATTTTCCGGCTTGACAGAGTGGCCCGCTCCTTCTAGGACCGCTGGAGCTGCTTCCTTCACCTGTTGATGGATAATAGACATTTTATGTGCAAGTTCAGCACAGTATTCCCTCAACAATGGCTGCTCAATATTTCCAATGGCTTTGGGATGGACCAGGCACTCGGAGGCCAGCGCATCCCAAATTCAAAAGGTGACAGTTTGTGTGTCCCTTTCGGAGTAGTCCGCATGCTGAGCAAAAGGAAGCGTGTCTGGCCAGTTAGTTGTGGATGCACACATTTTAGCCAACTTCTTCACCACTGAGTTTGCCCGTTCAATAATGCCAGCTGATTGAGGGCGGTACACAGAATGGAATCGCTGGTCAATCCCTAAAACAGTGCAGACATATTTCACACTTGACCAGTAAAATGCACACCATTGTCAGAATACAGCAGGCTGGGTACCGTGTACCGCAGCGACCAATATTTCAGAATGCACTTTGCTGTGGATACAGCAGTGTTATCTCTCAGGGGGTAAGCAACACCTCATTACAAGGCAATATTTCAATTTGGCAACTGGCTCTATTTGTATGAAGTCCATGCATACGATTACAAATGGTTGCGTCGAGAGCTGCTGGCACCTTCACAGATTTGCCCACCTTATGCTGGAGGCAAATGGCGCATCTCTGGTGTAACGACCCAATTTTCCGATTTTTCCACACTTTGCTCAGAATGCCCGCCATTGCACTGGCGTTGACATGAGCGTTCACATGCACCAGATCTATTACCATGGACAAATAACTGCCAGGGAACAACTAACTCATTTGTATTCTATCCAGCCACAAACCCTTGGATGTTAGTTCATTGTTTCTGTCCTTAGACCATGCTTTAATTTCACAATCTGTTGCTTCTTCTTGAATGTCTCTGACTACTTCTTCTATGTTTCTTCCTACTCCACCCTCCCCTGTTCCTTCCCCATTCCTTTGTATCATGTTACATTCTGGAAGGGGCAATTTACAGTGCTCCGCGGCTTATTTAGCCACGTGGTCTGCCAAATGATTCCCTTGACCCACAAAGTCAACTATCGTTTTGTGGGATGAGCATTTTACTATAGCCACCCTAGCGGGTTCAGCCAATCCACTAGCAATTTGCTTATTAAGTCACCATGCTTTATATTGGTACCATGTGAGGTAATGAATCCTCTTTCTTTCCATAGTAGGCCAAAATTAAAGGCCACACCATGTGCATAGGCTGAATCCATATAGATGGTTACAGCCAAGTCCTCGCTTAATTCTAGAGCCTTTGTCAATGCCCTTAATTCTGCAGCTTGTGCTGATAATTCAGGTATGCGCTCCATATGGACAATATCATTTTCAGTTGTTGTCGCATACCTGACCACTGTGTCCCCACTTCCCAAATTGTAACATGAGCCATCACAAACTAGAATCCCATCACCTTCTTCCAAGGGAAGATCACTCAGATCGACCCTTCCTCGTGTCTGCTCATCAGTATGTATTAGACAATCGTGTATATCTAGATCACCTTCCCCGTTTGGCAAGGACAAAAGGGATGCCGGCTTCAAAGTGTTGCACCTTGCAATGGTCACATTAGGTACAAACAATGTCAATTCATACTGTGCTAGGCGTGCCATTCTCAAATGCTGAATCTGTGTCCTGTTGAGCAACACATCCGCAGCATGGGGTACACTTACAGTTATTGCAGTCCCTTATACCAAGCCAGCCCTCTTAAGTGCTACTGCCGGTGAAGCAACTGACCTCATACACTGGGGCAATGCGACCGCTACATTATCCAAGGTACAAGAAAAATAGGCACAAGGCCTCGGTCTTCCACTTTGTTCCTGAGTTAATAATAATAGGGCACAACCTTCTTGTTCATGTACGAAAAGGGTAAATGGCTTGCCGTGTCCCGGAGCACTACACAAAGCACTTTTCAAAGCATTGCAGGCCTCTCTCATTGCCTGCGTGCAAATAAAGGGGATCTGATCCTTCTCTGTTTTTAGACACTGTAACAGGGGCTTAGCCAACAGCGAGAACTCAGGGACCCAATGACGGCAATATGAATTAATACCTAACAGGCGTCTGAATTCTCCAACAGTACCAGGATAGGCCATTCAGGGGACAGAGATTGGCCATTTGCAGTGAGGCCATATCCTAAATAATCAACCGGTAACTGCACATATTGCATTTTCTTAAGCAATACTTTGTGGCCATGGTGCGCCAAATGTCGTAATACAATCAAGGTTCCTTCTTTACAACTCAATTCGGTATCTCCACATATCAAGATAGCGTCAACATACTGTATGAGCATTACCCCTGGGGGCAATAGAATCTCATCCAACTGTTGTTTCAATGCTTGACTAAAAATAGCCGGACTCTGTGTATCGTTGGGGTGCTCGGCAAAACCTATATTGCCGCTCTGCTAATAAAAAGGGGAAAAGGTGTCTAGATCCTTCGGCTATGGGTATAGAGAAAAAGGCATTCTTCAAATCTACAACACTGAAAAACGTGGCTGTAGGAGGGACTTTGTTGATCTGTCTTAGGTCAATTATAAACCTGTAGGGGGTGATTTCATCTTTTCTTTTTTCCAAACATTTTTATTAGCATTTTTCAAAATTAACATATTCAACAGTAACCCCTCACTCCCTCCCCACCCCCTTTGATCCTTCACACGAGTCGTTGATGTTAAGTAGTGTTGGGCTGCCCAGCTGTTAGTCCTCCCACTTGTGTCAGTAGGGCCCTTAGCCCTGTGCCTTTTACAAGTCCTCGTCTTCTTGGATAGGTATGATGCCCAGGAGAAACATAGCTTTTGGATACCAGGCTCGACGTGCACCGTCTTTCAGATACCTCAGGAGTGTAGCCCATTCTGTCCTGAATTTGGAGTAGCTTCCTTGAAGCGAGTATGTTAGCCATTCCATGGCGAGAAGGGACCAGATTTTCACGATCCATTTGTGGTCCTGGGGAGGTTGTGCTTTTTTCCCATCTGCGTGCTATTACTAGTGCAGCCGCCACAATCATAATGTAGAGCTTCCGGTGAGCTTTGGTCTGTATGCCGTTCAGGGCTCCGTTCAGCCCCATCATGGCCAGCCCCTTGTTTTCTCTGCATTGTACGCCGAGCACCTGCTCGATCACTGTGTGAATGGTCTCCCAAACCATATTGGCAGTTTTGGGCAGCCCCACCATATGCACCCAGGCGGTACACCCCGTTTCGGCGCCACCGGTTCGGCGCGGGCCGATTCGCCACGGTCAGTTCAGCAACGGGATGTTTCGGCGCTGGGATGTTTCGGCGCCGCCCACCAGTGCACATCGCCTGCTGTTTAAGGAAACGTTCAGTGCACTGCACTGAAAGTGCGAGTTTCAACTTCATCCCACACTATTTTAAAATGAAACTTTTCTAGAGCGGTTTCATTTTTAAATAGTGTGGGATGAAGTTGAAACTCCCACTTTCAGTGCACTGCACTGAACGTTTCCCTAAACAGCAGGCGATGTGCACTGGTGTGCGGCGCACAGGGCGGATTAGATCTGCCGGGCTCACGGGGGTGGGGGCTGTGCTGCTCGGAGCAGACTGCTCCGAGCAGCACAGCCCGCACCTTCGCGGGCCCGGCTTTGTTGTCTACGTGGCTGTGGTGCCTGCATTAACTCTCAGGACATTTATGTGCGGCCAGTTCGGTGCGGAATGCCGCGTCAAATCGTCCCGCGCTGAACTGGCCTCGCCGAAATGTTCTTCTCCGGCACCCAGGTGCCCGTTTGCCTGTAGTTCCTCCAACATCCTTGTGACATCTTCGGGTATATCTTGTGGAGCCTGAGAGGGGTTAGGTGCCACTGCACCATTAGTTTTGTCCAGATCTCCGATTTGTATTAATCTTGCCAGTTTTCGGAATTTGGTCCCACAGCTTTGCCCAGTCGGTTAAATCGATCGTAGATTCTGTGTCCGCTTCCCATTTCCCAATATACAGCCTGTTCGGGGGCTCCTCTCCCTCCTGAATAAGTTTATACACTGTTGCTACCACCCTCTTCTCCCCTGCATGAGTGTTTAAAAATTTCTCGAAGGGCGTGAGGGCCCGGGTCCCTGCGCTTTTCATGGCCAGGCTAGTCAGACAATGCCTCAACTGAGCATAGGGGAATCTCTGGTTTTCCCCCAGGCCAAAGTCTGCTTTACACTCTTCGAAGGTTTTGATTTGGGCCCCGGCAAACATGTCCCTTGCCCTATGGCACCCCCCCACCCCAGCTGCCACTTCTGAAACGTGCTCGTCTTGAGGCCCGGGGTGAACTGTGGGTTGTCAAAAAGCAGGGTATTTGGAGAAGGGAAGGATGTGACCTGGGCCCTTTTCACTGCCGAGTTCCATGCCTTACTAACCATGTCTGTAATTAGGCTGGCGTGCATTTGCACCGGCCAGTCAGCCCTCAGCTTCCACAGGATTTCTTCAAGCGGGGCCCCCGCAACCGCCCTATCCATAGGCCTCCACACCATCCCTCTATTATCCACCTGCCAGTTCCTGATGACCCTTATCTGGGCAGCGAGATAGTATGCCCTGAAATCTGGTGCCCCCAGCCCCCCTTTTGCCACTAAGACTCTTGTTAGCCTGGCCGCTATTTTCGGGGGTTTATTCTTCCAGAGGAATCTATCTGTTGTGTTTTGGAGATCTTTGAAAAAACGGGCCAGTATTTGGACAGGGAGGGACATAAAGTGGTAGAGGATTTAATAATAATAATTTGGGGGGGGGCGTGGCCAACTGGCGACCGATGAAGACGTGAGCCCGTAGAGCTCCCGAAGCCGCCAGCTACATCCTGCAATATCCTGCGAATTTGGGCTAATCCAGCCCCAAAAAAGGTTCCTACAGGGTGGCGGAACCCTAGTAGGAACGATATCTGCAACTGGAGCTGATTCCGAAGCGCCAATCCCGAGATATCGGCATTTAGAAGGAGAAGCAATCGGCGCCAAACGGAAATCAAAATGGCCGACAGAGACACAATCTAGACCCACAGGCGCTGCCTCTCGTGGAAATCGAAAGAAACTCGTCTGAAATTGGGAGGGGCCCATCCAGCAGATTCGACGCCAACCATCGCTGGGGGACTCAGCCGCCCAAGCTATCAGTGCTGACCCCCCCCACTCCCCGCGGTCCTTGCTGGGACGCCCATCTATCGGAATGACCCCCGGCTTCGCCGAGGCCTGCAACAACAACGGACTTTGCGGGACCAGCACGACAGACCAAGCAGAGCGGGCGCTCCGATCCTTCGACAGCAGCAACGGCCGCTGCGGTGCCGAACGAAGCCTGGTGAGCGGTATACGGCGGAGCCGGTAAGGAGGAAGGGGAGGAGGGGAGACGCGATCCTGAGACACCGAAACTTAGCAAACGGCACCCCGGGCTTACCGTCCGCCAGCCCGCCTACGCTTCCCCGACCTCTGCCAAGAATAACGGGGGGAAACACAAGAGCAGCACCCCCCCACACACCGGACATGGGCAAAGATAGGCTTAGAAGAACTGGAACCCAGAACACAATGGAACAATACACAACGCCTGCCCCGACATCTTCCACGGCCCAGAATAGAACCGATGAATCACCAGACCCTGAGGCCGACATATCCCTTAGGGACGTGATGAATGCTATCTCCAATTCTCGATCTGCCATGGAAGTCAAAATGGATAGCATCTGTACGGAGGTCTCTCTGCTGCGCCATGACCTGCAGAAATTATCATCTCGTACAGGGGAGGCGGAGGCGCGCATATCAGTGGCAGAAGACAATGTGAGAGGCATGGGCCAGCAAATGAATGCAGCACTAGGTCGCATTAAACTACTGGAGGAGAGGGTGGAAGAGGGAGAGGGCCGATCGAGAAGAAATAATATCCGCATCCTCGGCCTGCCAGAGAAAGAAGAAGGACCCAGCATGGAGCTGTTCCTCGAACAATGGCTCGCCGATTTATTCGCTCCTAAATCTCTCTCAAACTTCTTCTCAATTGAACGGGCACACCGGATACCAACTGGCAGACCAACTCCCGGAGCACCGCCACGAGCGATAATAGCCAAGATCCTAAATTACAGAGATCGCGACGCGATACTCCACATGGCAAGGACGAATGGAGCCATGACCTATAACGGCTCCAGGATAGCCTTCTTCCCCGACTTCACCAAAGAGGTACAAAGAGCAAGGCAATCCTTTGACACTCTCAAAAAGAGATTACAAGGGCTGAATGTGAAATATGGTCTGCTATTCCCAGCCCAGCTAAAAATCTTTCATAAGGGCACTACTGTGCATTTCACTGATCCAAGAGAGGCATGGAGCTGGGCAGAACGCAACCTAGAAGGTGAATGGGGCCCATGGAGAAGACAGGAAAACCGTAGAAATAGACCCCGACCAAACAGGCCACCAAATGAGCCGCCACAGCAACCGATGGAAGAAATAGCACAGAATGCCGACGCCTAAACACAACCGACAAACATACGGAGGCACGAGCAGGAAAGAACACTACTCAGAACGGCTGGCGGCTGCGTTAAGACACATCACGCAAGCCACCCCCCCGATTGCAATCGGTATAGAACAGACCCTGCAATCACCCGCCGTGGTACCACCAACCCACGGCGGCCTAAGCAAGTTACGGACTCTTCACTACGGCACCTCCACCGCCACAGTGACAAGAGATACCCCAAGTTCAACGGTTTGATTAAGTTTGGTTGTGTGGGCGACAGATGCTTCAGTTGGGGAAGGAGTATAGGGAGGGGGGTAAGTTGGGATTTGTTCACGTTCTATGCTGGCAACAAGGAAAGCACGGCTTAGACAAGCACGCTGAAATGGGAAGACAACAGGGCAGTCCAAACACCGATAGAGCAGGACTCCTCTCGTCTAAACTGCTACCAATGGCACAGACATACGAACAAGATAAGAAATGAGTGCGAAAGGGACAGACACCAAAAAACTTAACATCATGACATGGAATGTCAATGGCCTGGGAAGCAGTATCAAGAGAAGACTAGTAACACAATACCTGAATCGAAATAACCCGGACCTAATACTGCTTACTGAGACACATTTGGCCGGCACAAGATGCCAATTTTTCAAAAGAACCAAATACCGTACAGCAATACATGCAGGTTTCTCGATGGGCTCGAGAGGTGTGCTTATATTAATACACAAAAGAATCCCTATAGAGATATCCAACATAACCCAGGACACCGGAGGGAGATTTGTCCACATAAATGGAACGCTATGGAATCAAACCATTGCCATACTGGCGGTCTATGCTCCCCCGGCGCTCACAAATACCTTACTCGACGACATCACACCGATCATAGCCAACAACACCGCGGATATACTAGTTGTAGGTGGAGACTTCAATGATGTAATGGACATTAATCTAGATCGTACACATATCAGGGGGAGAAATCCGATGATACCGACGAAATTAGCCATCTTTGCCACAGCATTGGGACTGAAGGATGCATGGAGGGATCTGCACCAGATGGAGAAACAATACTCTTTCCATTCAGGCGCGCATGCATCGTTGTCTAGACTAGACTACTTCTTCCTCCCTGGTGTAGACATACATAAAGTAACGGAGGCAACACTCCAGCCCAGGGGGATCTCGGACCACTCACCGCTGAAGATCCTACTCGAAACAGAACGACCCAGGCCTCCACTGACTTGGCGCCTGAACTCGTATTATTTAGGGTTCAAAGAGTTAGTAGAAAAGATGCAGGAAGCCACTGTCTCATATTTCGAAACAAACCAGGACTCGATAGAGGACCTAGGAACCATATGGGAGGCGTACAAAGCAACCCTGAGAGGGGTAGTACTGAGCTGGACTGCTGCACACAAAAAAGCGCACAGGAAGGAGGTTGAAGACGCTGAAACAGAGGTCAGAAACGCTGAAGTGCGATATATAAACACAGGCGCATCAGATGACAACAGAGCCCTACAAGCGACACAAAAGAAGCTGCATGATGTCACACTTACCTGTGCGAAACAGGCACACAGGACAATGCGTACCAGGCTATACGAGACTGGAGACAAGGCCGGCAAAATGCTGGCGTGGCTGGAAAAAAGAGAGGAGGGTCAACACCAGATAAGATGTATCACTACCAGGAATGCAGAACAGACCTATACCGACTCAAGCATTGCTGAAACCTTTGCAGAGTACTATGAGGCATTGTACGCTCCCCCGACGACTGCACTGGATCCCAGCATCCTGGACACACTCACCATTCCACACCTAAGCGATACGCAAAGAGCGAGTTTGGAAACAGAGATTACAGAGGAAGAACTGTCGACAGCCCTATCCCAACTCCAAAATGGGAAAACCCCAGGGCCTAACGGCTTCCCAGTGGAAGCTTGGAAAAAGATCGGAAATGAGCACATAGTACCACAGATGCATAAAATGTTCCTATATGCCAAAGGTAAAGGAATTCTGCCCCCGGATCTGAGAAAGGCCACTATAGTGGTGATACATAAGGAAGGCAAACCAGCAAACATATGCAGCTCCTACAGGCCGATCTCACTTATAAACATAGAAGCTAAGATACTGGCCAAGACACTGGCTAACAGGCTCCAGACAGTCATACACACCCTTATCCATCCAGACCAATGTGGCTTTATGCCACGGAGATCCACACGAATGAATATCCACAGGCTACATGCCGCCATTGAGAAGTCTCCATCGCTGCGGGATGCACTAGCACTCCTCGCGATTGATTTCGAAAAAGCCTTCGATTCAGTCCACTGGGAGGCCTTGTGGAGCATTATGGGTAAAATGGGGTTGGGTGAGCAATTCATAGGCTGGGTCAAGCTGCTCTACAACACACCGACAGCTGAGATAAGGGTAAACGGGTGGACATCACGTAGTATTAACCTGGGTAAAGGGACCAGGCAGGGCTGTCCCCTTTCGGCAATGCTATTTGCACTGGCAATCGAGCCCCTGGCAATAATGCTGAGAGAATCACAGTTGTGGAAGGGGTTCCGGTGGGCCCGAGATTGGGAGGATAGGGTTTCCCTCTATGCCGACGATTTACTGATCTACATGAGTGATCCACTAGTATCATACCCCATCGTCACCCAAATACTAAATAGATACGGAGCATTTAGTGGTCTACGGGTAAACTATAACAAATCCATCCTTTTTCCGATCCAAGGAACTGATACGACAGCTCTACACAATTGCCCATATAGAGTAGAAACCGAGCATTTCAGATATCTTGGGGTACAGGTTGCGACGGACCTCACGCAATATGTTCCCCAAAATCTCCATCCAATCAGAGATAGATTCGCGAATGATGTGAAACACTGGATGACCCTACCCCTCACCCTGCTAGGAAGGGCGGCAATGTTTAAAATGCTCACTCTGCCACGATTCGTGTACATCCTCCAAAACGCCCCACTGTATGTACCCAAGATAGAATTCCTAAAAATAGATGAGACTCTCAGAAAGCTCCTCTGGGGTGGAGGGCATCCACGGATCGCGCTCAAAACCCTACAACGTTCCGCATGGGAAGGAGGTATAGGACTGCCCCACCTACAAACATATTATTGGGCAGCCCAGATGCCGGTGATAAATGATATCCTGCATAACAACCCTGAACTACCACATATTAAAGCGGATAGCCAGATGAGTGCCGGGCTCACCCCATTAGAGACCCTCTACAATAGTAGGGTACGCATGATCCCCAACACGATTAGAGCACATAGAACGCAAATATGGCTAGATGCACACAAGCACCTGGGATGGGATGGGAAACTCACGCTGGCACAGCCCCTATGGCGTAACAAACGTCTGCCGGAGCTAAGTAAAATCCCAAAATGGGCGACCTGGGAATCAGCTGGGATAACAAGGCTAGCAGACATAATACAAGATGGAGCAATAATACCATTCCAGACCCTGCAGGACAAATTCAACCTACCCCCCACAGAACACTTCCATTACAGACAAATACATCACGCACTTATCACATGTGAGATCGACCCACCGAACATTCCAGATTGCACACCAATTGAGAGAAACATCGTGGTAGATCGTATCGATAATAAAATAACCTCCACAATGTACAATGCAATAGCCTCTTTCGCCACAACGGAACTTACAGATCTGAAAGCAAAATGGGAAAGAGATGTGGGACCAATACAACCGGAAGAATGGATCAAAGCACTCATGTATCCGAGGGAAATTGCCATCTCGGCTAGAATCAGATTGATCCAACTCAAAATTCTACACAGGGTATACTATCCGAGAGAAGCTTTACATCAATGGGGGAGAGCAACTGATCCCAACTGTCTAAGGTGCCAACAGGCGAGGGGGACCTTTTTTCACATCTTGTGGGAATGCCCACGAATCCAAATTTTCTGGCAGAAATGTTGTGACAGGTTATCGGCAGTCATCGGCCGACGAATACCCATGGACCCCAAATTGCTATTACTAGGGATGGATGACGACCTAGACATCCTCCGATATGAGAAACTCATGCTGGCAACAACCACGGGACTCATAAAGAGGAATCTGGCCCAATTGTGGGGCTCACCCTTATCCCCTCAATGTGACCAATGGATAACAGACGTGGATATCTGTGTGCAAATGGAAATGAGAATATACACTACCAGAGGGTGCCCAGGGAAAGCACGCAAGATCTGGCAAAAATGGGAAGACACGTAGGGCTCTGCGAACTCATGAATAGACTTGATAAACGTTTGGAGTCCTGCGAAGACTCATCTGCACAATGTATAATTTGGACGCCTAGTAACCCATTTCATGAAGGACCTAAAACTCTGAAACTTGCAATGTGCATGAAGAGCTATGCTTAGTGATTGCCTGTATGCCCGAGCGATGACTTGTTATTAACTTGTATGTATATGTTTACGTTTATAAAATAAATAAAATATGTTATTAAAAAAAAAATAATAATAATTTGGCATTTATATAGCGCTACAAACCCTCAGGTATCTGAGCGCTGCTTATTATTACCCGCGGTGTGTGGTGCTCATTTATCGACCTCGTAAGGATGAAAGGGTGAGTTTGGCCCCGCCAGGATTCAAACCTACTCTGCAGGCTCTGCACGGATGTCAAAGCGAGCGCTCTACTCGCTGTGCCACTTGACCGGCTTGTGGCAAGACCACCATCTTTAGTACATTGACTGGCCCTAGCCAGGATATCGCTAGCGGACCCCAATATACTAGCTTTGTTTTGAGTTTCTCTAGTCGGGGCGGATAGTTGGCTTGATAGAGATCATTCACAGATTTGGTCAGCTTTACCCCAAGGTAAGTAATAGACCTATCTACCCATCTGTATTGGTAGGTGTTTGAGGCTTTGTTCTGCTAATTGGGATAGTGTGAGGTTGAATATTTCAGATTTGTTCACATTTATTTCCAATCCTGCCACAGCCCCGAATCGGGTAAGCTCTTTGTGCACTACCTTCAGCGAGGTCTCAGGCTATGTTAATGACAGTATCATGTCGTCCGCGAATGCGGCTGTTCTTCGCCCCCAAGGGTATCCCCACTATATTTTCTTTTCCATTTATGGTCGCCAGGAATAGCTCCAAGATTAGAGCATACAGAATGGGGGAGTGTGGACAGCCCTGTTTTGTACCCTTTTGACTCGGATCGGGTCCGAGATGTGCCCATTAATCGCAAGACAGAGGGTGTGCTGGTAGTTAGCCTGTACTCTCCTCAGAAACCGCGGCCCGAAACACATCTTTGCCATAGTTGCGAAGAGGAATCCCCACTCCACTCAACTGAAAGCCTTTGTGGCGTCCAACACCAGGAGAAGAGTGGGGATTCCCCTTTTCTGTGCCTTTGCAATTAGATGTGTTATTCTCCTTATATTGTCCCCAGTTTGCCTTCCCTTCACGATTCGTGGACCAGTCTGGGTAAGATCACCTCTAGCCTGGTAGCCAGTATTTTAGTGTGAATTTTCGCGTTCATGTTTATTAACACAATGGGGCAGTATGACCCCATTCGGTTTGTTATTTGCCTTTTTTCAGGGCTAATATTACCTTGGCTTCTTCTGTGGATTTCTATAGTAATTGGGACGGCTCTACGTGGTTAAAGAGGTTCGTAAGGTGAGGGATTAGGGTTTTCTTATGCAGCTTGTAAAATTCTGCTATGTAGCCATCTGGCCCCGGGGATTTGTTGATTGGCAATGAGTTGATAGCTAACTTAACTTCGTCCCTCGTAACTTCCCCTTCCAAGGTCTCCCTTTCCTTCACCGTTCGGCGGCAAAGGTCTATTCCGTGCAGTTAAGCTGCCTGGAATTCTATGGACAGGGAGTTGGAGCTATAGAGCGTGGAGTAGAATCCCTCAAATGTTTTCGATATATCCTCTGTTTTAGTGGTCATCTGATCGCCCTGTTGCCCAATTTGTAAGATTGTCCTATCCCTTTCTTCTTTCCTCAGTATTCTGGCTAGCAGACGGTCAAATTTGTTGGCTTTCAGGTAAAATGTTTGTTTGAGGCGTAGCAGATTGTGCTTAGCTGCCCTAGTTTGTATGGTGTCCAGTTGCCCTCGTATGTCCCTGTACTCCCTTTTAATAGCGGGGGCGTCTGTTTCGTTCCCATTTTGTCCAACACTGCCTTCAGTTTTGCCTTTAAGCGGACTTCTTGCAGCCTCAGTTACCTTGCGCGCCGGCTTTTATAGCTGTAATTTAGCCTCAGAGTGTAGCCTTGAATGCATCCCACCAGGTCTGCCAAGTGGCATCTCCTATGTGGTTGGTCTTGACAAAGCTTTTGATTTCCTCCGTCACCTCCCGTACCAACGTGGTGTCTCTAAAGAACCGAGTTGGGTATCTCCATTTCCAGAGCCCTGGCGGACCCCTTTTCCTTTTTAGTTCTAGGGTTATCAGCATATGGTCGGAGAGAGAAGTAGCTCCCAGGGTTATGTCGGCGGCCTTGCCCATCAGTGACCTCGAGAGCCAGATATAATCAATCCTGGAGTGCGATCTGTGGGCATGGGAGTAAAAGGTGCGACCCTCTCCGTCTCCCTTCTGTTGTCTCCAGATGTCCACCAGGTAGAGATCTTGTATTTTCTTTTTGAGGTCCCCAGTATGTAGTATCAGTGGGCCTTGGGGTAGGGTGCTGTCCTCATTAGGGTCCCAGGCACCCCCCTTTTTTAATTTTTTTACAGGACTGTGTGGCATGGTACACCCTCCCGTAGCCCCAGATTTTGATCCTGTGAGTGCTCAGCGTCTGTATGTGGGTGTCTTGCTTCGTCACTATATGTGGGTTCTCTGACATACCCCTCCACTTTTTTCTTTTTGAGTGGGGAGTTGAGCCCATTAATATTAATCGATAAGATCTTTAAATGGTTCGGTAGGCCCATGGTCAATATTTGGAGTATCGTTGTCTGGGTGAGCGCGTCTTGAAGACACTGCTATATCCACTCCCTCCCCCCCTGGTTCTCTGCGATGTCGAGCCCTTCCCCTACAAATACCACGCCAATCTGTCCGCTCTGTTTCCCCCGTCCCCTTACTGGGTGGGACCGGCTGACACTCAGCCACTCTCGTTTGTTGTCACGAGAGCCAGTGCCTAGTAATTGCCCAGTCTCCCCCCACACGGGACTTCCCCTTCCCTTTCCAATAAACCCTTCTCCTCCCTCCCTGCCTCCCTCTGACAGAACTGGTCTAAACTGGTGTTGATCATGCGAGCGCATAGATAATCTCAAAGCGTGCCCTCCCCAGGGGTGCCGTAGTGATGTAGGCCGTGGCCCCTCTTACAGCTCACTTGGTCGTGTCCCCCGGGCGATCCTGTTTGGGCCGTTCTGCCTCGGGGAGCGTTGTCCCAGGGAGGGGGTGCCTCCCCCCTTTCTTTGATCTTCTGGTCTCCACCATTGTCCATTCCCAGTTCTTCTGAGTGATAGCTTGGCCGGCCGATGGGATGCTCGGCGGTCTGTTGTCTTCTTCTATCCCCAGATATGATGCTCCTTGGTCACACGTCACTTTGTGGAGTCTCCCCTGCCATGTAAAGTTCAGCGCGAACGGGTTTAGCCACCTATAGCGCACTTTATTTCTCAGATGAGCCAGTACCGGGGCCATGCGTTTTCTGTTTAGGGTAGTCTGGGATAGATCTTGGTACAAGTGGATTTCAGCCCCATTTTAAGTGATCTGGTTCGCCTTTATGGCCTTTTCTAGTATTTTCTCCTTTACAGTGTAGCTGTGGAACGCCACTAATACATCTCTCGGTCGCGCCCCTGGTTCCTGGCGCTTCAGGCCCACTCTGTGGATTCTGTCAAAACGGATCTCTGCGCTTTGGTCTTCTTCCAGCAGGTCGCCAAAGATGGATCTCATGGTTTGGGTCAAATCTTGGTCTTGTATGGTCTCAGGCAAGCATTTGACTCTTATGTTGGAGCGTCTGGATCTGTTTTCCAAATCTTTGGCTTTCAACTCAAGATTGTGGGTTGCCGCTGCTAGGGTCTCCTGGAGGACTTTCGCTTTTCGTGCGTCTTCTGTTAGTTCTTGTATAGCCCTTTTGTTAGAGTCTGCCCTTTCCTCGATCTTGCTGATGTCCCTTCTGATCTCCTGGATTCCTTCGTCCAGATCTTCGCTTAAGGTATCCATCTGCTTCTGTCCTGCCTCTGTAATTTTCCCTACTATTTGTCCCAGCAGCGTTGTGTGACGAGTGGGTGACTGGCCTTTCCTGGTCCTCCCTCCTGCTGTCCATGTCGGGATCAGCCCCCAGGTCGCTAGGGTTTTGGGATCCCCTGACGTCTGTGTCTCTGGCCCAAATCTGTGCCAACGTGCACTCCTGTGCCTTCTTTGCCATTTTGGGGGGTACTGGCGTGTTTTTGTTCCAGTTTCTCGACATCTTCCGCACCGGGGGGCTCTGCCGATGGCCCGCGCAAAGGGCTATCCCGGTAGGGGGACGGGGGGGGGGGGGGGCAAGGCCCTTGGTCGATGCAGCTGTCTGCGTGGTTTGGGGGTCCCACGTTCCTGGCAGTTGCGCCCTTAGGCGGGTTCTCCCGTATTGTCCCTGCGGGGCCCCAGTCGCCCACCATGCTATGCGTGTCCCCTGTTCTCATAGGAGTGAGGGGGTTTGATTGTGTCTTGCGCCGCCATCCTCGCTGGCAGGCCCTCCGGGAACGTTGTTTGCGGGGAGGGGGCCCTGTCCCTCTGGTGTCCGGTTCCCCTTTGTTTGTGTCTGGATCAAATGTCCCCTTCTCGGCTGGTGTGCGAGTTTGTAGACCGGAACCGCCACTCTTCTATTGGGGGGGGATTCACTTCTGACAGCTATGCTCTGCCAGGTCGCTGGTGATGGGGTGGTCTCCGGACCCCTGATTAAGGCGACTTCACCGTCCCTTCCCGGCCTTTTAGGCCCTACTGCGGCCGTTGAAAACTTTGGGGGTTCCTCCTCTAGTGAAGATTCTCCGCACTGATAACTGTTTCCTGGGGGTCAAAGGGCCTAAAGGTGTCTGGCGCGAGTCTATCCCTGGATTTCTCAGCTATGGAAGGCAACGATGTCCTGGAAGGGGCATTCTGCAGGCCTGGGTTGCCTCTAGTGCCTTCCCAATGTTCCCCCGTCGGGTAGGTGGCTCACCCGCTTCGCGCTGGGGGACTCCCATCTGCACTTACTTGTGCCCCTTGATTGTGTAGGCCACCTGCTTGCTTCGTGCCTTGCCTTCTCCACTTGCGGCGTTGCTGGGGGATACAGTCTTTCAACCCATACTCTGTACGGTCCACGCTCTCCAGACCACCGCCCCGGCTCTGTGCCTGTCCTTTTCCCTTGGGGTCCGGAGCGGAAGTGAGGGCAAGCTGAGGCCCCCCTGCCTGTGGTCTCGCTAATGTGTTACGGCCCCTCGCCCCGTGTCTGGAATTGTCCTCGGCAGCACAGCAGTCCACAAGTCCCGCGCCTCCCGCCGGGCTGCCTTAATTGCGGCTGGGGCTCACCATCGGAGGACTGGCCTCTGTTGTTGTAGTGGCCCGAGGACTGCTGTGCGGTGCCAGGCTAACACCAGATGTCACTATTCTCGCTGCCGGGGCACGGCCTACCCCCCCATGCAGCGTCCTCGGAGCTCTGCAGCTGCCGTGCCGTGTATGTCGGACATCTAGGTGTGCGAGGCCGTCGCTTTGTTCACCCCACGTCTCCCCGCTGTAATTGCTTGGCAGTTTGGTCTGAGGAGGGCCATTTCACTGCTTTTCTGCTCGCAATCACTGCCTTTGTGCGGGAGCTCGGTGGGACGTGCTCTTCACCCGAGCGCAGCCATCTTGTAATCACTTCATCTCCTTTCTTATGGACAGGTAAGACAGGAGAATTACATGGGCTGTCATCACACTCTTCAACAAATCCTAAGTATCAATTCCTATACAATTCTGACCAATGCTGCGTCCCCTTCTGGCGATATTCTATATTGCGGAGTCCTTGGCAGAGGAACCCCAGATTCTACTTTTATCACCACAGAGGGAATGTTTAAAACACCTACATCATTGCTACCAGCAGCCAAAGCGCTGCGGGCAGTGCCTGTAATTCTGGTGGCAATGGTTCAACCAGATAACCACCTACTTTGGACTGAGCTATAGTCATGTGAACACCTCCCTGGGAACAATAAATTGTTGGATTTAATGCTTTAAAAAGATCCAATCCAAGGAGATTTTCAGGACACCTGTTGGTTAATAACCATTTGCTTGCCACTTTTACTCCACATACAAATGTCTCAATTTTCTTGGACACCGGAGTACATATGGGTTCCCCACCGAACCCTACAGATAACTTATTTTCACCCGATAGTGGAACTGAGGGGACGGTCTTGACATCGACCGAGCTGCTCCGGTGTCAGCCAAGCATTTAACAGTGGGGTTTTGTCCTATTGGTAATTTAATATAAAGGTCCTTTCTGGTCAATAGGAACAGACACTGTACCCCCAGGTTCACTAGGGGTGTTTCAGCTGAATGTTGCAGTATCATCAAAAACATCATTCCACTCAATTTTATGTAAATCCATTCCCATTCACTCCAACCATTTGTCGTTGTGGGGCGCCTGTTGAAAACACATTACCCTCTGGGTTATTGCATCTCCCCTTTCCTTGGGGCAGCCCTGCACCGTTTCCCCCCTCATCCCCCTGCTTCTTCCTCCTGACCATTACACGCCATTAGTGCAGGACAATTATTCTTCCGATGTCCTGTCGGTCTCCAAAATCAGCACTGGTCCAGCCTGGGCGGTGTCCAATGCATGGCACCACCTGCAGAGTTTAACTGGGGCATCTGGTCCTTGGGTTTATTATATGGTGTCTGTATTAATTGTTGCATCAATACTTTCTATTTTAAGTTTCTGTCTGCCTGTCTTTTACCTTCCATTTCCTCCTCCTCTTGTCGTTCGTAATATTTGGCCATTTCTAGGATCGGAGAAGGGTTGCTACCTGCCAAGTACTTGCTTTTTGATTCCTTTACGTAATCCTTTCATGAAACCCATGGCGAAATATCTCTGGCCCGTAAGATCACCAACAGACTGTCCACTATGAGCCTTAAATGCACCTTCAAATCTCAAGAAATAGTCCCCAGCCATCTCTGCAGGGCCCTTTATAATAGCATCCATTTTCTCAACATTTACATCTACCTCTGGCAATACCTCACTTAATGCCTTCAACATTCGTGTCCCTAAGGTTTTTATTTCATCGGGAATGAGATCAGTCGGGTGCCGGTCTTTATTTTGCTGTTCTAAGTAATGGTGTGTCTGGGGTGATTTTTTAATCTAAATGGTTCCCATATGTCAGCCAAGGTTACCAAGGACATTACAATATCAATGGCCTGGAAGGTTAAGGCACACATTTTAAACAACGTTCTTAGTTCTTTATAGAATCCTGCAGTATTGGTCCTAGGGTGCGGGTGATCTTGGCTATACTAAACAATTCTGCCTTTGTAAGAGGTACATAGACGCATGTCTTAGTTAAAAAGGGGGCCTTGCTCGGGTCTGCATTCGCTGTGACAATAGGCGCACATTCTCTTAAAGGTGCCATGATTTGGGTCTGTGGGAGAACCACTTTTAATAATTCCTTGAACAACCTACCTATCCTAAGAGTGTCCTCTTTTTCCAGTTAGGGTCATAAGTTTCTAATTCGGCATTACATTTTCTCACCATCCTACAAACATCCTCTCGCCCACCCTCCTTACATTCTGATACTATTTTTTCCAGGGGTCCGTCCAGCCATACCAGCTGGATAGCCCTGCTATGTGTAGCAAATACTCCTGTCCAGTAGTCCAACTTCGCTCCTTCCTCTTCACGTACTTTTTCAATTAAATAGTTGGCAATTATTTTGGCATCTTTGAGGGCTTTACTTCTCCTTACCCTTTCCCGTACCTCCCCCATTTCCTGATCATCGTGGTCTCTCATAACTTTTTTTTACCCTCTGAACTATCTGGGTGTATTTATCCCATAGGGCTGCCCAATCCTTCTCAGTGCTAAGACTCTGATAAACTTCATACAACCCCGGGGGCCAATTGCACTTCGCCTCATTTTTCATCCAATTATGGTCAAGGTCACTATGTATTTTCATTACCTGCCGTAATTCCTTCTTCTGGCACGTATATAACTTCTGCATGACCCCCGCTTCCGGGTCGGTAAATAAATCATGCACAATGTTTTCTAAATTTTCAAATTCATACCGTGAAAAGGCAGGATATCTAGTCAAATTCACTCCTTCCACCTCCTCTGCACTGTTTGGGTACATAGTGACAGTTTGGGGAGTATATGGGGGTGGGAATGCTGAGGGAGGTGCAGATGGGATAGTAGGCCCGATTTTAGATTGGGATATGACCGGTATTATTAGTCGCAAAAGGTTCTCTGTTAATCTGATTGCATCTTGTTCAGTCTCATTGTCAGGATCAGCGGTTTCCTTCACTGCAGTCGGTAGGAGGGGGTACATACCTTTAGAATATTTTATCAGAGCTGCTAGATTTTCTACATCAAGCCGGTGCTCAAATTCCTTATTTCATTCACAAGCCTTTTTTTTCTACTGTCCTCCTTTGTTTTTTCTTTCCTTGTTTTCTTCTGACATTTTAGTTTTAATGGCCTTGCACCGCCATTGGCGGATGGCATCGTGTTGGGCCGGTCGAGCATTTTTCCTAAGTAGAACTAATTCCAGATGTTATTGTTTTTGAATCAAAAGTTCCTGGCTTTGGGCACTGGTATTGTACCGACTTCTTTGTATATTCTTTCCAATTTTTTAAAAATGGTATTGCTCTGAGCCCATAATTAGTCAGCATCTGGTAACACGGTGTGCCTTTAGCAGGTGCATACATAGGTTTTTCATGACTTTCACACAAATTACCCATTTTCAATAATTTATCTTTACCAAGATCAAATAATAGATACCGTCTAACTGATACCAATGTGGCTTACGGACCACCAATACAATATCTGCAGATACAATCAACTCACCACACCAATGGAGACCTCAGTCCTCGGTCAGGTTCCTCGGGCCTCCGGCAGGGCAGCCTCCTATTCCCCCGTCCTGAGCCCGTCTATCAACGAGGATAGCGCTGTTTGTGCATCAAAGGTGCGATAGATGTGGGGCCCAAGTGTCAGCATCTTAAGACAGGCTTCAATGGGGGGCACACTTTAAAGTGACGGGCTACCACTGCAGAGACCACCCAGGGACGCCACTATGAGAATACTAATGTCGCAATGGCAGAGGTCTCCTTCAATAAACACACTAGTAAGTGAGTTCAACAATCATTTATTCAGTCAAGACAAGGGCTTTTGTGAAAGGGCTGACTCCAACACACCACCAGAGGGGTAGTGCCAAAGTGAGCTCCCAATGTTACACACTCAGAGCCTTTTATAGCAAAAACTAGCATGGGGTCCTACAGCTGACAAAAACAGGATACACATACATAATTGCAATTTCCTGCTAGGAATACAAAGGCCGGACAGGGCTGTCTTTACATATATTCAAAGAAGGCTCACAGATGTCAAGCAAGGACAGTTTAAATATACATTGCATGAGGGCGCGCAGATGCCGGATGAAGATTGTTTTCATAAGCATTACAGGAAGGAGCAAATGTCAATCAAAGACCGTTTATGCATACATTGCAGGAAAGGGCACATATGTCGGACATGGACTGTTTATACATGCATTGTAAGAAGGAGCACCAAAGTGCTGGGAAGTGTTGGCTGTTGGGCTGTTCACTCTGCCTGTCCCTGCTCTGCCTGTGGACTGTTGCTTCCATCGTCAAGAAGAAGTTTCTATCAAGCCATAACGCTCTGAAGGACTGCCTTTCAAGTAATTGGACTTATGTTTCCTGATCTTGTTATTACAAGTTTGTCTTGACTGCAGGTCTTTTGTCTGAACGCTAGTTACACGCGTCATCTCTGATTCACTGGTCCCTGCAGCCCCTCCCTTGCAGTCGAACCCACCCACTCCCTGCAGCTGGGCACTACAAAGCAAGTGCTGGGAAGTGTTGGCTGTTGGGCTGTTAGGGAGGAGGGTGGCGGTGCTGGTGCAAAGCTTTCTGTTACTGTTCTCAATTAAATCCGGCCTTTAGTGTAAGCATCTCTCCACATATATCAGGTGAGATAACTTTCTCTAATATGAAGGTAAGTTGCAGAATTGAATAATTAGAGTATTGGTTCCAGTCTGCGCAGTGGACGACTCGCTGAGATGCCACCCACCAGCTTCCTTTAATATTGATGCACTTGTGTGTCCAGGGAATTTAATGTATCCTGTAACTAATAATGCAAGGACAAATGTAGGCTTGAACGTTGCTTCCTATGATAATGAGGGTGCCATGCAATCGCACTATGTTCCTGCTGCTTCAAATCTAGCCATTGCGGCGAAAGATGATATTGCAGCTGATACTCTGACAAGTAATCAAGTTACTCAGTGTTCAGGTGCATGCCAGCGATTATAATGCTGAAAGGCTTGGCATGAGTTTGGCAAAAGAAATACACACGTGTGGGGAGGTTTTAGATTTGGAGGGGAGTTTATTGCCTGATACTAGCTCACTGAACTCTTCAATGATAGCCAGTGGAGCTGGTATTGGAGTACCGGGATTGGCCCTCCGGCAATGGAGGAACTGAACAAACACATCAGTCATTCCATTGGCGTGCTGACCCCCTTGGTACAACGCTCATGGGACGTTAATGGCAACTTGGAACAAAACACTGGGTTACCGCCAAGAAATCACACACAACACCTACAATACTCCAGACCCTTGTTGAAGAAAAGCGCTGCTAAGGGTAATGAGAATGAGGCGTGTAGATCTATGGCAAAACACACAGCGTCGGGCTCGGACAACAACCTGACTCCCACTCAAAACAACAGTAATATTCTAGATCAGCTGGGTGAAGAAAGGAATGCAAATATATCGTCTCCATCTAACACAGCTAGTCCTTATTCCTTCCCTGTCATAAGAATACTTGACTTATTGGACAAGGGCCACGATTTCACACACCTTGAAATTCGTGAGCTAAAAATCAACATCCAGTGACATTATAATGAAATTAAATTGACTGGAAGGATTTATTATGGCAAAAGAAATCCGTGATCATTCTAATCATTCCCAGCACCCTGGAAATAACCAGACAAGCCCCATGTATGAACCCAAAATTCTTCTTGATAAATATACTCAGCATTTGGAAGATCCCAAGGGGTAATTGGAGGGGAATGAGGACACAAACTATTGCCTGCTTCTCTGACATCTCCATCGGGTCAGAATGGGGAAGGCTTGTTTTCTGACATTAACTCCAAATGATATTAATGACATTAAGACGAATATTATAGCCCTTAATCATTCTAGGGTTACCCTGTCACCCCAGCAAGAGGAAACAACACCTGATAGTCCCACTGCTCTTATGAAAATAATAGAGCAGATGGAAAATGAGGAGGTGTCGGGAGAACCGCTAAAAGAAAAGACAGGTTTTCTTCCACAACCTCCAAAAAACTGCATTTAAGGGCAGTGAAAAGAGAAAACACAGGAAAGATAGCATAGAACCTACTAAAAATAACACCAGAAAAAAACAAAAAGGAAAAAGCAAACAGTACGGCATGTGAATCAATCTTTGGAAACCGGCGATAACAAATCAGGTGATCACACTGCTGAGGATGATATAATTGATGTTGATCAACTCACTGAGGAGAGCCATGCGCTTTTGCTGCCACCTAAAGTCATTATGGGCTTAGACATTTTTAATCAGCCTGTAATTGATATAAAAATAACGTGCAAATGGCCAAGCAAGCTGTTCCAACAAATATTGCTACACAGAATGGAGGCAAATGAAAGGTGGAGGGAGATGTGGTATGCAAATATCCTATCCACCCATCCACTGCTGATATTCCCAAAAAATAAAAGAATTTGATGAATTACTTTCCAACAGATTGCAGGAAGCGGTCAATTGCCACCTGTGTTAGCAACAATGAACATCAACATGGGGACGTGACTAGGTGTAGCCAAGAGCCTAAATTGATGATGGATAACACTGAAGCTATTGTATGTGTTACATATGCGGAAGCATGTAGCACATTACATATGCAGCCAAATTCTAAAAATCTGCTACCACAAAATGACTATGTGATCGTCAGTGGGCTCGGGAAATCAAGATCTTTAACTATGCAAAACATGTCTTCCTTTATAGATTTTGTAAAAGCTGGGCAAAACAGTGTTTCATAGCCAAAAGTATTATGTTGGGAAAATATACAAGTTCTAAATATACTAGTTCTAAATCATCTGTGCTTTCAGGGAATATCAGTGATTGTCTGCTCGTCCAGTTCCAACTAGATAGTAGTGGTCAGAGTGTGGAATTGGCTTCAAATTCAACTAATAAGTCATCTTGCCCTATGAACAACACAGAATCTCATGCATCAATAATGAGCTCTCTGAAAGCAGCATTGGAATGTGGTATACTAAAGGCAGAAATACTAAATAAGGAACTAAATCTAAATGGGGCAAAAGTATTTGTATCTGAAACCGTCAATGTGGCTTTCCTGCAAGAACTTAAAAATAATGATGTCTTGGTATGTGGTGGTATGGCTCAACAGGATTGCGAAGGTATGAATGCTATTCACGATCACCTTTCTGCTCACTAATTAAATCTTAATGAGACCAACCACAACATTTTGGTGAATGAAATTGGCGCATCCAAAAGAGCGGATGAACTACACAGTTATTACAATATTATTGGCCTAGAGGGCAACCCAAATATTTTACGTGGAGCGAGAATCAATCGCATTTTTTTACTGGACTTGATTGACCGTATTCCCTCCCTTCGAATATTAACTAGCAGGGACTTTGAGAGAATTTCATTAGCTCGTGAGAACCACCATAGGATGATCTGTTATTTGCCAACCGCCAAAGTTTTGAAATACATTTGGGGCTACCGTGCTGATTTGCTGGAGTTGGGTTTTCAACTACATACCTTTAACGAGTTGATAGCGAATGAGTTCCTTGCCTTACCAGGTCCACAGTGGGAAAGGGAAGAGGAATCATTACATGGCACTTCAGGGGGCACTGTTGATGAGAAACTATGCATATCCCAATTGCTCTCAATTGCTAAAGGAAAAACAGTTCGCTTGCATTGAACCACTGCTGCGATCAATATTTACTATCAAAACAGATAAACCTCGAATTAGCAAACATGAGTTGTCCATTATTTCATGGAACACATGTGGCCACCTAAATCTCCATAAATGGATGGCTTCTCTTCCCTTCTCTTAAATTCCTAATATTATTTTCTTTCAAGAAACTATGAGTACTAGGGAAATAGTGTTGGAAGGTTTCAGTACCTATTGCATTCACGCAATTAAAGGTAGTGAGGGCCGTCCGATGGGTAGGCGGGCAATTGCTATGAATAACCATATGAAATGTAACTCAAGATATATGTAGAAGGCTAAAAATATTCTCGCTGTTGAACTGGACGCTCAGGACGAATTACATGATCCCATTCTGTTGCTAATGTTATATTGGAATCCCTTGAAAGTGGCCTTAGATGACATATTTGACAGGTTAGACCATTGCCTTGAGAGCATATGGACTCTCAATTCCAAAATTATTATTGGTGGTGATTTTAATTCAATGTGCTTATTCAATAATGCAGCCACTGTGTATGAACCAATTGAGGGTACGTCTAGTGAGGCCAAAGATGGGCATCATACTTTGACAATTGGGTGATTACTTTTGCAGACGACATGCCTATTTTCTGGTTTAGCCTGTGCCTTTTAGCCACAAAAAAAAAAATCCTTTTGCAGCTATAGACATGGCAGTCTATTGATAGGGCAAGTCTTTCTTCTCCATTTGTCCCATCACTTCCTGACGAGGATTTAACAGAACTTTGTTAGTAAAGGCAAGTTTGAGATAAGGGCAACACATGTTGGTGCACTTGATTTTTTAGAAATGATTAACCTGTGTGGTCTCTTGGTGTGACAACAGATTTGGGCAACCCACAGATGGTAACCCCGAACAGTACTTTTGTGTTTTGTAGTCCTATAAAAAAGGTGACCATAAAGATCCAAACAACTATCGTCGTTTTTCGCTAATAAACACTTCTGCAAAAATATTTGCGATCTTAAACCTCCATGACTTGGACAAATGTATAGGTCAGTTTAACATCCTGTCTAAATTCCAAATAGGATTCAGGAGGGATATGGGTACAGCCCTGAACGCTACTGTGTTGGCACATATACTGGCAGGAACTAAAAAGAAGGGAGCGTACCCATTATGTGTGGCTAGCATAGATAGGTCCTCAGCCTTTGATACTGTAGTTAGAGATCTGCTATGGATCAAAATGGCTGAAGTAGGCATCCCGGCGAACTGGATTTTTTTTGATCGCTATGCTTCATAACTATACAGCATACAAAGTTAGGATCACCAGGGAGGGTGCAACAACCAAGTCCATAAGAACATACATGGGGCTGAAACAAGGCTGTAACCTAGCGGCAACACTTTTTAATCTGTACTTGTGCGACCTGGAGAAACTGTGGCAAGGTATGGGAATGAATTCTGAGAGAATGGGAGTATTACGTATGCATTGGTTATCTTATTGGATTCGACCCCTGCAGGGCTTCAGGCTAAGCTCCATTCGTTTGAGATATATGCCTATGCCCAGAACTTAATACCCAATGCAACAAAAACCAGCACAGTTGTATTTAATGCAGGAAGGAAGCTCAAGGTCTACAAATGGAACATTGGGCTTGAGGCAATTTGGCAAATGCCAGAAATAATTTACCTAGGTTACTATTTGAGTAACATCTCTTCCGTTAAATTGTGGAAAGATGGACTTTCTTTAAATCCACTGTGTGATTTTCTAATAATGAAAGTTCAGGCTGTGATTATTTACACTTTAGCTATGTTTGTTTGCCATAGGTCAACTATTAGACTCATTACAGGGATGCCTAATAAAAGGTGCTCTGCACTTAGCACTTTCCATTCCAAATTTCGTAATCCGCCATGAACTAGGCCTAGTCTCGCTCTCTTGTAGGGCGGTGTGGCGTTCTTTGATGGATTCAATATTTTTGCATAATTTGTCAAACAACTCTGTTTATAAAGATCTGCAGGAGGTAATTGAGTCTAAAAGTGTCGAATCTCTCACTCAATTCCAAAGACGTATGCAGAGGGTGCTAGCAGATCTTTCTGTAACCAATGATGACCTTTGCTTTAGACCGGCTTTTGTAAAAAAATAATTGTTTGAGATGGATTGGTCTTCAACATTAGATCAGCTTAAGAACTACAGCAATTTTACTGAATATGCAAAATTTAAAACATAAAAAAAGAAGATTGCCGTGCTATTCATACATGAGCATTTTCCCCTGCATGTATACACGTATGTATTTTAAACGTTTTAAATTCAACCAATTTCGAACAAGGGAACGTTGTAAGCACTGGGATAGCTCTCCAACGGGTTCGCTGCAGGTGAATTGTAGATTTTCTACCTGTATCGCGCCCTTGGAAACACTTAAGCACCTGGTACTGGAATGTCCTCAATTCAGATCAGCTCGAACAAACTTTTTGTTAAAATGTGTTGATCCGAACTTTGTGAATCGTCTGGAATTCCTATGGGAAAGGATGATAATAGGGAATCACAATCCATTCATTTTTGCTTTGGTACGCCTATTAAGGATTATAGAAGACAACTTGGCGTTAAGTGTGTAACAAGCTCTGAAGCAGAGGATTGTAACTTCCATGTGGGTCCTACAGGTCTATATATCAATGCCAATGATATGTTAGCACTATGTATTCCCGGATGTAAAAGAACATGCTACATAGTAATCATTTAAGGTTTTAATGAGTGTTGCGAACGACTTTTAGAATAACATCTCTCGAAAGGTTTTGTTAATGGAATGATTCTTGTATGTATCGGTTATTTTTAGGTTGAAATGTATTCATGTATTTTATTTGTTTATGATGAATTTAGATCTGTTGTATACAGATGTAAATATATGCAATTCTGTAAAGGTTTTTTTAAACCACAAACAAATAAAAATAAAAAATAAATAAAAAGAATGAGCACAAAGGGTCACATTGGCTGTTTTCGCATATGCTCAGGAAGGGACATGAGGCCCGCACAGCAATTATCTTTGAATACATTGTGGGAAGACGTGCAAAGGTCAGACATTCTTGGATCTATGGCTCATGTTTGCTCAAGCGGAGTTCAGGTTGCAGCTGCAGAGCCGACGCAGGAACACAGGCTGGCTGTCTCATCAGTTTTCAGCACAAAATGGAGACATACCATGAACAGTGTTTTAGTCTTGCTGAGGCAAACGAAAATGGCAGTCACACAAAAATGGATTTTATATTAACATCTCCAACTCCCCATGCAGGAGGAGTGCCAGTAGCTGCTGCTGCTCCGTGGCTCTTTAGCCTCGTGAATGCAGATGCTGCTTCCTCCAGAGTTCCACGCCTGTCGCAAGATCTCAGCGTAGCTGCGTCTTGCGAGTAGTCCTAAAACGCTCTTCTTTGTCCAAGATCTAAAACCCGGGTACGGGTACTCCCAGAAGGCTGCACAAAGGGGGGGGGGATACATCATTTTGAAAGGGACCCAGATAATGAATCTATGCCAAGCAATAGGTATCTACATGAAGGTTAGAGGTCTGCTGGTGGGTTCTGCTCTTTCAGATCTAGGAGCAGTTCCATCAAACAGTAGTAGGGAAGAATTTCATTTTTAGGTTTCTCTGGGCCCACTTTATGGGTTTCCTAAATATTTAGCTTTCTTTCTGCTGGCTTCCCTAGTTGGTTACTTTTCTGGCCAGAGTGGGCTGTACTGATTTAGCAGCTGGTTTGACTACCAAGGAAATGGTGCTTGTTAAGCACCACATGTTGGTCCCAGGTGATAACATCACCCTACAAGTGTTGGGGAGGAGGCCAGCGGCAGATGTAATTTATTTTGTATTCTTACTGTTTAATTTAGTTTTGCTTCACCAGGTGTGTCGTCATGGTTACTAACTTAGGAGCCCAATGCACCAATATGATAGCCACTGGGGCAAGAATACATTTTGAAAGTCCTACTCCTGGCTATTTTGTTTTGGGACATCCTGTGTGGGCCATGAGACAGACCCAACATGATCATTTTGCTGACAAGGTCAGACCTGGACCTAACCCTGCACTCTAGAACGTGATTTAAACTAGGTTAGCCTGCATTTCTGATCCAGACATGCCCATTACACATCCTGTGTGGGTTGGGGCAGAGTGTTCTGTGTTTAAGACCAGGCTGATTAACTGCCAGTCATAGCATGTGTCTGCATGGCATGAGATTGGAGGCTAGCCCATGGAGTGAATGTGCATAGCAAACATGGTCTGCCAAATGTGAGGACCATGCCTTATTGGCCTTATTGGTGGGACCCTGGTTTCTTTGTCCTTTCCCCAGTTTCTTCTTAAGGGTGCTGGGAGCCCTGCATGGGCTTTCCCTTATCCCCCACAAATCCTCATTTCTAGGTGGACTGGCTATCCAACGATAGGACCATTTCTAGGTTGTTGGCCTGCAAAATCACCCTGGACCAAGCACATCCAGGCAGAGAGTTTCCATGGCCTGGAAGAGTGGTGGGAATCCACGAATTCACTTCAGCTCCTTCTCGGCCTGTCCTTGGTCACCTCCATTCATCTCCCCCATTGTGAAAACATTCTTGGCAGGCTAGCTGCCAAGTCTGCACCTATAGCTGCCTGGATCCCCTTGATCAGGTTCCTCTGTCTTCCTGTTGCCATCTCCTTTGCTGCTCCTGGCTGGTAGATTGCTATCCTGGGTACATGGATTCTTCTCATTTTTGTTTGTCTTGGTCGACGTTGGTCCAAGTCCCTGGGTAACTGAGGTCTCTCAGCCCTGTACTTCCTGGGTTCTCTTGCCACTTCAGAGCCAAATGATCAGTAACTGGCAGCGTGAATACTTGTCTCTGGGTCCTGGTGTTGCAATATATGTTTGTTTATTTATTTGTAATGTGCACCAGACCCGTAGGTAAAAGGGCGCAGCAATAGGAAGGTGCAAAGCTTACAAGGTTACAGATAGTATACATTCTGACACAATATACATTATATTTACAGCAAAAAGGAAAGTTGCAACATGTTACAAATAGATCAGACAAAATCGCGTATCACAATATAGCAGCAAATGTACAGGTTCAAGCCAAATTAGGTTCTTTGGTTCACTGGCCTATGAGGGAATCTACGGGAGCCCTAAGGTGTATACTACAGTGAAGGTTAGTAGTCAGATGCTTTAAGGCACTTGATGCAATTCTTTCTGATGTGTGTATAGGGTTGGTCTGATCTAAGCTCATGGGGCAGAGAGTTCCAAATGTTGTCCGCCTTTACTGGAAAGCTGTTACCGCCAATTTTTGAGAGCCTAAATCTAGGTACCAGAAGGCAGTTGGTATTGTTAAGTCTTGTCGGTCTGTTGGAGGTTCTTCTAGTTAGTCTGTCCATTAGGTAGCTAGGGGCCGCATTATTTAGTCCTTTATGGGTAAGGGAAACCATTTTTAACAGTATTTTGCTGTGGGTCGGCAGCCAGTTATGCTGACGTCTGATTGATGAAATGTGTACTCTTGTTTAGGCCTACTGCAGCTCCTAAGGCATTATTTTGAAGGATTTGTAGTTTTTGGATGATGGCTGTGATAGCCCCACTGTAGAGAGTGTTACAGTAGTCTAACCTGGAGAGTATTAGTGCTTTCGCCAGGATCATGCAGCTGTAGTTGGAGAGGAATAGCTTACCAGCTCTGATGAGCTTACAAGTATAAGCAGTGGAGGGCGTGGCTACGAGAGCCATGTAGGAGGACGCGTTCTGGAGGAGCTCCCGAGATCCTACAACGATCCGGGCAAATATGTGCGGTACGACGGACCACTGACCACCGACGATACACATGCTGGTGTGTGAAGGTGTTGGCCACGCACTGTGAACCTCTGGAGGGCACAGGATTAACGGCGACGGAGATCGGTGACGACGAGTTAAAAGACGCCGGGAACAAAGGGCGACTCAAAATGGCCGACCAGGGCCCGGGACAGGAATAGAAGCGAGCTGCACGGTGGCCCAGCTGTGAAGGTGCACTGTACGCACACTTGCTACTTGAGCAGCCGGTTGATTCCCTGAGTCATGTCGAGCAGGCCAGTGCGACCGAAGGTGAAACAGCCCACCTTAGACGACTTCACTAGGACGTCCCCGAGCCAGGACACTACCAAAAGTAAGGATGCGCTGGCTGCGAGTAGCGCAACGTCTTCGTGCACCAACCAAGAAATCCTGGCGGCGATTGCGGATCTGAGGGCGGCCTGGGAATCAAAGCTGGAACTGGCCGTCACTGAACTAAAAACGGCGCTGGACCGCAAGGTTGGAGAGGTCCAAGAGGACGTTAATTTGCTACGACAGGATGTCAGGGCCCTGGCGGAGCGCACGGAGTCCCTCGAAAAAGAAGTTGGCCCGAATACTGCAGATTGCGCCACCCAGAAGGCCGATTTGCACGCCCTGACACAAAGGGTGGGCAACCTGGAGAGCAGAGCGGAGGAGGCAGAGGGACGAGCCCATCGCAACAACATCCGCATCGTGGGCCTACCGGAGGGGATGGAGGGCCGTGACCCTACGGATTTCATCGAATCCATGTTCTTACAGGAGATACCTGGAGGGGCCCTATCTCAAGGATTTGCAGTAGAAAGAGCACACAGAGCCCTAACGAGGAGGCCGCCTCCGGGGAACCCACCTAGGCCTATGATCGCCAAAATCCTCAACTACCGCGACCGGGAGAGGATACTGGAATACTTCCGTAAAGGAGGGACGATCACGAGAGGAGGGGCAAACATCACGGCTTATCCAGATTATACCTTGACTGTACAGCGTAGTCGCATGAATTTTGGGTCTGTAAAGCGGAGGCTGAGAGAAGCGGGCCACAAATACATGTTACTTTATCCTGCAAAATTGAAGGTCATTCATGCACATAAAACTTTGTTTTTTGAGACCCCGGAGGATGCCATGGGATGGCTCGATGCGCAAGGATGCCCCCAGGAATCAGAAGTTCGGCCCAGAAAGGGCTCGGAAGAGATATGGGAGGCGTAAAATGGCGTCGCAAGATGGTGTGGTTCGTGGGACTTGAATATAGTCGGTGTGACACCTTCGGTAAAGAAGGTCAGATGATTGCACTATTTGTCAAGGACACTGTGATTAATGTTTATTTGACCGGGAGCCTTACAGGGCGATACTCTTTACCCCACAATAGTTTTAGTTGGGTGGCCACTAGGGTGACCTCACCCTACTGGGCTCCGTGCACCGACCGGTGCTTGCGGAGCTAGATGTGGGGGTGCCTGAGCTCTGAGGCTGGAGCTGGGCAGCAGTTGGGGTGTGTGATGTTGGGGAAGGTACGGGGGGGAGGGGAGGGAAGCAGGGGTCTTGTTGTGTGTATAGTTAAAGGGAGTTTGAGCTTATATGAGGAGCTACTGGACCGAGACGCCATCTGTGTCACGTGGGCAGTTGGGAATCGCTACATGGGAGGCAGGAAGAAACGTACTTGCCATGGGAGACCTTCAGATTGTCACCTGGAATGTCAGGGGACTTAATAGTTATTTAAAAAGGAACAAAGTCATGTTGTACCTCAAAAGACAGGGGATTGACATTGCACTACTGCAAGAAACACACCTGACCCGGCACAAGCTGGAACTGGTGGGGAAAAAGTGGAGTGGCACGGTGGTGAGCTCCCCGTACTCTGCCTATGCCAGGGGAGTGCTAATCTGGGTAGCACCGCACGTTCCGCTCAGAGTTACACGGGAGGAGGTGGACACGGAGGGCAGGCTGGTCATGCTCAGAGCCCTGGTAGAGAACAGAGAGGTTTGAATTATTAACACATATGCTCCAAACCAAAATGCTGCTGCATACTTCAGAACCCTATGCACTCGTCTGGGCACATGTGTGGGGGGAGCGACTATTTGGGGAGGGGACTTTAACTGTGTTCTCAACCCAAGGGCGGACTGGTCCGACGGTAAGATTGATCGGCCCACCCCGGCGGCCAGAGTATTACAGACATTGCTGGGCGACTTTGGGCTGGCGGATGTTTGGAGACTGAAATACCCCGATACCTCGCAGTATTCTCACTACTCTGCCCCACAGCACCTACACACGAGATTGGATTACTTCTTTGCCACGTCAGAGGTGGTGATGGCGACCACTCAAATTGAATATAGAGCGAGGGTCCTGTCGGACCATTCGCCCTTGGTGTTGACCTGGCAGTATGGCCGCCCTCGTGCGCGGATACCTACATGGCGCCTCCGTGCGGAGGCGCTTAGGGACTCGGTCTTCAGGGAGGACATCAGGGAAGCGATTCAGCGGTACTTTGAGGTTAACACGGGCAGTGTAGATTCGGCTGGTACACTTTGGGAGGCATTCAAGGTTGTGTTGCGAGGGGACGCCATTTCCAAGTCAAGGGGCCTGCAGGGTGGGGTTCTGACAGAGCTAGAGAAGGCGGAGAGACAACTGGAGCGCGAATGCAGCAAGGCAGGAGGGGACGCAGATTTAGTACTTGAGCTGCAGCAGCGGTGTTCGGAGCTTTGGGAGAGGCTCTGTAACCTTAACTACAGAAAATATGTTGAGAGGCAGCATGCGGGTGGAGACAAAACTGGCCGCCTACTGGCATGGCTATATAAGAGAGAAACCCCTAGGCCCCCGATCAGGATGATAGAGAGGACGGGGAGGAGGTAGACACCCAAGAAGGAGTTAATGAAGCCTTCTTTGATTATTATAGAGCACTGTATGAGGACAAAGGGGGAGGAAATCAGGCAGAGATCAGAAACACATTGGAAGACATAGAACTGCCCAGGATTAGTGATGAAGAGAGGGAGGAGCTGGACACACCTATTACACTGGAGGAACTGGAGGAGGTAGTGAAACGATTGCCCACCTGCAAGACCCCGGGCACAGACGGACTCCCGAGTGAGTTTTATAAAGTGTATAGGGCAGAGATACTCCCTCCGATGCTAGAGATGTTCAACGAATCTTTCGAGAAGGGTCGGTTACCGGAAACGCTCAGAGAAGCGCTGATAGTGCCGCTCCCCAAGCCTAACAAACCGAGACAAAGCTGTGGATCGTATAGGCCGCTGTCGATGCTGAACCAGGACAGCAAGATCCCGACGGCGGTCCTGGCCAATAGGCTACGAAGGGTCATCAGTAAACTGATACACCCGGATCAGACAGGCTATGTCCCCAATAGAAACATAACTCATAATCACAGGCGACTCCACCGGGTGATTGAAGAGGGGAACAGAAGTGATGAAGAGATGGTGGTAGTGTCCCTAGATGCAGTTAAGGCATTTGATTCAGTGAGCTGGCCGTGGTTGCTGGCGGCCTTGGAGGGGTACGGGTTTGGGCCTGGCTACGTGGAGTGGGCGAAACTGCTGTACAGCGAGCCACTGGCCAGGGTGCGCACGGGATCAGTGATATCCAAAAGGTGGCGACTCAGTAGAGGCACCAGACAGGGATGCCCCTGGTCTCCGATGTTGTACATATTGGCCCTAGAGCCCCTAGCGGTGTACCTCAGACAACAATATGACTTGGTTGGCATCGAGGTGGGAGGCGAGAACCATTTGATATCCCTATATGCTGATGATCTGTTATTGTACCTGAAGTATCCGGAGGAAAACCTCCAGTACATTTTAGAGGTCATGGAAAAGTATGCGGAGCTGTCCGGCATAGCGGTTAATCCCGGTAAATCGAGCATGTTTCCACTGGGGAGCTTCGCAGGAGTCCCTCTGGAACGATTGCCGGTGTTGCCCGTGCCCTGGGCAACTGAGTCTTTCCGCTGCCTCGGAATTGATGTATATCATACTGTGAAGGAAGAACACTTGCACAATACCGAGGCGGCTGTGATGAAAATCCGCGAGACTATGCAGTTTTGGGAGAAGCTGCCGTTGGCAATGATGGGCCGGGGGGCGATGCTCAAAATGGTGGTCCTGCCTAGGCTTTTGCACTTTTTCAGTAACATACCATACCTGATACCCAGGAAGTTCTTTGTCAAACTTGACAGTGTATGCAGGGACTTCCTGTGGCACGGCATCCGCAACAGGGTGGCCCTGTGGAAACTGCAAATTTTCCACGATAGGGGAGGCATCAAGCTGCCGAACTTTGAGGCCTATTATGTGGCCAGCCAGTTGCAATACGTGACTAAATGGCTCTCTCATGAGGAAACTCCTGAGTCTAGGCTGGTTGGGCGGGACTGCGCCCCGTTTTACCTAAAAGAGATCGTCTGGGTCCCTAGATCGGACTTGCATGGACGCCCAAGTATGTTGCTGCTGGGGTGGAGAATTTGGCGCAGAGCGTGCCAGTTGATAGAGAGCCCGTGCCCGTGTTCCCCACAGGTGCCACTGGTCGCCTTAACTATGGGGGACAGCCAGTTTAGGAAAATAATCAGGACATACTGGGAATCGGTTGGGCTGGCCACATTGGGAGACATATGGCAGGATGGGGCCATTAGGGAATTCGAAGACCTGGGAGAAGAAACAGGGCTGCAGGGGGGCCAATATGTTACGTACCTAAGGTTAGTACAGATCATCCGTAAGACTTGGCCAGAGACGGTGCTGGCGGAAGATCCGGACGCACTGATCGGAACGATATATGATATATCAGAGGGCGGACATGAGATCTCTAGATTATATGAGTGTCATGATCTCTGCTTCCAAAAGGTCAGGGTTTTCCCAATGCCCTTGGAAGCAGATCCATAACCCAGGTTCCGAGTGCCAACCAGTCCCAATTGGGACCTTTTGGACCCAGTCCTGGCGCCAGTGGCACCAGGCTCATAAATATGCCCAGTCCCAGCGCTGGAAGCGCCGGGCTCATAATGCTTGGGTGGACTTACCTGCAGCAGACCATGCTGCTTACTTGCCTGCCAGTTGAGCCTCTGATCCTCTTCTGTGTGGAACTACTTTTCCTGTTGGGTGGGGCAGGAGCCACTCCCTAGATTCAGAACACTGGAACTCTTCTGGAAAGCAGGAACTCTTTTCTTACCTAGGCGTGGCTGTGGAAGGAGACACCTAAGCACTACAGGAGGCTATTTAAACCACACCCGATGGATGAATCTTGCTTTGCGTTATTCTGCATCCTCTGCAGCAGAACGCTCATCGTGTCTTCTGCATCTGATCCTGGGCCTAAGGAAAAAGGCTTACCATCCTGAATCCAGTCTTCAGCAACACCTATAAAGACAAGAAAGTACAGGTTAGCATTACGGTCTTCAGTGACACCTCTTCACTTACCTGGTCCATCGGCTGTCACCAACGCCTCGCGCTGCATTCCGGCATCTGAAAGACAAAGGCTTACCTACTCTTCGCGCGCTCCGGAGGCCTTCGGCGCTGCAGCCCGCATCTGAAAGACAAAACAAGGTGTGTTTAAAGACATTGGGGAACTTTAATACTCACGTGCCATTACTCCTTTCCACATCTAACCCAGTGGGTATTCCGGCAGCCGCTCCAAACTTGTACCTGCAAAATAAAAAGACAGTTAGAGCGCATCGTGAAGCAGGCAACAAGCGCTTACTTACGTGCTTCCAGGCGCTTCTATCCATCACACGGGCTCCATCTTCAACTCACTTCAGCCCGTCATCCGCCATCGCCGGAACCCTGCAAAACAAGAAACATCTTTACTAAAGACTTTAAAGACATTAGAATTACTCGAAACTTACCGTTCGTGCAGTAAACGACGGACAGCAGTCCTCTGAAGTCAAGAGGCCTGCTCCCCTTATCCAGTGAAGAAACTGGTTACAGCACCCTGCCCCGAGGCAGATGGAGAGCACGGCGTTCACTTACCTAAGGTGAGAAAGTTAACCTTTGGGGTTCTACAGGAGAAGAGAAAGGGAAGAAGAGAGACATTCACTAACCCAGTTCCTTAATCCCATATTTTCTATCTGCAGACATCTTACCCTTCGAGTCAGACATACAGTGCACAGAGGTCCAGCCCAAAGAGCCAGCCGTGTGTTACACATCACCTTTGAAGATACGGTATACGCCCAGTCAAGACCGGCGCCTCTACGGGAATCAGGTGAGCGTTACAGAACGCAAAGCCTACCACAAAACTCCCGTCCAGGCGCTATGGAAACCTCGGATACCGACCAGCTAGCCCAGTTACTTGGGGAACTAAGGGCAGAAGTGCATGCAGCCCGTCAGGAAACGAACGCTCTAAGAAGGGAACCCATGCAAATAGGGGGTCTGAAAGGTCCTCTAACACAAAAGGAGCGGGAAAGGAGAAAACAGTTGCAATTATGCCTCTATTGCGGAAACTCAGGGCACTTTCTTCGAGACTGTCCGGTGAAACCTGCCAAGAAGGCAGTAGGAGCTGCAGTTACCAAAGTTACAAACTCTGAGCAGGGAAACGACCTCGCCCGACAAGAATAGAGGTCCTCTTGCCGAGCGTGAAAACCAGTTCCGTGACCTCGCATTTCGTGATACCTATGGTCCTCATTAGCCCTGATAATCCGGATCGATTACATGCAATTGAAGCTTACGTCGACAGCTGTGCCATCGGCAATTATGTGGATCATGAAATGGTTTTGAGGATGAATCTAACTCTTTGTCCCAAGGCTGTAAAGGACGTCATTACTACAGTGGATGGTACGGAGATAGCCTCCGGGCCAGTAACGCATACCACTCAAGAGGTGACGCTAGTAAGTCGAGATGGACACCATGAGAAGATCGTGTTCGATGTGATCAAGGCCCCTCAGTTTCAGATTATTCTAGGAATACCTTGGTTAGAGAAACACAATCCTCTGATCGATTGGCGAGCAAGAACGGTCCAGTTTCCAGAATGTGTCTCTACTTGTCACCCCCCACCTGGTGTTGCACTGGCAGCAATTTCTTCAGAGACTCCCTAGTTACCTCCCGAATACCTAGAATACCAAGATGTTTTCCGGAAGGATCAGGCTAACTCTCTACCTCCTCATAGGTCTTATGACTGCCAGATAGACCTGATACCTGGATCTACTCCTCCTTGTAGTAGAATTTATGCCCTCACCGAGCCTGAGAACCTTCACCTTCGACAATACCTGGATCAATACCTGGTAAATGGGTTTATTCGTCCTTCCAAGTCCCCTGCTTCTTCAGCTTTGTTCTTCGTTCCAAAAAAGGAAGGAGACCTTAGAACTTGTATGGATTATCGCTCCCTGAACCAGATCACCGTTAAGAATAGATATCCGTTACCTTTGATCCCTGAACTCCTGGACCAAGTCAGAAAAGCATGCATATATACAAAGCTGGATCTTAGAGGAGCTTACCACTTGGTACGAGTAAAAGAGGGCGATGAATGGAAGACGGCCTTCCGCACCAAGTATGGGCTATTTGAATATCAGGTCATGCCCTTCGGACTTTGCAATGCCCCGGCCGCCTTTCAATATTTTATGAACGATGTCCTCAGAGAGCTCATAGATGTGTGTGTTGTTGTTTACATTGACGACATCCTCGTTTATTCTTCATCGGAAACACGTGAAAATGGTCCTCGAAAGATTGCGTCAACACAAACTTTTCGCTAAGTTGGAAAAATGTGTTTTCAACGTGACTGAAGTTGAATTCTTGGGATTCATATTATCACCTGGCGGAGTGCGTATGGATTCAAAGAAGGTCGATGCAGTTCTCAAATGGCCATCACCATCCTCCGTAAAAGGTGTGCAAAGCATGTTAGGCTTCGCTAACTTTTACCGCAGGTTTATCCCCGAATTCTCTCGAATAGTCGAGCCCATCACTGCCTTGTTAAAGAAAAACAAACGTTTTGAATGGTCTACCGAGGCGGAACAAGCTTTGCAGGATTTGAAGACTAAATTTATCTCTGCACCAATCTTAAAACACCCTCGCCCCGAACTCCCCTACATCGTGGAAACTGATGCTTCAAGCCTTGCCATGGGGGCAGTTCTATCACAAAAGGACCCGGTAACCAATCAGTTGCATCCCGTGGCATTTTGGTCCCGCAAATTCTCGCCTCCTGAAATCAATTACACGATTACTGACAAGGAACTTCTGGCTATCAAGTCTGCCTTTAAGGCTTGGCGGCATTATCTGCTGGGGGCCCGACACACCGTTACTGTGATTACGGATCACCGAAACCTGCAATATTTGAAAACCGCAAAAGCCCAATCCTCTAGACAACTCCGTTGGGCATTATTCTTTGCCGAGTTTGACTTCATAATTACCTATCGACCTGGTACAAAGAACGGTAAAGCTGATGCCCTTTCTCGGATGGGAGTGGAAGAACACTTGATCAACCCTAAACCTGTACCAATCATTCCCGAACAAAGAATTCTGGGTGTAATCGCCACAGAATCCATAGAGGAAGTTAAGGATAAAGCCAGGCAACTTGTAACTCCAGCAGACATACAGAATTGGCATCTGCAGGGAAAGGACTTTGCAGTAAAGGACAACTTATTGTATTTCCAAGAACGATTATACCTACCCAGCACAGATTTACAGAAAAAAGTAATCTCTTGTTATCACGATTCTTTAATGGAAGGACATCCCGGTATGGCCAAGACCTCAGAAAAGATCAAGCGCTACTTCTGGTGGCCGTCTTGGAAAAAAGATATCAGAGACTTTATAATGTCCTGTGGAGTATGCGCCCAAAACAAGTCAAAAGGAAAGACCAGCAGGCCTCTTACGCCCTATTGACATCCCACCTCGCCCTTGGCATACGCTTTCTATGGACTTCATCACCGATCTACCTTCATGCTCCGGATACAATACGATTCTAGTAATCGTGGACTTATTCTCCAAGATGGCGCATTTCATTCCGCTCAAAGGCTTGCCAACAGCAGCAACTCTGGCCTGAGAATTTCTCGAAAACATCGTCCGACTACACGGTTTTCCTTCGGTTCTAATTTCGGATCGAGGTAGTCAATTTATTTCTCATTTTTGGCGAAGTTGCTGTCGGTCGGCTCAAATTGATGTGAGACTATCGACCAGTCACCACTCTCAGAGCGACGGACAAACCGAGAGGACCAATCAAACTCTGGAACAGTATTTACGCTGCATGCTGCAACAAACTGAAAAAACTTGGAAAGACATCCTTTGGATAGCCGAATATGCCTACAATAACTCTGTCCATTCGGGAACTGGGAAAACCCCGTTTTTTCTTTTGTACGGCAGTCACCCTCGAACCTCGGAGTTGGATCCCCTCCAAGATCTTGAAACACCAGCAGTAGACTACCTGCATTCTACAATCACCCAAGCCTTTAAGGAAGCTGTTTCTCACCTTCAAAGGGCTAAAGAACAATACAAGAAAGGAGCAGATCAACATCGGAAGGAAGCCCCTCAATATCAAGTAGGGGATCAAGTCTGGTTATCCACCAAATATCTACCTCTAAAAGGGCCACGCACATTCAACCCAAGATACCTTGGTCCCTATTCCATCACTACCATAGTAAACCCAGTAGCGGTCAAGTTGGACTTGCCCCCGCACATGAAGATACATCCGGTCTTCCACGTCTCTCTATTAAAACCCGTGCAACCTCAAACCCGACTAACTAAATCTCCAAAACCTATCCTAGTTGATGGAGAACTCGAGTTTGAAGTCAAAAGCATTCTTGACTCCAAGATCTCCAAATCTAAACTATTTTACCTAATTGACTGGAACGGCTACGGCCCCCAAGAGAGATCCTGGGAACCTGCTGAATATGTCCACGCTCCTCGCCTAATCAAAAGATTTCACCGAACATTTCCTGACAAGCCAAAACCCCCGGAGAAGCCCGGTTTGGGAGGGGCCTTGAGGGGGGGGGGTACTGTCATGATCTCTGCTTCCAAAAGGTCAGGGTTTTCCCAGCTCCCTTGGAAGCAGATCCATAACCCAGGTTCTGAGTGCCAACCAGTCCCAATTGGGACCTTTTGGACCCAGTCCTGGCGCCAGTGGCACCAGGCTCATAAATATGCCCAGTCCCAGCGCTGGAAGCGCCGGGCTCATAATGCTTGGGTGGACTTACCTGCAGCAGACCATGCTGCTTACTTGCCTGCCAGTTGAGCCTCTGATCCTCTTCTGTTTGGAACTACTTTTCCTGTTGGGTGGGGCAGGAGCCACTCCCTAGATTCAGAACACTGGAACTCTTCTGGAAAGCAGGAACTCTTTTCTTACCTAGGCGTGGCTGTGGAAGGAGACACCTAAGCACTACAGGAGGCTATTTAAACCACACCCGATGGATGAATCTTGCTTTGCGTTATTCTGCATCCTCTGCAGCAGAACGCTCATCGTGTCTTCTGCATCTGATCCTGGGCCTAAGGAAAAAGGCTTACCATCCTGAATCCAGTCTTCAGCAACACCTATAAAGACAAGAAAGAACAGGTTAGCATTACGGTCTTCAGTGACAGCTCTTCACTTACCTGGTCCATCGGCTGTCACCAACGCCTCGCGCTGCATTCCGGCATCTGAAAGACAAAGGCTTACCTACTCTTCGTGCGCTCCGGAGGTCTTCACACTGCATTCCGGCATCTGAAAGACAAAAGCTTACAAACTCTTCGCACGCTCCGGAGGCCTTCGGCGCTGCATCCCGCATCTGAAAGACAAAACAAGGTGCGTTTAAAGACATTGGGGAACTTTAATACTCACGTGCCATTACTCCTTTCCACATCTAACCCAGTGGGTATTCCGGCACCCTGCAGCCGCTCCGAACTTGTACCTGCAAAATAAAAAGACAGAGCGCATCGTGAAGCAGGCAACAAGCGCTTACTTACGTGCTTCCAGGCGCTTCTATCGATCACACGGGCTCCATCTTCAACTCACTTCAGCCCGTCATCCGCCATCGCCGGAACCCTGCAAAACAAGAAACATCATTACTAAAGACTTTAAAGACATTAGAATTACTCGAAACTTACCGTTCGTGCAGTAAACGACGGACAGCAGTCCTCTGAAGTCAAGAGGCCTGCTCCCCTTATCCAGTGAAGAAACTGGTTACAGCACCCTGCCCCGAGGCAGATGGAGAGCACGGCGTTCACTTACCTAAGGTGAGAGCGTTAACCTTTGGGGTTCTACAGGAGAAGAGAAAGGGAAGAAGAGAGAGACATTCAATAACCCAGTTCCTTAATCCCATATTTTCTATCTGCAGACATCTTACCCTTCGAGTCAGACATACAGTGCACAGAGGTCCAGCCCAAAGAGCCAGCCGTGTGTTACACATCACCTTTGAAGATACGGTATACGCCCAGTCAAGACCGGCGCCTCTACGGGAATCAGGTGAGCGTTACAATGAGGTGGTGATGACCCGGGTGGGGAAGGACTTGATGGATTTGAGGCTGGACTGGGAAGCGGAAGTGGGGGCGCAGCTGACTGATGGGATGTGGGAACGGGCCATGGGATACCATAAGAAAGTGTCCAGGAATGCTAGATTGCAGCAAATACAGCTATACATTACGCATAGAGCATATATGACCCCGAAGAAAATAGCCAAGTTTGCGAACACAGGTAGACAAGCATGCCCGAAATGCGATGAAGAAGACGCAGACATGACACATATGTTCTGGTCCTGCCCAGTGATTGAAGGCTTTTGGGGGGAAGTGGCACAGAAATTAGCAGATAAGGGGGCCCTGCTACGCATTGACACGGCCTGGGCCTGCCTCCTGGGAGGGTTCCCCAGACCACGGAACACCAAACATCTCGGGAAACTGAGAGACCTGGCGTATGTACTTGCTAAGAGGAGGATAGCCATGAGTTCGAAGCAATGCCATGGGCCAAGAATAGAGATATGGTGGCGGGACCTGCAGAAGTGGGCGGAGGCTGAAACAGTGGTATGGCAGGAAGCGTGTAGCAATTGCGGGGAAGAAGATGTGGGCAACCTAGCGGCTTGGAGGATGTTAATTACGGGACTGTTTGGCACGGAAATGGACCCTGCTGCTTCTGAGGGAGGCGACGCCCAGCCACACCAAGTGTACACAGAACTGTAAGGTTGGTAAGCTCTTGGGGGGGGGGGGGGGGTTTGAAGTGCAGTAACATGGGATTAACTGATGTTTACGGTTGTATTGTATAATGCTGCAAGTTTGGTTTGTATTGTTTTATTTTGAAAATAAAAAATATTTTTTTTTAAAAAAAAAGTATAAGCAGTGGAAGAGGCCAAGGATTTCACTTGTTTGAAGGACATTGTTAAGTCAAGGTAGAAACCAAGGGTTTTTACCTCTTTTGTGACTCTGATGATGTTGTCATCGATGATGAATGAGGAATATTCTTGGCCTTGTTTATTGATATTAGTAGGAGTACCCAAGATTATCAATTCGGTCTTATCATTCAGGCATAGACTGTGGGTAGCCATCCATGCCTGGATTATGAGATAGACCCTATTCACCATTGCCAGATCCGCGCCGTGATCTCCTAGAGGGAGGAGAATCTGTATAGTTGGTGTAGGTGATACCCATAAGGTCCAGAACGTTGAATAATGGTTTGGTGAATATTTTTTAAAGGGTAGGGGAGACACAAGACCCCTGTGGTACACCACATTGGATGGGACACGGGTCTGCTGCTGTCAATTGGGAGAACACCCTCATTGTCCAGGAAGGATTCTATCCATCTGATAGCCTCTGTAGAGAAGTGAGCTGCTGAGTCCAGATGTCTGCAAAGGACCTTGTGATCCACCAGGTCGAATGCAGCCGAGAGATCAAGTACTAGGAGAAGAGCTGTCTTCGCTTTCTCTCCCCCTCTCCCCTGCTAATACTACTGAAACTGCACTGAATCTGCAACTGGGCCATTCACCGTTCTCGGCCCAGCCACTCTCCCCTGCACTGCCTCCACGGCAACCCCTGCACTACGGGACTGTGTCTGTATCCATACAGCCCCCCTTCCCAGCACTTGTCTGCACTTACCTCGCACTTGCCACCAGCTGGCCCTTGTTATTTATCCTGTATGCTGTATGCTTATAACCCTGTACTGCACTTTCCCCTCTCCCTTTCCCCCCATGCACTTTCCGCTTCCCCTCTACCCTTGCACTTGCGCGATCTGAATGACACCTGGCCTAGTAAGATCGTTGTCTGTCTCCCCTTGTTTCCCCCCCCCCTGCCTCGTCGCGCCTTGAAACACTTGTGTATAGGCGCGTTACAAATGCCTTATCATATCATATCATTCCCTTTATCTCTCAGCTCATCAACCTGTGTTTTTAGGTCGATCAAGGCAGTTTCTTTCCCATGTAGTGGACGAAAGCCAGAGTGTCTGGCTCCCATGAGGTTGTACAGATCGAGGTATTTCTGGATGTATGCCACTTTGTCAAGTATTTTGAGTAGAAATGGTACTGTTGTAATAGGGCAGTAGTTGTGTAGAGGAGGTCCCAGATACAACCTGCACCCCTGCCCCCTATTGCGAGTTGCCAGTAAGGTACTCGCCAAGGTATGTGACATACGAGGAGCAGCTGAACCAACAAAGGGCTGCAATGGACCCCTGCCCTGTGTACATTAGAAGATCAATACCTGTTGAAATGCCCATAACCAGGCAACCCTGGGCAGCACGGTACCCAATCAGACAACCGTACCTGCCATTGGTACGAAACAACGAGTATTTACAGACTGTCCACGATGAAACCCCAAAGGCCTTAATGGAAGGCCAATGGAAATAGAAGGCAGCCCCGAGAACAACCAGAAGTGGCTACTGAAAGCTATGCATGCCAGTACCGACAACTGCGAGGATAACTGTAATGGACGAAGGGGAAAGACACTGACAAACGTATGAGAATGGTGCCATGAGACAAGATGGAAGCAACCGCCTTATTGAACGTGTGTAAATAAGCTTGAAATGCGAGATGCTAAGTAATCGAGTCTGCTTGCAATGCTTAGTAGAAGTTAGAGCGACAAGCGCCAACTGTATACATCTACCTCAATAAAGCACAATGTACACGTGCGACTCCATTTTGTATAAACAGAAGTACTCCCAGGCGGCCAAGGCCTGACTGGCCAAGTTTCATATCGAGGCCCAAGCGGAGGAAAAGAGCAGGATCGAAACTTAAAGGATGGCGCATGCCAGGGAAATCGAGGTCAACCAGAGAAGGGGAGGTGAGCATGAGCTCACGAGGCTCCAACTTCAGAGCATGCCAGCCCGCCCGTGAAGGTCAAGATAAGAGAGGCCCATGCAGGTGGCCAAGCGCATACAGAATTAAATGCACAAAAGGTTGGAAACTGAAGCAGATTCACGGTGGACCAACACGTGACCAGACAGGCGCAAAGATGTACCACCGCCTGATGTCATCCAGAACCAGAAGGTGCCATATCTTTTCCTGATAAGCTACTACGGATCCGAGGCCATACCCAGCCAACTAACTGACACATAGCCCTAAACCACTGATTGATGGAAGGGAGGCAGGGTGCATCCTGGGACACCAGGCACCAGGGTGTCTATTCTGCATGCTGCTAATTAAAGTGGAGATTTATGTTTAGGGGCGTAACTCGCCCAATCACAAGGGACCATGTAATCTAGGGTCCAATAGACATTGTAACCAATGAGATGTCGTACGTGTAGTGATGACAATCACGTGTGGTGTAGAGGGATGGGCATAGACGCCCACCCGATAAGAGTTATCCAATCCGTATGCCTTATTTTCATATACAGATATAACACCTATACTTAAGTTACCTTTCCCAACCAATTATATTGCATGATGATTTTTTATAGAAGTGTACGTCATTGATGACGGAATTTTCCAATAAAAAAGGCGTTTGACTGAAGTTCAGAGAAGTCGGGCGAGACAGGTGTTTGCGATGCTGCCGATATCCATAAACTGATGTATGTATTATTAAACGGACTTCCCTTTGCCAACTTACTGAGTCCCTAGTATTGATTTGTGCTGGAGTATGTAAGTCCTACACCCTGTCCTCACACGGTGCAGCTATCTTGTATTACAAGTTTTTGGGGGTCGAGTACTGACCAATGGGCCCGTCAGTAATTTCCTCTCCCCGAGAACAGTTGGTAGGAATAAGTGGATCTAGCGTTTGCTTTTACAGAAGTGGGAGTACCCTGGATTGTTTTAAATTAGTAGGAATAGTACCAGAAGTAAAGGAGGCCTTGATCAGTTTGGAGATGAATGGCGATTGGTCTCTAGCGGCATGGTTTATAATCTGCGCTGGGCAGATGTCACCTTTGCAATTGGATGCTTTCAGCGATAGAATGGTTTTCTCCACATCTAGAGTGGTTGTTTTGGTGAAACAGAATCTGAGAATCAAGGCTGTAGGGGTGTCTCTAGGTGGAGGTGTGTATGAGGGAGGGGGTATCTTTAGTGTGTCTTTTTTAAGTTGATTTTATTTTGGAGGGTGGTTATTTTGTTGGCTAGAGCGTGTTGGATATCCGAACACCAGGTCTTGTTTTTAATGCAGATGTCTGGTGTGAGATTCTTTCAGGATCGCAAACAATTCCTTCATGCTTTAATTGGATTTAGCAACGCGTTCATTGTAAGAATTCTTTTTTGCCATGCATATTTCTTTTTTGTATTGCATTGCGATAGTGGTTACTTTGCCTTTATTTTCATTGTAGGGAGAAAGTCTCCAGGCAGTTTCACATTTCCTTTTCAGGTAACGTAGGTCTTAGTTGTGGGGTGAACCACTTGTTTAGGTGGGCTTTAAGTTTGCCAGCTCTCAGTTTGAGCGGGGCAATTTTGTCCAAAGTGGAGAGCATGATTTTATTGTATTCATGGACCAGTGTACTAGGGTCAAAATTATCAGGCAGTGAATTAAGAGTCGGGAGAATAGCAGGGATCACTTTGTCTGCTGTTATATTCTTTTCATTTCTGGTTAGGCAATTGCAGGGCTATCGAGGGAGGTTTATTGGTAGATAGAGTGAAGGACACAAGTGCGTGGTCCGTCCACAATTGTGGAATGATAGTGGTGATGGCAACTGTACAATTGTGATCAGCTACCCAGTCCAACGTTCTACCTTTGCTATGGGTGTGTTTATTGACTTTCTGTGAGAATCCTAGATCTGACAGGGTGTTGGCTATCTTAGCGGCATGTTTATCCGCTGGATCATTAAAGCCCAGGTTAAAGTCGCCTATTAGTAGTAGCAGAGATGTTATCAGGTTATTAGCTAGTAGGCTATTTATATCTTCTTCGAAGAATCCAAGGGGCCAGGTGGTCTATAAAGTAGATGGATTGCCAGTGACTGGGAGTTCATTAGGGGTAGTTTAGCGGTAAGGATTTCACAAGAAGGCAGAGTTTGAGGAGGGGCTAGTCTTAGTGATAGGCTCACTTTGGAGATAATAGCAATCCCTCCACCTCGGGTTCCGTCTCTATCTTGCCTGGATATTTTGTATCCATCTGGGATGGCTAGCATAAGCGTGGGCCCTGCAGCATTATGTAGCCAGGATTCCGTTATGGAGAGGAAATCAAGGTTTCCCTCTAGTATTAGGTCGGCTATGTCCAACGGCATGGGCAACGAGAGATCTCAAGTTTAGGAGTGCCCCTTTAAGGGGGTGTGCTATTTTGGCTGTCGTTTGGCGAGACCTTGATGTGTTTGAGGCAATTGGCATAGTATTATAGGTTATGGTCTGACTGGCAATAGCGTGAGGAGTTGCTGAAGGTGAAAGCTGGTTGATATTGTTGATTTTATTATTGACAAGGCAATTAGTTTTCTTGTTAAATCGGTGGTAGTGATCTTGTGAGTGATTTGTTTAATTTAGCAAGTCTTGCCCGGAGTCTGAGGTTTCTGTCATTGAGGGTGCTGGGGAGGGTAACATAGGCTTCTAGACCTGTGTCGCATGGATAGTTAGTAGGCAGAGATCTGTGGCCGTTAGCTGCTGCATTTGTCAGATTGGATGGTAATGGTTCCCCCTTAGGTGAAGCTAATCTGTTGCAAGGTTCTGCAGAGCTGGTAGTGAGGAGGGTAGAGACCTTCATTATACAGAATAGTATGCTTTGGCGGGATGTTAATGCCTCTAAGTATTAAGTAAGGTCTAGGCACGCATCTTATTCGTGGTCATGTATGACGTGTAAGTTGGACAATCAAAATCATGGGGACCCTGGCGATTATCTACAGTCTATGATCAGTGGGCAGGGGCCCATGGCGGCCGGATAGCTTCGTGGAGAGGCAGTACGTTAATACATGCAAATTACAGGCATATAATCACGGGAATAGCATTCATTCAGTCAGGGCATCAGAGCATATGCACATGAAAATGTCAATCAATGACTTGCATCTTGTCATTACATTTGCGCATGTTATGCAATAATTACGTAGTTAGAGCGCTATGGGAGGCATATAGGATGAAAGTTGGCTGAGGCATGCTATAGTGAAAGACTAGGCGGTATAAAATAGTCCTTGTATAGTCCTAATATAGTCCTTGTAATACTCCTAAGAGAACCCCTGGATCTAGGGGTTGAAGGATTTTGCAGCTCGCTCTCTTCGGTGGTTTACGATTGATATTATTGGTCAGATTACTGCTTTGCTTTCAACATTTTCTGGCTGTCTGGGTCTCGAACATGGAGCTCTTCAACAGGGGATTACGGGGGATGGGAGGGAATCTCCTCCGGCGTATCCAGTGGTTGGTTGCTTCTTTGGCTGCACCTGAACGATAGAACAAGTCCAGAAATAACCCAAAACTGCGGCTTGCCTATGGATTTAGTCTCTATAGGGAAAAACTTTAAAACCCCCAAGGTTACTAAAATGGGGACTTATCTTAGCATGAACATTTGTATTGGGTTCCAGGTGTTTTGCACCGAATACTGATGTTTCTGCTAATGCCTGTAATTGATCAGAGACTTTCAAACAGTAAATCACTGCAACCATCTCCTGTCCATAGAAATGTCCTGGGATCCAAGTTTGGTTGGGTTGTTTGGACCGTTTTCTCAGTCTGTAGTAAAACCTCTTTGGTCTGGTATAATAAGCTTCATTATCTGGCTTCTGGTTGCCCACAGAGCATTATGTACATTGTTTAACACCCTCACACACCTGGTAGGTACTAAACTTCAGTATATGATTCACCCGAGTTACGTCTTTTAATGCATACGAATAAGGTAGAGGGTAAACATAAAAAATATATAGGCCACATCTAGAGTGACAACACACAGAGCCGTTCTATTCAGATGGTGTGAGCCTTGCCGAGGTTCCGGGTGCATGAGACCAAGGAATGCCTGAGTCGATAAAAGGGAAGTTGTTGTCCTTGAGCTGTTTTTCATTCCAGTGCGAGTAACAATGGTGTTTGTTTTCCTGTATTTAGACTGGGCACGATATAAATGGCTGAGTGCAGAAAATGTGTTTTTAAAATTGTATGCCTTTAAACCAGAAAACTTTTCATTGATTTCTGTTAGGCAGAAACCTGTGCAGTTCCCTCTGGGACCACTGCAAAAGATTTAAGTCTACAGGTGTTGGCAGTAAACCCACTTGGTAGCAGTCTGTACCACACAGATTCACTGTGGTAGCTGTGGCTGAGCAGTCAGACTTCCCTCAAGAAGAGTTAGACAGTATATAGAGGATACAGGATAGGTACAGAGGCACAGTAGTATAAGCAAACACTGACCAGAGCTAGGTGTAAAAGTATATACTTATTTATTTTAAAGGCACACTCATAAATCACACTAGCACAGAAAAAGGTAAGTAAGTCAAAACACAGTCACTATTAATTATATGTACATCCCTAGTCATTTGTTGGACAAGTCTAAGTTAACACCACTTATTTCCAAACAGAGGTGAGCGCTCAACGTTAGATGGCACTCCAACAAGTTACTGAAAAGGGAGGGAAAAAGGTAGGAGTAATGCAAACATCAAAGTAAAACACTTTTCACATAAGGTTAGAAAGACAATCAATTGTGGGACAAGGAGAATTGGTTCGGGGCCCGCTTTAGAGGGAGCCAGGCGAAAATATGCCCAAGATTACACAATGTCACAAGTCTTTACAGGTGAGTAGAAAAGGTTTTTCTGAGATTAGAAAAGTTTAGTTAGGGTGTCCCAGGCTTACCCAGGTTCGAGAGCTAAATCTACCCCGTACAATCGGTGGCAAGGGAAGCCGGGCGGAACACAGTAACTTTAAAAGTGGAAAGGATCCTCCAGCGGTGGTAGTTGTTCCTGGTAGTGGGTGCAAGTCGCGGCGTCGTCCAGGGGAAGAGGTGATCCCGACGTGGAGGAAAGCTGCAGATCGTTGCACTACCAGGGAAGAGACCAGCCGTGGAGTTTTCCGGTCACAAAGGTTTTTATCCCTCTTTCGCGGTGGAGGTAAAAAGTGGTATCCCGGTTGCCGGGGTGCTTGGCACAGGCCAGGCGGCCACGAGATGCTTCGGGACGGCGAAAAGAAGGCAGAAACTGGTTGTCCCCACCAGTCAAGGGAAGAAGACTCTCCGGCGGGAGATCTCCTCTGTCGTCGGGAAAAAAGTGGTGAGACGGTTCTGCAGGGCTCTACCGGTGGTGTCGTCTTGGCAGGTCGGCTCGGCTTCTCCCTCTTCGGCTTCTTAGGTCCTGTGGCGACTTCTGAAGAACCAGTCCCATAAACCCTGCTTTTATGCAGCAAACCCCCATTCATACAGCCTAGCTGTCACTCAAACATGCTAAGTGGTGAGCGGGGGGGCTCACCACTTGGGCCAATCACACCAGAGTGCGACGTGAGTTGGCAAGGCAACTCAGTCCAGGGTGCCTAAACCCTCTCCCACACCTCCTGTTGTATCCAGACAGAATGGCACCACTTTAGAGGGCTTCTGTGCAGAAGCCCGCCAAAAGTGGAACAAAGGCTCGACTCGGGTTCAGGGTTACTGAAGTGAACCTAGACGCCATTTTGGCGGCGAGTTCTGGCAAAAAATCCCAACCGGTGAGTTTATATTAAATAAATAAACCGGCGGTGTCTTTAACATTGCACCAAAAAGTGGTGCATTCAAAACAATGGGAAATCCCATTGGGAAATATTCCGGTGGAATATTTCCGTGGTATCCACTGCCACCAGCCAGAACTCGGCGAGGGGGGACGGGACAGTACCCCCTCGACAACAGACACAGGGGCAATCTAATTGCCCCTACCAGTACTTCCACAGTAAGATGGTTTGTACTGGTTAAGTTCCTAAGTTAAGACTAGTAAAGTCAATGGTGACTTTACAGACCCAGGGAGACAGTAGTCAGCCCCAGGGTGTGGAGTCTATGTTTGGGGGTCACTATGACACCCCTGTGTTACTGCACGGAGGGTGCTGTGTAACACACATTCAAAACCCAGTGATAGCCTATGGGGAAAAAATACCCCATAGCCCATAAGCACACAGCAAGTCACAGCAACACTCTCAAGTCATGTCCAAGAGTGAGGGTAAAAGAGTCTCACTCTTGGCAGGAGAAAAAAATAAATCCCAAAAATCCAGCAAAGCTGCTGGGGGACTCACTAGGTTAGGAAATTCAGCCTAAACAGAGAATTCTCCCTAACAATTTCACCCAAAAGGACTATATCTTATGAAATCTTTCTGCTGTCCAGAACGACGGCTTGATCTATCCTGATAGGTATACACTTGCCGGTTTTGAGAAGATAATTAACTTAAACTGCATCATATATTTCCAACAAATTGTCATTTATTTGTACAACAATTCAGAGCAGTCATCTTAAAAAAGGGGGTGGGGAGGTGAACTCAAGCTCACTATCATTTCCTGGTATTTGTGTTGAAATCATGCTAGAGGCGCATTGGGCCCTGTACAGATATGCAAAGGTGTTTGGGTTTGCTTTAGTTCTGAAGAAAGACAGGATCAGAAGCCATCAATCACAGCCCCATTTACTGGAGTCGAGACCCATGGCTCTTGTTCTCGCCGATAATAGGACATCATGACTGGTGGCACCCTACCAGATGGGACTCTTGAGAGAGATGACAGTTGTTGCAAATCTTTAACCTCACAACCCAGGCACTGCAAACAGACCAGGCAATTTATTTGTCTAGAAAACCTTTTAAAAGGAGATTAGAAAGTGGGCACAAAAGATAGCTCATCAGGAAATCCAGCTTCCTATCTATTGCAGGAACGCCATTTCCGATTGGCTTAGATTAGCCAATTGTGAAGCTCTAAATACAAACTTTGCTTTTGCTATTGGACAACTAGTAGGTTTTCTAGCGGAAACACTGTTCGCTTTTTTAAAAAACAGCCAATAGAAACAATAAAGAGTATGTCACTTTCCTGATAAGAGGAGACTTACACACTATCTAATACTGCCCATACTAGTTTCACAAATTAAAATCGGGTGAACTCATTTGCCATTTTGAAAAACTGGGACAGCTGCAAACTACGTTAGTAGTCGGAAATGCAAGACGGACACAAAGGGATAGTTTTCTCAAAGTTTGCCTTTTTTTTTTTTTTTTAAAGTAAACGGGGTGAGAAAATACACTCATCTTTCCCCATCCTAACAAGAGTGTCCATGCCTAGCAAACTTTAAAAAAGAAGGATGATCAAGTGTCCAACAATCTCTCACCCTCACACTAATATATACAACAAAATAAACAATACAAAAAAGGTAGCAGGCGCCTCTCTCTCGAAAGAACAAGGCATGATAACCTGTTCAGTGGTTATTAACCACATTGAGAGTTCGCAGCCATTGCTTTTTGCTCACTGTACCTTCACAGATGGGAAATATCCATTTGCATATCAGTCTTTGTCCCGCCCACAAAGGCAGTCCAGCACCGAAATGCTATGGCAATTCCTCGCTGAACAAGAGTACCATCAGCAACCCCATACACGTGTTTCAGCCTTGTTGGGCATCATCAGTGAGGTGAAGCTGAGCCTCTCTAAGCACAGTGAGCAGGGAGTCCACGTCTGGTTGCCCCCAATGTGGTAATAACCACTGAACAGGTTATCATGCCTTGTTCTTTCGAGAGAGAGGCGCCCGCTACCTTTTTTGTATTTTTGAAAGGAACTTGGGGTTGGTCACCCTAGGTTACCTGGGGGCAACCAGACGTGGACTCCCTGCTCACTGTGCTTAGAGAGGCTCAGCTTCACCTCACTGATGATGCCCAACAAGGCTGATATGCAAATGGATATTTCCCATCTGTGAAGGTACAGTGAGCAAAAAGCAATGGCTGCGAACTCTCAATGTGGTTAATAACCACTGAACAGGTTATCATGCCTTGTTCTTTCGAGAGAGGGGCGCCTGCTACCTTTTTTGTATTAACAAAATAAACAAGGAAACATTAAGCTGCTTTCCGTCCAACAGAAATATGGCAAAACCTTAAACTCATAAATGGTAGAAAGCACTCCTTGTGACCAGGGTCGAGTGCCCCTCCTCTGGATTCATTCAGGAATGTCTTTAAACAAGTTCTGGTTTAACAAAGATCTGTTCAGTTCAACGCAAAACGTCTTTTCTAGTCATTGTATCTCTCCTCTTGATAGTGTATTTTCTATGGTTCAATAACCCAAAACCATTCTCTTCCACACAGTATTTCTTAGACTCCAAAAGTAACCCTTAAGCAATAGTTCTCTTCCACACAATATCTTTTCCAGACTTCAAAGTAAATAAGCAATCACAATTATTCTTCCATTGAAACGATTTTGTCAGGATACAACCAATATCTTTGGTAAAACTACATTTGTTCAATATCTCTTCTTCAACATCTTTTTGCCACAAACATATTGTTCCATCAACTGATTCTTTCCTGGTCCATTCGCCTGCCAGGACTAACTCTAAAAGGTCCCAGCACAACAGTAGGAATGGGATAGCCCTGTGGAAACTACAAAACACATGACAAAGGAGGCATAAAACTTCCCAACTTTGATATTTATTACTGGGCCAGACAGCTACAATATGTGGCCAAATAGCTATCGGAAGACCCAACAGCGGAGTCCAGACTACTGAGGTCAGAGTGTTCCCCATTCTTCTTGAAAGAATTGTTATGCTTGAACTAAAATGGCGCTGGTGTGCAGTGCATTCTGGAAGAGCTCCCTAGCGAGCCATGATGGACATTTACTTCATGCCGCAGTGAAAAGCTGCACACATGTTGCTGAGTGTTAGATTCACAGTGCTGAGAAAAACATGCTTTCCAAACCCGGTATGGGGTCAAGGACATTTCTGCTGGGAAAGCTAACTTTGTTATGGTTTGTTACTGTTCTCCGTGGAGCGTGTTTTTAGAGGAGGGAGGCACTCTGCTCCTTGGGGGTGGCTGTCGATTGACCCAGCTGGCAACCGACGGCTGCTCATCAACTGCGCAAGTGCCATTTCCAGAAGGTTCGAGAACTGCCACCCCTTTGCGGAGTGTGTATATATGCGGAAACCCAGAGGTGGTCAGGTGAGACTTCAGCCGGAGAAGGACGCTTACGCCCGGCATTCCTGTGAGCTGTTGTGCTCTCGGCCTGGCTGTTCCCGGGGTCTTCCAGCCGCTTCTGGGCGAGATGAGGAATCCAGTTACGCTCACGGTGATGTATTTCCTTTTGAATTCTTTGCTTCTTCTGTGATTTATGACTATGTTACTTCTGTGAGTTATTTCTATGTTATCACTGGTTGCGTTTAAGCTTTGAATAAATAGCCGTATAAGTGCTGATTATCTTCTAAGAGTGTGTGGTTGCGAGTTATTGCGTCTTGCTGCGTTCAAAGTATTTGCTCTGTAATTGCATTGGTGATTTGTGATTTTCCGTGCACTCTGGGGAGAGCAATACAAGAATGGGTATGGTTGCCCAAATTGGAGATAAGGGGGGCCCGAGAATGTTGGAATTGGGATGGCAGATGTGGCGGACAGCTTGCCAGGCCATGGAGAACCTGACCCCGTGCCCCCCGCAGATACCACTAGTAGCACTAACCAAAGGGGACGTGCAACTGAGGAGAACAATACGCATGCACTGGGAATCGGTGAGCATTGCAACAAGGAGACATATGGCAAAATGGGAAAATACTGGAGTTTGACGCATTGGTAGAGGAACAGGCCTACATCATGGGCAATACATCACATACTAGACTGGTGCGATGAGTCCAAGAAACATGGTCTGAAATAGTGCTGGAAGACCAGCCAGATACAACCATTGAAACAATCTATGACATCACAGAGGGAGGGCACGAGGTCGCCCGAATTTATGAACTATTGATGAGCAGAGTGGGGAAAGAGGTAACACAGTTAAGACGGGAGTGGGAAGAGGAAGTGGGAGAGTGTATGAATGACGGGCTGTGGGAGAGAGCTCAACGATATCATAAGAAGGTGTCTAGAAATGCAAGATGCAACAAATCCAGCTATACATAACTCCGAGCATACATGACCCCCCCCCCCAGAGGATAGCCCGATTTAAAAATGCAGGAATACAATCATGTCCCAAATGCGAAGAAGTGAACGCGGAAATGCCCCATATGTTCTGGCCATGCCCAGAAATTAGCAAATTCTGGAAAGAAGTGGCCCACCGCTTGACAGAAAATGTGGATTCGGTTTGGGCATGTATTTTGAGGGGGATCCCGAGACCACGCAAGCTAAAGCATGTGAGAAAACTTAAAGACCTGGCTTACATATTGGCCAAGCGTAGGATTGCTATGGGCTGGAAAGCATGTGGTAGGCCAAAGTTAGAGGTGTGGTGGAATGACCTCAAGAAGTGGGCTGAAACCGAAACAGTGGTATGGACGATGCAGCCAATAGAGGGGGAATGGGGGGGTGGGGGGGGGAGAGGCAGATACACTGACGGCTTGGAGGCACTTAGTGGCTACATTGGTTGGGTCACCCAGGTATGTTTAAGCGAGGACGATACCTCCCAGGAGACGGAAGAGGAAACATCCCAAGAGGATATAACGGCGGAATGTAGTAGGCTCAAGTTAAGGGGAGAGGTTAAAGGGTAGGTAGCGGTTATAGCGTAACAAGAAGCGTAATATTAAATAATGTCTAACATGCACCGCTAAGTTTTGGTTTTTGTATGTTATAAAAATGTATAAAATGGTTTAAAAAAAAAATACCACACCTCTAAAAAAGGTCCCTTTCATGGTTCACTCTCCTACCAGGAAGAAAAGCTCCCATCTCTGCAGTGGATTTCTTAATGATTATATGTCTTGCACGGCAACCAAATTACACATCTCATAAAAGGAGAACTGCCTCTTGCCTTTTTGCTCCTTCTGGACAACCTCTTGGTTGTTGCGGGTTATAAAGTTTCCCCAAGTGGACTATCCTCAAATGGAGAATTATTCTCTTCTTGCACTTCCACTTCTTCAAAATAACTTCTTGGATGTTGGCAATGTAGGTTACAAACGTCCTTTTCTTGCACTTCACTTCTTTCAAGCAGCCTCTTCGCTGTTGGTAATGTGGGTTACAGGTTTTCCCAATTCGACTTCTCATAAAAGGGAAATTGCACCCTTTTTGCCATCTTGTAGTTTGCCACTTTGTATTCAGGCTTTCAATTCCTTCTGCCAGCCGCCTGCTTCTTCAGCCCTGTGGCTCTCGGTCTCCCTGCAACTTAATTATGGGAGTCGACAACAATACTAAATGCCCCGGAGCTTCTCAGAGGCTCACCTGTAATTATGGGCAGCTTCAGCGTTCTCTATGGTGGTGCGGTACAGCAGCACTCCCATTAGGGGCTCTGCATCTTGGGGACATCTCTGGCGTGGACCTCGTCTGAGTCTCTCTCATCCGGAGTCTCCGCTGCTCCCTTCTCCAGGATCACAGCTTCCCAGGTCTCCCATGCTCCTCACAGACACTGGTTCACGCCTTCTTGTATGCCAGCCCCTTCGCACACTCTGACCTCAAGCCACGGCCTGAGAGAGTGAAATCTCTCATGCTCCTACTTCTCTGAAGGAAGCTGAATCTGATCATTTTTAAAGGTCCTGCTCAGGTTCCTCGCATCAAAACAACTAGGAAAGAAGTCCGTAATGGGTTTAAGTCTTTTATGTACATTTATTTCTTTTTAACTGTTGAATTGGATCTGATCAGATTTAGGAAATGTTACAGGGTCGATGTGAGATTTAACATTAGGTTTAAGACTTACACAATAAAACAATCTGCGTTATTAAAGGACATCACATTAGTTTTACAACTCCCAATGTGTATAACTTATTCTGTTCAAATGACTTTTCACAGAAGGCTTTTTGTGTTTCCTTAGGGACTTGTGTAATGACAACAGGCCATCAGATAGTCGGGGTATCAGTGAACACTCATCCTCACACAAAGATGAATACAGGGTTTCTCCCAAAAGATTCAGCACTTTGCCCTGACAACCATCTTCTGCCATGTGATCCTCCCTCCCGTTACCACCCGCAGTGTTAGGATCAGGTAGTGGCTGCCTTCTCCTGGCCACAATGGAGGAGATCTTAGGCTGGGATTTAGTGAGGACTCTGCAGGATTCATCACACAACCTGTCCGCAAGATGTACCTCAACAAAGACACAGGGATTTAGTGATATTTCTTCACTCCAGCCCCTTAGCAAGCTGTGAAACAGATTTCAATTCATAGCTGGCTGTACTTGCATCTTCTAGACACTCAATCCATCACATATGGACACAGAGTGCTTGCTGCAGCTATGGGTTTAGGCCTGCCCATAGCGTCCAATAATTATTAATGGGTTGAGAGCATAACGCTACCTTTATTAAGAGGAGAGCATGGAAGATTAGAAGTTCATCGAAAACTATCCGCAAGAAAAAAGGCAGCAATTTGGAAGCATAGTGCCATCCACTTACTAATCTCTAAGCATAATCACCTATGCAGGAGGCCTGCAGAGGCGCAGAAAAATGTTAACAAGGACAGTATGCCAGACAAATGGGTACATCAGCCTGGGAGACCCTTCAGAGGTAGGGGATCTTTTCAAAGGAGACCGGGTAATAGACCACATCACAATCAGCTTACTCCAATATAGAAAGAAAAATACCCAGAGCATGAACCAAAGAATATGGCAGGAGACAGGGATGAGCCTTAGTGGAAAAGCACTCAAAGTCCTATTAGATTCTGGGTCCGACATTTCCATATTTGAATCACCACAAGGCATTATTGGAGCACACTGTGGCATGCAGAAATAAATACACCCACTAAGCAAACATTTGCAAATAATGAAGTATACTTTGTAACTAGTCGGCTTTAAGATGAAAATCCCCCAGAGAAATTGAAGAAGTGTTGTGGCCCAAGTTACATATCCAATACAAAAGGCTTTTGGCACACCAGGATTGGCAACTGTTAGGGAGAATTCTCAAAAATGTGCTAATTCCCTCCACCTTAGAGACCCCAGCAACTTTGCTGGATTTTGAGGACTCGATTTTTTTTTAACCTGGAGACCCTTTGCCCCCTCTCATGTATTTTAAATGCGATTTCTGAGCTTTGTTTCCCTTTTGGTAGTGGAGTCTGACAAACTCCATAGACATCTTTTACATTGCGTCACCCAGCACCTTCAGTGTAGTGACACAGGGAAGTCTGTTAGATTTCCCGAAGGTTTAAATACCTTCTCTGGGATAAACTACTGTTTACCAGAACAGTAAAGTGAAATTGACTTTACTTACCTTTGTAACTTTCTAGACCCAGCACACACTATCTTAGAAGAGGGTGCCGGAGGGGTTACCTAGTATCCTCTTGGTCTAGCTTCTCATGTAACATTTGAATGTTACCCTCTCCTCACTGAATGGCTGGTGGCAGTGGTTTCGTTTTAACTACCATGGTGTGAATTTTCCGCGGGCTGCGTTCGCAGCTGCAGTAAAGCACCCAAGGGTGCCATTTTCATCAAAATGGGCCTGGTCGTCTTTTTTCGCCATTTCTTTGTGGAAAAGTCCTTCTTGAGATTTACTCTGCGCACCAAACTGTTACACTCACCTGGTCTCTGCGGAGGCATTGGGGCACGGTTGCAGCCCTCCCTGAACTTGAATCACCCCCTTCAGGCCTCTCCCTCAGTAGAAAAGCTGTGAGCGGTGGTACCTGCCGATACTGCTCCTGCGTGGAGATAAGTGTATGAGTGCTCCAATCTGTGATTGTTGTACCCCTCGAACGCTTCCCCCCAAAGTACGGTTTCTGCGAGCATACGCCGCCCCATAAAGCTTACCTGTGAATTATGGAAGATAAGCTCTCCGTCCTGCTACTTCTGGCAGGGGCACGTCGAATGGGATCTAGTTCCTTCACGGATCCCGGATAAGGATTAGTCCAGTCGAGCTGCGACTATGCTTCTCCTTATGATTGGTAAGTCTTTCTTGAGCTCTTGTGATGCTGTTCGTTCTGTTTAATGTCTTTATATGTTGCTCCTATTTATGGCTGCAATAATGTCTCGCTTCTGTTTTCTTCACTTAGATGGAAATGCAGCCTCAATGCAGCTGTGAAACGCGAGACGCGGCCAGATGGAAGATGGATGCTACTGCAATGTTCGACAGCAGGTAAGTGATGGTTTGAGGAAAAGCGCGAAGTATGGCGAAGCGCAACCTTAAACCGACTGTTTTTTTGATGTCTAACCTAATCTTCCGTTTTACCTTGCAGGCACTGCTGTCGATGATGGAGCGTGTCGTGCTGCGATGCCAAGATGAAGATATCTGCGTTCCGGAAAGTGTAAAGATGAATACTTGGTTCGCCGAAGAGATGTACAGGTAAGAACAGCTTCCCCCAGTTGGTAAGTATGCTGGCAGGAAGCAGGATGTCCAGGAAGCAGGATCTTCAAAGGAAAGTCTGACCTCAGGCGAGGGTTACGCTGCTTGCAAGTGCAGAATAACGCAAAGCGTCTGTCTTGAGGATCGGAGCAGCTTATATAGCCAAGATCGTGGGCACGCCCATTAGGGCCGGTTTACAGCCACACCCTGCCACTCCTAGAGAGTGAACACGTGCAAAGGCAATCCATTAGCAGCCACACCCAAGAATACACTTGGGGCTGCTTAATGAATGGAATGTTCAAGGTTAATGCATCCTGCTTAATGGATGGAATGTTCAATGTTAATGCATATGAAGTGCTATGTCCATAATAAAAGCTTTTTGGTGTTAAATGGATGCTATTGTTTACTTTTGTTCATGAGCCTGGCACCAGTGTCCACCCAGGTCTCCTGTGCATGCGACCCCTGCATGCCTGTGCCGCTGACAGGTTTGGTCCCATTGTTCGCTTTGAAACCCGCCTCTGGCTCCAGGGAGTCTGGGGTAGGCAGGAAGTGAGGGAGGTGCCCGAAACTCCCTGTGCTTAGTCTCCTAGGAGACCCAAATGCACTCTGTAGTGATTGGCCGGCTGACTGTCCTGCAAGGTGATTGACAGCTAGGCTGGAATGAATGGGAGAGAACTGAATAAAAGGCGAGGTTTTTGGCTTGGAAGGCGAGGCTTTTGGCTTGGAAGGCAGAGTCGACCACTGGACGAAGGAACCGAAGAAGAACTTGAACAGGACGCCTGCTGCAACTCCTGGACCGTTGGTTTGCCCGGTGAAGCCTTGCTGCTGTGCTGAAACTCCAAATTCGTATCGACAGAGAAACCCCGGCAAGGACGACTTCTCACCTTGAGTTGGTGGGACCATTCAACTCCAAAGTAAGCCACCTGGACATCCATCTCGGAGCTGGTTGAATTTTCACAGAGTTGCTGCTGGAAACCGTATAGCCAGGGAGAGCAACACCAGATTGTGTGCGTTGCTTTTAAGCTGGCCTAGAGATCCGCCGGACTCCCACGATGCAGGACTGGCCGAGCCTGAGCCCCCTCAACAGAGTGCGGGACCCCAGAAGCAAGGAAAGTCCATCTCGACAGCCAGGAACCACAATGTTGCCATTTGCGATAGACGCGAAGAGTTGAAACACTGAACAGCCAATGATTTGAAGATTGCTGGTTGCGAACGGTGACCGTCCCATTGCAGTGCAGGAGTCCCCAGAAGTCCTCCCTCTTGTCCCCACGACTGAGGCCCAGGAACAGTGAGATCTGCAGAGCTGCACAGGAACAGAAGTCATCTGCTGCCCTTTTTCATCAATTCAAAAGGTACTGTAAGTTTGAGAGAACTTAACTCTTGCTGTAGAGTTGCTTGCATCTTCTACCATTCACAAGTCTAACCGCTTGTGGCCCTACATTTGATTCTTCTTTTCTTCAAAGACTTCTAAAACATTGTGCGAAGACTTTTCTACGTACCTACCAGAAGTGCTTCATCCTATATAAGACTTTTGCCCGTTGATTTTGGCCTAGCCTGTTATACTGAATGGCCCTGCTGTGGGGATCCAAAAGTATTTGCCTGCTTAAGAATATTTGTGGTCTCTTGTTGTTCTAATAACCTTTTCCTTTCACCAATTTATAACAGTATTCTAAATGCCAACAGTAAGATATTACTGTCCCCAGTACCCTAGCTATTGAAGTCACCCGAGGGTGTGGGTTGTGTCTGTGGGCCATCCCAAAAGGGTCTTAACTGATTTAGAAACTTTGGGCCTGATTCATGGAACATTTTCCTATGGGACTGTGCCATTATAAAACACTTCCATGAATCAGGCCCTAAAGGTGTACAGTATTGCAGTGTATTTGTGTGTTACTGTGTATATTGCTCCCTTCTGAAGAAGTCTTATTCTAACTGACTGATAAATTAATAATTGTTTATTCAAGAAACCTTGAGTGTAAGAGTTTATTTGAATACTTGTCAATGTGAATCTCTGTGTAACTCCCTCACAGCTCACATTGACCCCTCTTGTGATAAGCCTGGCTGCTCAACACGCTACCAAAACTGTGTAGTACAAGCTTATAGCAAAGGCTGGCTTTACTATACCGGTAGTCGGAGTTGTTTGTAGTGTTCCCAGAGGGTACTGCATACAAACTTTGCTTAACAGCAACCACTATGTGTGACACAAGCAACAGGTGAATAAGTAACAATACCTGCTTTTTCAAGTGAGCAAGGACCTAGTGCAAAAATATGCAAAAGAATGGGCAGCACTGGGAGCTGTACAACTATTTTAACATGTAGGGCATGATCTGGAATGCCCAGCAAATGTGCGTACACTTCTCTCCACTGCAGAGACAGTACCCCATTAAGCCACAAGCAATGGAACCCATAAAACCCATAATGGACCAATTAATGAACCAAGGGATCATTATAAAGCAAGCAAGGCCAATTATTCTCCCTTGGTGACCGCTTGTAAGCCAGGTGGCACCTATTGTTTAATATTAGATTATAGAACTTTAAATGCACATTCTAAGAATGAGGCAGTTCAAAATCTGTACAGCTCTAGTCTTTTAGCCAACCTGTACAGATGCAAATACAAAACAAACCTTGATCTAGGTAACAGCAATTTTACACAACCTCTATGTGAGGAAAGCCAGAAATAAACAGCTTTGGCATTTAAGGAAAGTCATTTTGTGTTCACATCATAATACAGGGCTTAAGAATACACCTAGCACACACTCAAGCAGAATACAGAGTGTAACTGCTGGCAATATGTAAATGATATTTATGTCATGCATGAGGCCTTCCATTAACACATGCAGCAAGTAGATTTGATAATTTGCACATTGCCTGCCAAAGGGCATTTGTTTAATTTCAGAAAATCTAAAATAGCTCACTTTGAGGTCACCTTCCTGGGTTTCACAATCACGTATGAGGGCAGAGGCTTGTCAATGGATTTACTAGACAAACGCGCAAAAATACGAGCGCCCAGCACACTCAGACATTTGCAGGCTATTTTGGGTCTTCTAAATTTTGGCAGATACGTGTCAAATTTTGCAGCACTAGTAAAACCATTGTATGCTTTCGTATAAAAACAAATTTCAAGCAGCTGGTTGCCAGAGCATATTCATTTTGCAGCATCTGTACTCATTGATGGCCCAAACTGGTCCTTTGAAAGACAAGAAATCGGACAAGGATTTGGATATAAATTTGATAAAAAGTGACAATGTGTTCACGTATACTGTTTGTAATTTAGGGGAGACAAAACCAACTGCATATAAATTGCAAGTATATTCCACTCATGAAATTAGATTTACACCAGAGGAGAAAATACACACAGCAGTCCAAATAATCATTCAAAAAGGGTGCACTCTGGCTGCAAATAAAATAATGCACATAAACACACAGTTCAAATTGAGGCTACCAGACGAGTTAGTGTGGCTAACGCAAAAGCATTGCACACCAGATGGGTGCAGTGGCCAGCAACCCAGCATGCCATGGATGTAAAATGTCATTATAAAGCAGAATTGCAAAGACCGACACCGGACGGACCATGGCAACAGAGCCAGATGCCACATTACCCTAAAATCCTGTATTTAATTTCCACCAAGTAGTCTATTGTGATGGATCAGCAATTTCAGCAGTTTAAACCCGTTCCAATTATGCAGAGCATTTCACACATGACAAACACTTTATACATTCTTGTTTTAATAATTCTTTTTATTGGGTTTTTGCAGTGTAACAGATAACATGACAGGACGAGAAGCGTCTCCATCGATTTCCCCATCCTCCCGTTCCCCACCCCTATCAAATAACCAAAGTCTCCATCATATCTATCCCTTTCTCACCTAAACCGCCCCCTTATTCATCAAGGAGTGTAGCTCTGTGCCCTGTCTGCCCTTCCATCAATCCCACCCATCCCTGATCCTTTCCTACTTCTGTGTTCACCCTCTACTCTTATACACTAGTTGGTCCCATCTTTTAAAATGATATCCATCCCAGAATGCCATTTGGCAATTTCGGGGTGGCAGCATCCATCCAATGTAGTGCTATGGCTTTTTTGCGCTATAAAAGAGGCTATGTTCAGATCCCCAATAGTGCGCATGTGGTTTGCAGTTCTAAAGGCCTCTAGGCTCCCTTCCACCTAGTTTACCACCATTCCCAGAATTTTGGGCACTCCCAAACCATATGATAAAACAACCCTCTACCCGTGGTGCATTTGGGGCAATTGTTCTCACCTCCCCTTCCCATCATTTTCAGTCCTTCCCTGGAGTAGCAAACTCTGTGGAGATCGTTAAACTGGATTAGCCTTAAATTAGCTGCTCTAGCTACTTCTCTGGGGTGTTGTATAGCCTCTCTCTAGTCTGATCATCCATTTCCCTCAGGTCTCTTTCCCAGCAATGTTTCAACTCATCCATCCATGTGGTGGTATGAAAGGATTATGTCTTATAGAGAGGGGAGACTTGTTTGGCGGTATTCACTGTCCAAAACATTTCTTTCTAGTGATGAGGCCCGTGTCAGCTTTTCTCCTTTTCTCTTACCTGCAAGTGTTTATAGCGATTCCACACCTCTAGGCCTCGCTAACATTCAAACCAATCATGATACTTTGTCTCAGACTGCTGAATTACATGGGTTGTTGCTGGCTCTTCACCAAGCAGACTCACAGAAGCTCACATTAGTAGACTCAGATTCTGGTTACATTGTCGGAGTTTATAACAGCAATTTATATTCAGTGCATTCAGAATGATTTCAGTGACACGAGGCATAAAACTAGTTCTTCCAGAAGGTGCTAGTGACCCAAGTAAGATGGCCGCTCCCCTGTGAGCTACCGCACGGCCCAACAAAATCCTGATTAATCCTGGCATCTCCTAGCCTGCAGCACACGTTGCCACAACAGCCTTTGACAACATTCTTGCCCAAAATCGGCGCTTGTCGGCGTCCCGCGTGGCCGAGGTCCCGACAGGCACGTCCAGGCGAGGAGAGAGACCCAGAGGCCCACCGGCACCAGTCTGCCTGCACAGAGCATTCCGGCGGGGCGTCAGCGGCCCAGACAAAGAGCAGCGGAGTGGGTGACCCTGGACGGCCCAGGGCAGACTGAGGACACTCGGGCGCTGTCGCTGATCACAGCAGAGGGAGGAGCGTGGAGAGCGGCCGGCGACTGCGTACACAGTCTCCTTGGGCGCCGCGGGATGCGGAGCCTCCTGCCCAGGTGTGGTGCGGCGCCACTCGGGAGGTCTCTCCTGGTGGTGCGGGGGCTGCCCCCCCCGTGGTCTGTCCCTGTCGGCCGTGCCGCGACCTGCTCCGGTGGACGCGCGGGGAGGGCTCGGGGGAGAGGAGTCGACCGAGCCCCTGCGTCCTCGCCCGGGGGGCCCTTGTGAGACTGTTGGAGCAGCAGGAGTCCAAGGTACGGCGCTTGTGGGGTGCGAATCCAGCGCCTCAACGACACCAGCGAGACGAGCACATCAGTGTGGCTCCCCCGTGGGTTGCCACAAGAGACTCTGCATTTGTGGCGGGGGGGCAGCGCTGACTCATACAGCAGCTGGCTCGGCCCCTTTGGCCGCCTTCCTGCTACCACGCCACTAGTAATCAGCAAGGAAATAACAGCACACCTGTGCCTTTGCAATTCGGTACAGCGCCACCATCCCAACGCTGTGTTGCTCATCCACTTCCATAGATATCTATTGTGACCCTGCCTCAAAACCTCGAGAGGCGCACCACATAGCCACGTCTGCAACTCTGCCACCCAGACAACCCCACAGTGGCGCACGCCCCTCGGCCGGACAGCGTGGCCGCCTAGAACTGCTGCCCGGCGTCTTTGCCTCGTCCCATTAGTTGACCGATCCAGCAGAACATCTATACAGCGCACGCAAGCACACAATGGGGAAATCAGATAAGATGCAACGCATATTGAACTTTGAAGGGAGCAATGCGTCCAAGCACCCACGGCATACCTGTGAACCAGAATCCCCACCACAGACATCCGGTCAAGAAGAGTGTGAACCACACATGCTCGACATCAGAGCTCTGCTCCTAGAATTAAAAATCGGAATCAGTAGCCTGGACAGTAAACTGGATGACCTCGCATCCAAGGTGGCTCAGGTTCAACACAGGCTAGATAACCACGGCGAGCGCTTAGAGGGGGCGGAGCAACGAATATCCAACCTCAACGACAATATGTCATCCCTCACCACTAGAGTGGCGACCCTGGAGGCCCAGATGAAGTCAGCTAATGCTCGGAATGAAGACCTTGAAGGGCGCTTTCGGAGGAGCAACATCAGGATAGTCAGGGTGAGGGAGAACCAGCCCCAAGGCAAAATGGAAGACTATGTCGAGGAGATGTGCAAGTCCCTCTTCAGTCCAGAGGCACTCTCGCAATTTTTTTGTCATCGTAAGAGCCCATAGAATACCGTCATCAAAACCCATAGTCGGCGCGCCCCCTCGAACAATCATCGTAAAACTTCTAAATTATAAGGACAGGGATGCGATCCTGCGATTGGCCAGAGAGAAAGGCGAGCTGCACCATGACGGCGACACAGTGCACTTTTACCCTGACTTTTCGCCAGCCATCCAGGCCCAAAGAAGGTCCTTTACCAACGTCAAACAAAGACTCCGATCCAATCAAATCCCCCATTCAATGCTGTTCCCTGCCCGCCTAAGGGTGCAACACCAGGGCAAGGTCCAAGTCTTTCCATCCCCAGAGGAAGCACACATCTATTTGTATCACCATGGCTGCGGCCCGTCGGGGAACAAAAAACCACGTGCACAGAGACTGGGCCCAACGGAACCCACCATAGGCAACTTCAGGCATCAGAAAGACATATTAACTAAAAGAATGTTCCACCGGTACACCACATGAGGGGTTATCCAGCCCACGGCCGTGCGACTTGGGAGGATCCCGGCGACTCTAGCACAGCCACGTTCAAGACCACTAGTTTCCGGTTTTTATGTTGGGGCTATACGACGAGCGAGTTGGGGGTTGCTCGTGAAGAAAGGGAGGGGGACCCACACCAGTTGGGAGTTAACAAGTTATACCAAGTTCGAGGCTACCCACATGCCCTGCCCACGAAGAGGCCATGTCCCGCCCCACACTCCCCCACCGCCGCACGCTGCGGCTGCCTCTCAGCCCTCATCCAAGAGACACACCTATCCCAGACTACCGAACCCCCTTGGGCGAAAGGCTGGGGCTGCCATCGTTACTTCGCCTCATTCTCGTCGTATGCCAAAGGGGTGGCCATTTTGATTAATAAAACGACTAACTTCAAACTGATCTCAGAACAGAGGGACATGGATGGCAGATTGCTGCTGGTACGCGGAATGATAGATGGCGAAGACATCACCCTGGTTAATTCATACGGTCCAAACACTGACAGCCCCAATAACTTCGATTGGGTAATGACCCAACTGAACTCTGTGGGACTCTCCACGATTATATGGGGTGGAGACCTCAATACAACGCTCAACCCCTCCAAAGATAAATCGCATACATCATCAGTGCCTCCTTCCAAAGCAAGCATGCACGTTAGGGAAATCTGCGGTGCCTACCACCTTGTCGACATCTGGAGAAGCAAACACACACAGACACCAGAGATTTTACATTCCACTCCTGGGTACATAAAACTAGCTCAAGAATAGACTATTTCTTGGTGTCCGCACACAGCAGCCTGCAGTGGGGAAGAGTGCAATATCCAATCACGTGCATTATCAGACCACTCCATGGTGTCTCTGGAGTGCTTGGAGATTTAAACCTCGATCGCTACAGGACACCATCTTCGCAGACGAGCTCCGATCAGAACTAACATCCTTCCTGGATGTCAACCAAGGCTCTGTGGCTTCGGCCGGGACTCTGTGGGAGTCCTTGAAGTGCTTCACCAGAGGAGTTTGTATGGCAAAGGAATGCGGGATCCTAAAACTGATACGCAGAGAACTGTATACTAGCGAGACTCGCCTCAAAGATCTTGAAAGCTCCCTCCTGGTAGGCAACAAGCCGCAGGTCCTAGCTGAGATCAAAAAGGAACTGGAGACATTCAGGAACACAGCCGAGAGGGAAGTGACATTCCTCGACCGTCACTGCAAAATTCGCAAGTACGGTGAAGGGCAACAACCCGGAGCCCTGCTGTCGAGACTCATAGCCGCCGACAGAAAACCTACGTCAATTGAAGCGGTGATCGACCACTTCGGCAGCGCTGTCCACTCCACGGCTGAAATTGTCGAAACTTTCCGCAGCTTTTATCGGGACCTGTATAACTCCAGCTATTCCGTAAGCCCAGACAAGCTAACGCAATACTTAGACACGGTGGAGCTCTTCTGGGTCGATTTGGAGCCCAGAGAACTCCTGAACGCCCCCACCGCCATCAACGAGATTCTCGAGGCCATCAAAGAGCTCCCCCTCACAAAGGCGCCTGGCCCAGGCGGTCTGACCAGCAAATTTTACAAATTTTTCACCAAGCTCCTCGCCCCGCTACTCCTCCCGGTGTATGAGGAAGCTCTGACCAGTGCCCAACTGCCGCCCACTCTGTACATGGCCGACATCATACTTCTGCACAAACCTGGCAAAGACCCAACCCTCTGCTGCTCCTACAGGCCCATATCTTTGATAAATCTCGACAACAAAATCTACGCTAAAATCCTAGCAAAGCGACTGCTGCCCCTAATGCCTGCCATGGTGCTAGCAGATCAAGCTGGCTTTATCCCCGGAAGGAACACCTCGTACAGAATAAGACGACTGTTTGGAGCAATGGAAGCACTTGATGCCGAGAGCCGTGCGGTGGCGGTGCTGCTGGACGCCGAAAAGGCATTTGACTCTGTCGAATGGCCCTTTCTCTTTACGATTCTCGAGAGGATGGGCCTGGGCAAACGCTTCATACGCATGATCTCTCTTCTTTACAAAAAGCCGACTTCCAACATCACGCTGGGAGGCCTGCGCTCGGCAGATATCCACCTCCGAAGAGGGACCAGACAAGGCTGCCCGCTCTCCGCACTTCTATTCGCTCTCGTCATGGAACCATTAGCTTCCAATCTGCGCCTTCACCACCTTCACAGAGGCCTCTCATTCGGGCCCCACAGGATGATCATCTTCTTGTACGCAGACGACGTCGCCCTGTTCCTGCGGAACGTAGAGGAAAATGTGAACCCTGTGATGAGAGCAGTTATCCAATTCGGAAACTTCTCGGGACTAAAAATCAACACCACCAAATCCGTCATCTTCCCACTCACCGCTGCGACCACTGAATTCTCAGATGACTTTCGCTTCCAATGGCAGGATTCAAACGTGAGATATCTCGGCATCCACATATCCAGACTGAAGGAAGACATTGTACGCGATAACTATGAGGCGGCACTCGCCTCCATCCAACTCAGGATCGACAGGTGGAAGACCCTGCCGCTGACCCTTTGGGGCCGAGTTTCGCTGGTAAAAATGATCATTCTGCCAAAGCTGCTGTACCTCTTTGTGAATATCCCCCTGCTGCTCCCCTGGAGGCTATTGCAGCGCATTAAAAGCATTGTCCTCGACCTGGTCTGGGCTGGCGGGGTGGCGAGTCGCATACACCACACTGACGCTGCCAACACGGCAGGGGGATCTGGCTCTCCCCAACCTGGAACGTTACTACTGGGCCGCCCAAGCACAATAATTGAGCCATTGGTACGCAACGCAGTCTATAAGGCCCCATGTACAAATCGAGAGGGCACTCGCATCTCCGCACCTCCTTCGTGCCATCATTTTCGGTCACTTCTCAACTGGCCAAGGTCCAATGAACCCAGTTGCCACCACATACTCAATATGAAAAAAAAATTGCCAAGAAAAATGATGTCTCCACCAGATTCACCCCACTTCTCCCAATCAAACCAATCCCAGGAATTCCAGTTACATCCGAGAAAGTATTCCTGCTATGGGCAGCAAAACTGAATGACATGCACGACCTCTTCCCGCAGGGAACCTTCCTGACCCTGCAACAAGCACAGGAGAAGGGAATTGATAACGCCCTCAATACCTTCCTCTACCTGAGACTGCGGCACTCACTGCAGGCAGCAATCCCGACCTTTCCGCAGCAACCACCTGTCTGGCCGTTGCTGCACAACACAATTCAAGCCCAGGGAGAAGGTCACTTAGTGACGCATATCTACAACGCCCTCCTCACCGAACAAAAACCACCGTGCTTGAAGGTAAAGAATAACTGGGAGAGTGCCTTAGGCACTAGAATTCCTGACAAAGAATGGACCTACGTACTATCTCTTACACAAAAGGTGGCGATAAACCCGAGATTCAAGCTGATTCATTTCAACTTTCTCCACCAAGCATACCATAACCCGAAGCGACTTCATTCACAGAGAGAATCAATAGCTGCTGAATGCCTTAGATGCGGAGCGCCAGCGGCAGACTTTTTTCACCTTGCATAGTCCAGTCCCCCCGGTGGCCACCTTCTGGGATGCAATCTTTGAAAAAACTTCAGCAATAATAGGAATATACCTTGATAGAGACCCTGAAACGGCAATGCTAGGGTTGACTCAATCGCTGCCAGATTCGGTCAGGAAACTGACAGATCTATTACTCGTCCTTGCGCGAAGAAGAGTCACATACATCTGGGGCAAGGGGTCCCCCCGAGCTCGCATCTTTGGCTTAAGGACTCTTCCGCTGCACTCACGCCCCTCTGGACATGTGGGGGCCCTACATTGCTTTCCTGTTGTCAGCGTCGGACACTTCACACCTGCAGCCAACATCTCCATCACAGAGTCCGTTTGTTGGCGCACTACACGATGACGCAGCCACCAGGGCGGTAGTGCTCGAATAACCGTTTAAGTACAATGTCTATGCTAATTCATGTGATGGGGAGGGAGGTGGGAAAAGGGAGTAAGCTTCATGTTCTGGTCAGTGCATGGCCTCAGTGTGTGTTATGTTGAAAATACCAATAAAGAAAGTTAAAAAAATAAAAATAAAACTCTCTTCCAGACAGCTTGTGAAGCAAGCTTGGGGAGTTTAAACAGCCTAACCCTTTATTATAGGTGATGCCACAAGAGCGCATACTAAGGGCAGTCTCATAGCATTGGCAGACAAATATACTAAGAGGCACACAGTGAAAAAGACAGTAGGAGCCATAACTCGCTCAGCTACTGCAATTCATGAAGCAATTAAAGAAGCACGTTTGGGTATTTTAGTCAGGCCTAAAGATTTTCCATGCAATTATATTTCTCTTTCATTGTTTTATTCAGCATACGTCTTACAACAGTTGCACATATAAAAATACAATAATTTCATGATACTGTAATTAAAATGCATCTTCAGCATGGTATGATCGTAAGTACTTCATCAGCTAAGAGAGTAGCACTGTAAAAGGGGAGGCGGTTCCTACTATTAAATGGAAATCAAAGGCTTAATAAGACCAATCCATGAATGTTGGGGCATAGGAACATGCGTTGCCGTAGAATGAAACGCAGTAACTCGGCTCCAAAAAGCTTGCTTCTGCTTTAAACGTGTGCAAGCATTATGTTCGCGGCAAAGGCAGCTGCAGCTGTTTCATTAGCACAGAGCATCAGATGCCTGGTCAACTGATTAGAGCTCACAGAGTCTGCCAGTGAAAGAGAAATATATGACCATTTTAGAATTCAAAATCATTTATGAAATGTGATTTTCCAGTGAACCTGCACGAACCACAGCAGTTTCAAATCGCCCACAGACCGTTTTCCCTGGGAAGAGGGTTAGAGTGTCCCCAAAATGCAACAATTATGCAGCAGCATGTCCGTGGTTCAAGGCTCTGATGGTGTCATGGTGGCTAGCCACTCCCATGAGAGTCAGGAAGAGGCGACCAGGGCAGACTAGTTCCACTGGTCGTCGCTTTAATCCCATGATTTTGTGTTGTAGGAATTGGGGGTGGATTGTGACATCACAACTCTGTAATTGAGGGCAGTGTCGGCAGGTTTATTGACACAATGATCAATAGCAATGTATGTATTCCTATATGGGTCCAAAATGCGAGGTCCAATAATTTCTGTTTAGGGAGATTTTTTTTATATTGCACGATCGCAACTGCTAAAAAGTTTTCATTTGAGGGCGGGTCTTTGACAGCACCTTTTCATGCAGTTCTGTTCTGCGATCTGTTTCAACTTGTTGTTACAGCTGCGTCTGGGACCATGAATAAAATTGCATTGCTTTTTGCACCGGCTGACACTCCTTTTGTAATTGTTTGGAGGTTTCTACAAGGCGACGCAATACATTTTTGGAGGCCCCAGCGAAACATCTCTGCCGTTCGACCGAGGAGCGAGAATTCCAGCCGTGCTCCCAGAGGTGTGCGGGACAGCGTCCGTTGGACAGTACAAATAGCTCAAGCCGAGAGGTCCGTGGATGCCACTTCCCAAAGGTCTGCCTGGTCCGGCACTGCCTTCACTCCGACTGAAAGTGCAGGCTTTTAAACAGAGACTCAGAGGTCGAAAGAAGTTGAGAATCTCCTCAAAGGATAAGTGAGTGTACCGTGCATGAAAGCGCCAGGGGCGGGAGGGGCTCTTATGGTGTATAGGACGCACCGTTGTTAGTGGTGAAGAGGGCAATTGGGCGTGCTAGTATTAGATAGGACTGCCGCACCAATAGGGAGCAAGTAGACGGTGGCACATCTGAACAAGAACAGAGGGTTGCATAGTAAGTGGCAGACCGTTTTAAACAAGAGTTGCGTGTTGTGCAGGCAATTTGTATAGTTGCATCATTTTATTTTGCTTGGGGGAAGAGTTTATTCACATATATGCGCGCACGTGTTTGTCAGTAGCAGCAGTTTGTTTTTCAATGCTGTGAAAAGTGATCGTAGTGTTTGTTTTTTGTGGCTGTGGAAGGGACAGAAGAGCCTGAGCCAAATTAACGTTTAAATAGCGCAAAGTCACATAGCGCAAGTTGCTGGTATAGTAGAGCGAGAAGAGGAGCAATTGCTTTTTCTAACATAATAATATCAGGATTTGTTGTTAAGGTGGCGTGCCTGTGGAGAAGGCCATTGTGTGCAAGTATTGACCGAACAAAACTAGGGTAAGCGAGTGAAGTGGTAAAAATAAAAATTGAATGAGTGGGACGGTTTGATAAGAGCGTGAGAGCTTAAAGAGATTAAAATAATAAAAGGGAAGGAAGTGAAGAGAAGAGGGTGAACGAGTTGGTGAATGACACAGTGAGCAAGTATTATGAAGAGTGGCACGGAGAGGGAACGTTCGATAAAGATATTATAGAAAGTATGTACTCATGCTTGGCCGCCACATACAAAGGAGCAAAACATAAAAAGACAGGACATTCTGGGGCTTTGGAAATTATACGAAGAGAGAAATAAATAGAGAAAGGGAAAGAGGAGGATTAGGGAAATGCACCGACACCACCATATATGATATACCCGTTATTAAAACCAGCTGCAGAGTATACAAATCCTAAATGAATGTCTCAAGACAAAAAAAGCATATAAAAAGAAAGATGAGAGCGACACAGGCATTACCGGCAAGGACGAGAAAGGGAAGAGGAAATATGTATACGATATAAAGAGCGTGCAGCAAACAACTTGACAGTTTAGTTTAGTTTATTATTTGATAATGCGCTCCAAACCCTGGGGTAGCCGGGTGCAGCGGTAACAAGAATATTTAAGCTTGGTTACATACATTAGTTACAGTGTGTTCAAGGAGGCAGAAAAAGCTATGGAAAGGGAAATCTGAGAGAAAGGAAAGGAATCCGAGAAAGGAGTCAATGAGCAGAGGTGGACAGCAGGACACAAAGTTTAAATTGGACAAGTGTGAGGCCACCAGGGGGCATGCTGATGGAAGCTGCTTCAGCGTAGCTCTCCCGAATCGAGGTCTGGCAAAGAGGATTAGGCCCCCACTTAGAGACACCCCCACCCCATCTCACAGACTTTACCCCCAGCAGGATAAACCTCGCCGGCAACTGTGGGCGAAAGAGAGAGCGAAACAGGCCCGTTACAGCAGAGATACGAGTGAGAACGCCATAAGCAAAAACAAAAGCGTTCCTCTCCGTGTAAATGGCGTTTCGGAGAGGGACGCACAAGGAAGAGAGAAGCCGCTGTGTGAGGGACAGAGGAGCAGGGCGGGACTGGAGGATAGATAAGCCCTGACCCCCCTACCCACCCTCGGTGGGCTAACCAGAGGAGAGAGAAGTTAAGGCTGGGAACACAACCCTCCTCCATCTGTCAGCAGGCATACCCCAGAGAGCCGGACCGCCTGGGGGAGGAATTCCCTCCATTGATGCCAGCAGCGGAAGCAGAGGCCCGCTCGACGCCACAGAGGATACCATCCGAGGACAGCGGGAGGCCCGTGGAATCAAACGAGAATGGAGCCAGGTAGGGAGGAGCAGAGCTGAGCCCACGGAAGCCTCTTAAGGCCACCCCTGCACTGCACTGTAAAGCGGACACAAGGCCCTGAAAGCATTTTGGAGGCAAGGGGCTCCCATTGGGGTAACTCCGGGACCGTGGATCCTGTGCCTGGTGCCACATAAGGGCCCCTCCCGCCCCCCAGGGTGAATCAGTTGGCGCCAACATAGACTGGTACAAGGCGCAATACGAAGGAGGAGGGGGTGATAGCCAGGAGTGCCAGAAGGACAAAGACGGGGGACATAGAGAAGGCGTAGGGGCATTTGGAGAACAGACGGCCCTCCCACACGGGGTCCATCGCTGTCATGCTGCGGCCGTGGAAGGTGTGGCAAAGATGGAAGCTCCATTGAGGCATCTGCACTACACCGGTTTAACGGACTAGTCTTTACTTGGGCCGACTGTTTAAATGAAGACCACGTCCCCTTTGCTGGTTACGTTGCAGCTCGCTTCAGTTAGTCTACTTCGGCTTCCTTCCATGTCGCAGTGCTACCCTCGCCTTTTGTATAGACTCTGGACAGGTACCCATGTACGCCGTCCCAGCTCTCCATCTACTTTCCTCGGAAAGCCCTCACTTAACCTCTCGGTCTTTCTCCTTCTTGCTTCATTTATAGTTCGCCCGCCGTCGCCAGCTCCTCCCCTTCTGTTCGTACTGGAGCTGGCGCAGTCTCTCTTTGCCTCGCCTTGTTCATTGTACCCTTTTCTCTCTAGCAGCTTCCTGCGTTTACTTTTCCTTCATCAGCCCTGCGGAAGTGGCACTACCCATACTGCAGACACTGACTTCTGCAGTTCTCCTCCATTCTAATCGCAGAGCCCTCTCCATCCCTCCCTCCTCCTCCTCCTCCCTCCCTCCCTCCCTCCCTCATTCTCCTGCGATTACCTTCTTACCTTCTACTTACTTATTTTCTCTCGATTCCGGAGCAGGTACGCCCTTGCTCCCTCTCTCCTTCTTTCTAAGCCGGTCCAGTGTATGATCTCCGGCTGGCTTTCTCTGCGCCCATGCCTTTGTATATGCACAGCCACTTTGCTAACACAGCCTGCCTAGGTCTCCCTTTTGTTCCTCACCTGCAAGGACTCCTTCAGTCTCTGGGATCACAGTGGTCCCTAATGACGCCTTTTGGTACATCTCTGACATCTTTGGAGTTCAGCCTGCCTGTCTAGCCTCTTCTTGCCATCAAGTCCACCTTTCAGCAACACAGGGTTTTTTATGCCTATGTAGGCTTTTTACCTGTTTCAGGGGGCAGGCTCCTCTGGGTTCATCTGACTGCTGTCACTACCACGGTCAAGGTGGCCTCGAGTCGAGCTTGTCCCTACCTCTACGAACGGAAGAAGGCAAAGAAGAAAGAAGACAAAGAGACTACCAAGAAAGACCAGAGGAGAAGACAGAAGACATCCATTCAGGACAGCTCTACAGAAGACCCAGGTGAGGAGAGTCAGGAGGAGGAACCCACAGACACTGACACTCGCACACAGCACTGTGCCCCTCCAAAGTTAAAGAAGACACTCCATAATCCAGTGGGAGGAACCCCCCCCCCCAATATGGTGAAATAGAGGAAGGGCTAGGAGGAGAAGGGTGGGGCCTGGAGAAAGCGCACGAGTAGAGGAAATAGATCCGAAACAATCCTGAATAAGAAGTGGGGAGCCTTGAGAGCCCAATCCATCTAGGGAGCATCTGTGGAGGTGTGGGCCCCCCAGGTTAGCTCCTGGGGCGTGTACCCGCCTCAAGGAGGACCCACCGCACGGCTCCTACCCACCGAGAGAATCATCTGCATGGTTCAGTAAGAGAGAGACGACGGCACGAGGGGCAGGGGAGAGGGCCGGATAGGAGTACACGCCCCTGCACGCCTTGTGGGGCCCAGGCAGGGCCAAACAGAAATGGTTAGGGCGAGGGCCCCCAGGACTCACGCCTGGGGCGTGTGCACACCCTATTAAGAAGCCAGTTGCCTGCTGCCCTACACCTAGGGGGAAGAGCACAGGAACTGATCATAAACCACCCGCCTAACTAAGGAAGGCAAGTGGTGGCTGCATCACCCAATCCCCTATCACACTATGAGCACCTAGGGGAGTCGGACTGTAAGACCGCAACGAAGGCAGGCGACGGAGTGTGGGTCCTCGGAAGAGGGCGAGCTAGACCTCGATAACAAGCGAGACAAAGTATGAGGGAACGGGGACTGTGACATGACCCCACCCATATAACACAGTCCCGACCCGCTCATGGACTGGAGGGCAAAACTTGAACACTTAAGAGTACCAGAAACCAGAGATGTGGCGTGCAAAATTCAAGCCCAACATGTCGGAGGCAGGGAGCGACGCCATGTCCACCAAGAGAGATATTGCCTCCCTCCCGGAGGAAATTAGAGGAATGAGGGCAGACAATGGCAGAAAAGTAGACAGAATAAATGTTAGGATTGATCGCATGGATGAGAGGTTGCAGGCGGTGGAGCATAACCAGACATCCCTCGATACTTTGGAAACACAGATGGATATGAGGTGAGCGGAGTTGGAGACAGGGAGGGCGAGGTAGCCCTAAAGATGGACAACTTCGAAAACCGAGAGAGAAGGAACAATCTGAGATTTTTGGGAATTCCGGAAAAAGATGGTGAAACAGAAGGAGAAGGAGAAGGAGAACTGCAGAGAACCATTCATGTGTTGGCGAAAATGCTGTTTGCCTATGAGAACATGGAGGAGCTCAAACTTGAGAGGGTCCATAGAGCAGGAGCAACTGGGAGGTGCCCGGGCTCGATACTCGCACGGTTCCACAACTATCCAGACGGACAAAAAATCCTAGAGACGGTAAGGGGGATGAGCTTTGTGGCCTTGGGTAATGTAAAGGAGGCAATTTATCAAAACTTATCTGCACTTACCCTGGTGAAGAGGCGCTTATGTGCCGCCCTTACAAAGTGGCTTAACGAGAAGGGGGCGAGATCGATGGGGGTTACCCTTCTCCATATCCTTTGGAGTTGAGGGCTACAATTACAAACTAGTGACCGAGGAAGATACAAGAAGGGTCACGAAGAGTTACTGGGAGGAGACAGGCAGAAACTGGCTGACTAAGACAAAGGCCAGGAAGACAGACGTTGGAGCTTAAATGGTCCGAATAGACGTAAGGTCCTGGGTTCCAGAAAATTCAGGAAGCGTGGATCACCTCAGGTGGGTCCCTCCCGAGCCGTGAAACTGGTTGGGGATCATTGCATCATGTTTCAAAGATTAAGATGGGGGAGGGGGGGGGGCGATCTGTGGACTAATTGTACATAGTTAGTATAAAGAGCCGTGTTGGGGCCAGAACTAGAGAGCTTGGTTGAGCCGGTCCATGAAGGGGTGGACAACTGGGGATTCAATCTGATCAGGGGAGATGGTTCCGGGTAGGGTTGGATGCCACGGGGGAAAGAGCGGTTTATGTTCAAGATGTGAATGTTCTCAATCAATGGTGTGGTGTTGAGTGTTACGCTCACCTGATTCCCATGGGGGCGTCAATATGGACTGGCCCGCTGTTGCTTCCACCAGAGTAACACAGAGCCGAGATGACAGACTGGACAGACCCACTTAGCTTCGTTTGTTGGACTCGTACGAATATCTTTCAGCAATGGAGAAAGGGAATTAACCTCCCGTAATCTGAGCGTTAACCCCACCTTACCACTCCCCTCGTCTGCCCACAGAACACTCCTGAAGTTCCCTCTAAATCTCACCTGAAGATTTGGAAAGATGAGCTCTCCATCCTGCGTCGAGCGCAGGGGCGCGTAGACGACTAGTTTCTTCACTGGCGTGGAGGAATTGGTGAGTTCCAGTATTGACTCTAAGTCCAATTGTTCGTAAGAGTTCAAAAGTCTGATCTTCACTCTGCCAGATTCCTTGCAGGTTGCGGATTTAAACCACCAGAAGAGTTCCGAGTGGCAATTGGTAAGATCCTGGTAAGTCTATTGTGGTTCTCCCCTTTGGGGCCGGGGTACAGCGATGATGCAGAATTAACTGCGCTGACCCAAAATGAGGTGAGTACCCCCCTGTGGTAAATCAGGTAAGTCTTTGGGGGTAGGTTGTATTGTCCTTGTTTTTTCCCCTTAGGGGCCAGGGTGCGGCGGTGATGCGGAATTGACTGCGCTGACCCAAAATGAGGTGAGTACCCCCCTGTGGTAAATCAGGTAAGTCTTTGGGGGTAGGTTGTATTGTCCTTGTTTTTTCCCCTTAGGGGCCAGGGTGCGGCGGTGATGCGGAATTGACTGCGCTGACCCAAAATGAGGTGAGTACCCCCCTGTGGTAAATCAGGTAAGTCTTTGGGGGTAGGTTGTATTGTCCTTGTTTTTTCCCCTTAGGGGCCAGGGTGCGGCGGTAATGCGGAATTGACTGCGCCGACCCGAGATGAGGTGAGTACCCCCCTGTGGTAATCAGGTAAGTCTTTGGGGGTGGTTTATATTGCCCTTGCTCACCTATCTGTTCTTGTCTCCCCCAGGTGTTGAATAGCCTGGAGATGCTGGATTTGCGATGGAGTAAAGGAATGCAGCCCCGGTTGGTGAGTTCAGCGCGGCTCTGCGAGATGTGTGGCGATGCACCTGAGAAGGCTTCTCTCTTCCAGATCGACGATGTGCTGGATCAAGGATTCAGGTAAGGGTTTTGGTCTGACCTCTTCTCCTTCTTTTCTTGTTCCAGGTGTTCCATGGCTGAAGCGGGCGTGGCTGAAGACTGGAGCTGCTGAAGACACAGTGAGCGTTACGCTGCAGCAAGCAGAATAACGCGAAGCACGTGTGGCTGTCCGGGTGTGGCTTAAATAGCCTTGGAAGAAGTCCCAGGTAAGTATTCTTCCACAGCCCCACCCGAGAGGAAAGGAGTCCCTGAGGTAAAGTAGTCCCTTTAAGCCTCATTTGGCTTGTGGCTTCGTGCAGCATGGTCTGCATCAGGTAGGTATGCAGCATGGTCTGCAACAGGTAAGATTTCTGTAATGAGCCTGGCATCATAGGCGCCAGGACTGTAGCCAAAGAGCCCCTAACTGGGGTTTTTGGGCATGCTTCAAGTGGCATGATGCCTGCTTCCGGGGTTGCTGGGCCTGGTCTGGCTTTCCAGGGGCAGGCATCGTGACAGCGAGACCCGGTTAAAACGGTCACAAACGTGGACTTGTCTCAGGAGAGAGGGGAATAGAGTGTTCCACTGGAAAAAAGGAGATGTCTGGCCCGGGTGATATGCGTATAGGCTCCCTAAATGTCCGGGGCCTTAACTCACCCTCCAAAAGATCTATGGTGTTACGAGAGTTCAAGCAGGTCCAATCTCGGAAACACATTGGAAGAAGGGAGGGGAACCCAGACTGCGCTCCCGGGATGTGGGGAGAGGCGATTATGGCTTCTGACGAAAAAAATAAATAAATAAAATTTTAAAAAAGGAGGCACTGAGCTTCACGATAGATGCGGTTCTGACCGACCCCAACAGGAGGTATGTGTTTGCAAAGGGTCAATTACATGGAGTTAAGTTTACGATTGTTTCAATATATGCCCCAAATGTGCAGCAATGTGAGTTCTGGGAGAAGGTACAAGAAAAATTAATTCCATTTTTTGAAGGTCAATTAGTGGTGGGTGGGGACTTCAACATGGTGTTGGACCCGCTGAGGGATCGTAAGAGTATGGGGGGGACAAACGAGCAGAATCAAGCCAATTGATTCAGAGCGTTTTAAAGTGGTAAATGAGGTGCTAGGATTATGCGACTCCTCTACCGGTGCCAGAAGGGTACATACCATTCACTGACTACTTTGAGGTCCACGATTCCTTCTCGCGCATAGACTTGATCTTGGTGGCCGTGACCCTAAGAGTTCAGGTCTTACAATCTTACAATCCCGAGTAACACCGATTCTGTGGTCAGATCATGAAGTGGTAGCAATCATGGTTGATACTGGGGACTAAAAAAATAAAAAAAAAATTAAAAAAAATCACTGGGGGAATTGGAGGTGCAACAACTTGCTGCTAAAGGATAAAGAGGTGCAACAGGAATTACTTAGGGGAATCAAGGAGTACTTCCTTATAAATTACACGGGGGAGGTGGGGATTCAATCTGTTTGGGATGGTTTCAAGGCAACCATACGAGGGACCGTGATGAGAATAGGCTCTGAGAAAAAGAGAGAAAGGGAGGAGAAGGAGGTAAAGCTCTGTAGGAAAATAGAGGAGATACAACCAGGAGGTACCCAGAGGAAATATATTTCACCTGCCAAGGCGAAAGAGCTATGACGAAATAAGACCCACCTGAAAGCTATACGGAAAAAAAACAAACAGAAATATCACGATAGGGGGGACCGGGCAGACAGGATACTGGCATGGAGATTGAGGGAAGATAAAAAGAGGAAGACCATTGGGGTTATTTGGACGTTGTGTAGGCACCTATTATCCTCCGTCCTGAGTCTAGGGAGTGAATTTGTAGAATATTACAGAACCCTCTACTCGTCGGAATAGGTGGGGGGTGAGACTCAAATAGCCGATTTTATTTTAAAAAGGCTACCAATCCCAGGGCTCCCCAAAAGGCTACCAATCCCAGAGCTCCCCAAAAGGCTACCAATCCCAGGGCTCCCCAAAAGGCTACCAATCCCAGGGCTCCTCAAAAGAGATACCGGAAAATCTGGAGAACCCCGTAACAGTAGAGGAAGTCATGCAGGCCATCGCGGGAATGAAATCTGGGTCTGCACCGAGGGAGGATGGATTTACAATAATATTTTATAAACTTTCCTGATCCCTGCTAGCTCTGTGTATTCAAGGCATGCTTGGAGGGCGAACCCCTCCCCCCAGGATGATGGCAGCAGTAATTGTTGCGATCCCAAAAGCAGGGAAGGACCCTACCATATTCTCCTCCTATAGGCCTATTTCTCTCCTCAATGGCGATGTGAAGAAACTGGCAAAAGTCCTAGCAACAAGACTGGAGGGGGGTATGCCGCTATTAGTCCATGGGGACCAGGTAGGATTTATCAGGGGAAGTCAAGATCAGACAACATTAGGAAGACTATCAACCCGATTCACGGGGCACAAATGGGAGGCCTGGACGCATGCCTAGTGACGGACTCAGAAAAAGACCTTTCATAGGGTCGAGTGGCCTTTCATGATGAAGGTTCTGGGGAGATGGGAGCAAACTTCCTGAAATGGGTGACAGAAATATTTAACAGGCCCAGGGAGAAGGTCCATTCGGATAAATGGGGGACTTACAGAGACTCACAAGAGGGACCAGGCAGGGATGGCCCTTCTCCCCGCTACTGTACGCCCTCGCTATGGAGCAGTTGGCAATTGCAATTCGGATGAATGACCGGATCAAGGGTATCGTGAGGATTGTGGGGGGGGGGGGGCGAACTTGAATTCAAAATCTCGCTGTTTGCGGATGATGTATTGGCCTACCCCACAAACGTTCAGGTCTCCCTTCCAGCGCTAATGGCCCAGATTGGCCACCTCTCAGGGCTCAGCATTTATATGGGAAAATCCTGCCGTTACTGGCACAGAGCCCCCTCCTAGACATGAGAAAGAGCTACCTGGGTATGACGGTTAACCAGAAAAGCATTCGATACCTGGGCATATGGGTGACAAGGAATCTGGGAGAAATGGTGGCGCTAACTATAATCCCTTTCGCACTCAGCTCATGGCAGACTTGAAGAGGTGGCTCCCTTTGATACTGACATGGTACGGAGGGATGACCCCTATAAAAATGAATGTCCTCCCCAGAATGTTCTGTTTGCATCCATCCCAACTCAGCTCCCAGCTATGTTTTTCCTAGAAGTTACAGGAGAGCTCTGTAGGTATATATGAGGAAATAAGAACCCAACGGTGAAAATGGCACTCCTTACCCTTCTGAAGGACAAAGGGGGATTTGGGTTCCCAGATATCCACCTGTATTATAAGGCGGCACAAATCAGAGGGCTGCTGGAACATATGCGGGATGATCGGAGGACGTACTGGACCTACTTGGAGGATCTGGCTGCGCATTCTCTGAAGGTCAGGGACGACTTCTGGTCCCCGCCCAGATCATTACCGGAACACATGCGGTCCCACCCTACGCTGGGAGTTTTTTGGCCCTCCCCTATGTCCTCAATATGGGGGCCACCGTCGAGTTGGGGTGCCAGGGATACACGCATTCGCAGAGGTGGTCAGATGCAGGACTTGAGAGGGTGGGACAATTCTTCGAGGGTGGGAGCTTCCAGGAATGGGGTAAGGTGAGGGACATACTGGGAGGGGATCCATTTCAATGTTTGAATATCTCTGCATTAAGGGTATCCTGACAGACCCAAAGTGGGGGGAAGCAGTAGCTAGAAAATAAACAACAGTGGGAAGGTCCTGGATGTTACGCTCACCTGGCTCCCACAGGGGCGTTGATCGGACCCGGACAGCTGCGGTCTCCTCCAACGTGAAGCGTAGTGCAGAGATGACAGTCTGGACTGGCCCGCCTAATCTCGTCTGCTTGACCCGTAGAAGTATTCTCCTGCAAGTGGAGAAAGGGATTTAGCCATCCGTGGATTCTAGTAATGGCACCCCACTGTTCACCCCACTAATCACCTCCGATATTCCCTTTCAGTAATCTCACCTTATGTTTTTGAAGGATGAGCTCTCCATCCTGCGTGGAATGCAGGGGCGCGTAGATACCAGTTACTTCACTGGTTTGAAGGCGTTGGAAGAGTTCCGGATGAATATTGACTCCGAGGTTCCTGGCGAGAACCCGTAAGTATAAAGCCCAAAGAGTTCAATATGTCCGATGTTCACTCTTGTCCCATTCCCTTCTTGTGTTGCAGCCGGGTCCAAGAGAAGATTGTCTTGTGGCAGCTGATGGCGTTCAGGTAAGAGTCTGTATTACCCAACACTGTCCGGTAAAAGATGCGTGTATTTAACTTGTTGTTTTCTCTCTCCTTACAGGTGCGCCGTAAGAAGTTGCAGGATGTTAAAGAATAATGGCTCCGGTGGTAAATCAGGTAAGTCTATGGTGGTAAAAAGAGATTGTATTTGTTGGCTCTCTCGGCTCACTTTATATTTCTTTTGTCCCCTAGATGCTGGAGTTCGGCGAGGAAAATGATGGAGGCAGCGCCGAATCGAAAAATGCTGCGAGGACTGGCGAGTATGGCGCCGCGCTGCAGCTGGTGATGCGACACGTGCAGAAATAATGTCCTTTCCAAGTTCGAAGACGTGATGGATCCGGAATCAGGTAAGGAATTAAAATAAAGTCTGTATTCTATCCTTGCCGCCTTCTTTCCTCTTTTTCTAGGAGCTCTGGATTCGAGGCGGGCGTGGCAGAAGACTGGATGCTGACTGCAGGCACGGTGAGTGTTACGCTGCTGGATGAAGAATAACGTGAAGCATGCGCTGCTGTTCGGGCGTGGTTTAAATAGCCTTCAAAGTAGTCCCAGGTAAGAAGTTCCCCCAGAACCACACCCGAGTAAAAAAAAAATAGTCCCTGAAGTAAAGTAGTCCCATTCAGGCCTCACGTTGGCTTGACTTCATTGCAGCATGTAGTCCCATTCAGGCCTCACGTTGGCTTGACTTCATTGCAGCATGGTCTGCAGGAGGTAAGTAATGTACATGAGCCTGGCGCCTATGGCGCCAGGACTGATTTCCTCTATGAGCCTGGTGCCAATGTCGCCAGGACTGTACCCAGACAGCCCCTAGCCGGGGCTGCTGGGTTTTTAGTAAGCACCTGGATGCCTGCTCCTGGGGCTGATGGGCTTGGTCCGGATGCCTGGGGGTAGGCATCATGACACTGGACCAGTCAGTGTCAAGAAAGGGTACACTGTCCAAATTATACAAGGCAATGAATGAAACCTGCCTACAGGGGAGGCACACTTTCCAGAGGGACCCGGTGAAATGGTCTAAAATGTTTGCGGGAGTTATCTCCACTTTGCCCTAGGGGTTACGGTAAACGGGGGACCCTGGCCCACATCTGGTGGCGATGCCCCAAGGTACAAATATTTTGGAAAGAGGTGCCGAGCTGTATGGAAGAGGTAACAGGGATAGGATTAAACCTAGACCCACAGCAGTTGCTTCTAGGGCGCCCGCAAAAAGATGGGGAAGAACAGACTGTGGGAGATTGGCCATAGCCCAACGTTGGAAAAAGAAAACGATCCCTACGAAAATGGTATGGGAAGGAAAAGTGCAAAACGTGATGGTTATGGAGAAGCTTACTGCGGTGGTGAATGATAGAATGGAAGAAATACATGCTGAGTGGTCTGCCCTACTGTTGAAGTGGGGGGCTGGAGGAAAGTAACCAAGTCGACTAATCCAATTTGTGTGTGGAGTGGAATTGGGAAGTGTGGGATGGGAAGCCGGCGAGGAGGGGAGAGGAGAGGGGGCTGAAGAGCCCGGCAAGGGAGCCGAAAAGGGCTATATAGGGAAATTTTGAGAACCTTTGGATCTGAGACAATGACAGAGGAACCATTTAACACAAGTTGAGTTAGAGGAGAGGTTGAGGGTGGTGGGAGGAGGAAACGGGGGGACTGGGTGATCTAGACTGTTCTTGACGAAGTGAGTCACGCTTGCATTTGTTTGGTATATTGAAAATGTCTGGTTCTCTTTATAAATGCTAATAAAATCAAGTATAAAAAAAATAAAATGGACAAGTGGGGACAGGACTCTGACCACAGTGGAACTGACACGGCAGACGAAGGGCACACCATATCAGACTTGGAAGACAGCAGTGACAGCGATCATTGGAATGACGACAGAGACAGTGTTAACTGTTTTGTAAAGACAACAAAATTGTTCCGAAATACACTGGGAAGAAACAAAAAACCACCTACCTGGGGATTTATATGGTGAACAGATGTCTGAAGAAACCCTGGTGGATCTTCGAAGAATAGGAGAAATCCCCCTGAGAACTCCTCAAAGGACCTGCAAAAGCTTGTCCTACGTGAAACTCTGAGGGAAACCCTCGTGGGGGATAAAACCCTGGAAGAGCTGCTGGTGGGCGTTGTCTTCCTCTGGAGACCCGGTTAGAGCTGGTCTGGGTATTCTTTCTGGCTGTTTTAGACGAGAGGCCTTTGAAACTGAGCTAAATATAGTGGGTAAAAATGAACACAGTTATTCCTGAAAGTAAGGAAAGGAGAAGTTCCTATAGAGGGTTCTAAGAGCTTACCATGTGCTAAACATGAAGAGAGCGGAGAGGTAAGGAATCTCTGTCGTGTTGCAAAAGTAAGAGGGCACTATGATGAGGGAAAGAAAAGACCCGTAAGATTTAGGGTGGATGTATCTAGTTCTATAAGAGTAGGATGAACTAGGAGAAAGCCTACCCTTTTACTTCCAAGTCCTTTTGAGCCAGCCTGAGTGGATGAGGAAAATCTGGAGGTTCCCAACAAGGTATTGCTATAAAGGAAGGGTGAGGAGTTAGAAACAGAAGTCCGATAGCCGGGAGTAATTGAAGAAGTAAGATGAAAAGTAGATTAGTACCTAGAGACTCCCTGGAGGGAGGTATGGAGGAGATTCCGGGTCTAAGCGTGCTTAGAAGTAGAATCGATCCCGGAAATGAAAATGAAAGGTTCCGTAAAGCCTTCTGAAATAAAAGGGAGGAATGGAGAACAAGAAGGTGAGTAAAGTAGACAAAAAAATGGTTGAGAGGAAATGTCTTCGTAATCCTAGTGGGGCGAACTTACGAAGCGTGTGCCGGCTCCTGAGAGAGTAGCAATGCATCTTCCTTCTGTTGTTGCTGGATTATAAGGGAGTGAACAGGAAGTGATGGTGGAAGGTTGCAAGGCTTCCTGGGAATTAACAACTAGCCTGCATTGTACGCTAGCGATGGTAACCGCTGTGGCGGCCATCTTGGAATCAGTCTCAACTAGACTGTGGAGTAGACGATTTCCTAGTGCAGAAGTGGCGGCCATGTTGGAAATAGGTCGGAAGGCGAAATGCACATTAGAAACCATCACAGTATGCCCCTTAATAAGGCGGGGAGCATGAATCTCAGTCTCAGGTTCCCATGTGCGGTCGGCAGGAGAATACCCCTTCCAGTCCACAAGATACTGTAACCGACCCCGATGGTACCGAGAGTCACAAATTTCTTTGACTTCGTATTCTGGTCTGGTTTCACACATCTCTGGGGGAGGACGAATCGAGACCACAGGATGAAAAATACTTCGATTGTCTGGTTTCAATTGTGATATGTGAAAAACAGGATGAATCCGGGACCAGGAAGTCGGGAGTCGGAGTTTAAAAGCTGCGGTACCAATCGTTGAAATAACCTGAAAAGGTCCAAAAAAACCGAGGAGAAAGCTTAGATGGTACTAAATGGCGAGGGAGAAATCTAGAGGATAGCCAAACCCAGTCCCCTTTCTTGATCACTGGTGCTGGGGTTCTGTGGCGATCTGCAAAATGTTTCCTTTTGACTTTTGTAATGCGGTCAAGGCGGAGCTATGTCCGTGACATATCTGGAGCATTAGAGACTCCACATCTGGAAATCTGGTTTCGGATCTTTTCATTATCGGGAAAGAAGTGGGATTGAATCCATATGTACAATGAAAAGGAGTTGTGTTAATGGCAGAATGGTATGAGTTATTGTATGTGAATTCGGCCATGGGCAGGAGTTCCTTCCAGTTATCTTGGGCTGCAGAAACATAGCTCCGGAGATATCCTTCCAATGTTTGATTGAGTCTCTCAGTCTGGCCATTCGATTGAGGGTGATAGCCTGAACTGAGAGCCCGAGAAATACCGAGGTGTGAACAGACAAGCTTCCAATATCGTGAGGTATACTGTGAACCCCTGTCAGAGATGATAGTCTCGGGTAAACCATCTAAGGTGAAGATGTTACTGATAAAGATGCGGGTCATTCATGCTGCCGATGGTACTCCTATCAGAGGAGTGAAGTGAGCCATTTTGGTAAGGGTATCGATGGTTACCATTATAGTGGAACAACCCCCTGAAGGTGAAGATCAACAATAAAATCCGTTGATATTATCTGCCAAGGGCGAGGGGGTAATGGCATCTTTACCAATTCCCCAAGAGGTGCTTTTCGAGGAACCTTGGTTTGTAGGCAGACGGGGCAGGACCGAACGTATTCCTTGACATCCTTCCGGAACGTAGGCCACCAGAAAAAACATGAGATCAATTCCAGAGTTGACAGGACTCCACGGTGTCCAGCTATCTGTGAAGAGTGACACATGTCCAAGACTTCTTTCTGGAGTGGTCGAGTGGGAATGAATGCCTTATTTCCATGAAAATAACAATTGTCTTCCTTGATCAAAGCCGTTTTATTGGTAAGTGACAGTTGGTCCTTGGTAATGTGCCTAGATTGGACCTTAAGTCGTGACAAAAAATCTGATGTGGTTTGTAAACCTGAAGCCATCAGGGGAACGATGGGTTCTGTCTTGAAAAGTTTGTTGGGAAGATGTTCCTTCCGTGAAAGAGCATCCGCCTTCCAATTATCCCTTCCGGGAATAAATGAGAAAGTGATCCTGTATGGAGAGAAGAAATGAGCCCAGCGAGCCTGGCGGCTATTACAGGTTTGTGCGTACTGCAGAATCCGGAGGTTGTGATGATCGGTCCTGACTTCAACAGGATGTCTGGCTCCTAAGAGTAAATGACGCCACTCCTCAAAGGCTCGCTTGATGGCTAAGAGTTCTTTTTCTAGAAGAGTATAGTTTAGTTCGGCAGGAGCAAGTGTCTTGGATAGATATGCTACAGGGCGTTCTTGATTAGAATCGTCTGTCTAGTTGAAGTAGAACTGCTCCTAGAGCGTACTGTGAGGCACCGGTTTCAACAACAAACCTGCGGGATTGATCAGGTGTTAACAGGATAGGAGCTGAGGTAAACAATTCCTTAAGTTTATTGAATGCTTGGTCTGTGATCGGAGACCATAAACACTTTTTTCCCTTTTTTAGTAGATTCGTCAAAGGTTGAGTAAGTCTTGAGAATTCGGGAATAAACCTTCGATAGAAATTAGCGAATCCAACAAAGCGTTGAATGTCCTTGCCGGAAGAGGGAGTGGGCCAGTTTTGGACAGCAGACACCTTTTCAGGGTTCATTGCTATTCCTTCGGCCGAAAGAACATATCCTAGGTAGGTAACCTGAGTTTCATGGAAGGAGCATTTCTCTATCTTACAATACAAATGGTTTTGTTGGAGCCGCCGTAACACCTCTTCAACATGTTTCTGATGTTCTTGGATATTGAAAGAGAATATCAAAATATCATCTAAATAGACGACCATATTATGAAGTAGCAGATCTGCAAAGATGTGATCCATAAACCTTTGGAAAATAGCCGGGGCGTCGGACAATCCAAAAGGCATCACTCTGTATTGAAAATGTCCAAACGGAGTTCTAAATGCTGTCTTCCATTCGTCACCCGGTTTTATTCGAATAAGATGATACGCTCCCTTGAGATCCAATTTGGTGTAAATGTTGGCCCCTTTGACTGCTTCAAGAATGTCGGGTGTTAATGGCATAGGGTATTTGTCAGGAACTGTGATTTTATTCAGCCCACGGAAATCTATGCACGGGCGGAGTTCCGTAGAGTTTCTTTTGGAAACAAAAAACAAAGAGGCAGCCGCAGGTGAAGTGGATTCGGTGATCAGTCCATTCTTAAGATGGGTTCGAAGATACTCACGTAGGACCTCCTTTTCGTTTTCAGATAAGATATACATTCGCCCAAATGGTAATGGCTGGTCAGGAACCAGCTCTATAGAGCAGTCATCCCTACGGTGAGGGGGAAGTTGAGTGTATTCTGAGACAGAAAAAACTTCCTGGAATTTATGATAGCGTTCTGTAAGCCCAGATACATGGTTAAGGGAGGTTACCCACTGGTGATTCAAGGGAACTGGAGCAGAGTCAACCATCACCTTTTGCTGATTTTTGACACAATGGGTTATGCAGTATTCAGACCCCAGAAAGAAAGATCCAGCTGTCCAGTTAATGAACGGGTTGTGTTTCCTTAACCACGGTAATCCTAGAATTACTGGACGATAGGCTGCCCGAATGATATCCAACGTGAGAATCTCTTGATGACCAGAGATGTTCATCAAGATTGGATTAGTTTGATCCTTGATGGGTCCGGAAACCAAAGGGCTACCATCCACACTTTCCACTGGAATAGGTTCTACCTTAGTGGACCTGGGAATTCTGTGTGAGATGGCTCATTGATCATCAATGAAATTTCCGGCCGCTCCACTGTCCACTAGTGCCGGTATGTTCTGTAGCAGACGATCACCGAAGGAGAAAGAGACCAAGAGTACCACCATATGAGAATCGGTCTAACTAGTACAGAAGGAGGAGTAAGAGGTTTGTGAGGAACCCTGTTTAGGTGTTGGTTCCCGTACCGTGGTTCCCCTTACGGCCGGGAGCTGGCGTTTCCCGAACGCCGAGGTGGTGTAATTGGGCAATCTTGTACCGTGTGGTTATTTGAACCACAGTACATACAAAGACCCAAGGTCCTCCTCCGGTTTCTCTCTTCGGGAGTCAAGGGGCCTCGAGCTGTTGAACCCAATTGCATCGGTTCATCATTGGACTGAGGACGAGAAGAAGGAGAGAACGTAGTTCGTGTATTCCTTCCCTTTTTTTTCTCCATTACTCTTTCCTTCATACAGTAATCTATTTGCATTACCAATGCAATGAATTCAGTTAGTGTAGAGGGGCGAGGGACCCGAGACACCTCGTCTTTGAGGTCTTCAGATAAACCTCTTCTGAAGAGTGTGACCTGAGCGTCATCTGACCAAGTGGTTTCGCTTGCCATCTGTTTGAATTTGGTTATGTAAGCCAAAATATCTAAACTTCCTTGTTTTAGGTCAAGGAGGTGTTCTTGTGACGCTACACAAATCTCTTGGCGGCCAAACATGGTACGGATGCTATTGCAAAATGCTGTATGAGAGTCTAAAATAGGGTTATTGTTTGTGACTAAAGGTGTTGCCCAAGCCAATGCTGGTCCAGTCATTTGTGAGACCATATATCCCACACGATCTCTATCAGTATGTAAATAAGCTGCTTTAAAGGCAAATTGCACAGAGCATGAGTCCAAGAACTCCTTAACCTTATGCGGGTTACCATCAAACTGTCCTCCTGGTAAGGGTCCTGGAGGAACGTCTGAGCAGTGTGGGATAAGAGGGGCTGCAGCCTGTTGGGCCGTTTGCTGTTGGAGCTGTCTTAAGGAGGCATTCTCATGCTTTAACTGCTGTACTTCAGTAGTTAGGGATTGAACAGCAGCAATCAGCTGTTGAATTTGTTGCTGCTGTTGCTGATCCATGACTTGTGATTCCTATGTTTCTACCCAGAGTACAAGGAACAAAAGATAACACGGGCGTTGCTAACTGTTAACTGTTTTGTAAAGACAACAAAATTGTTCCGAAATACACTGGGAAGAAACAAAAAAAAACACCTACCTGGGGATTTATATGGTGAACAGATGTCTGAAGAAACCCTGGTGGATCTTCGAAGAATAGGAGAAATCCCCCTGAGAACTCCTCAAAGGACCTGCAAAAGCTTGTCCTTCGTGAAACTCTGAGGGAAACCCTCGTGGGGGATAAAACCCTGGAAGAGCTGCTGGTGGGCGTTGTCTTCCTGTGGAGACCCGGTGAGAGCTGGTCTGGGTATTCTTTCTGGCTGTTTTAGACGAGATGCCTTTGAAACTGAGCTAAATATAGTGGGTAAAAATGAACACAGTTATTCCTGAAAGTAAGGAAAGGAGAAGTTCCTATAGAAGGTTCTAAGAGCTTACCATGTGCTAAACATGAAGAGAGTGGAGAGGGAAGGAATCTCCGTCGTGTTGCAAAAGTAAGAGGGCACTATGATGAGGGAAAGAAAAGACCCGTAAGATTTAGGGTGGATGTATCTAGTTCTATAAGAGTAGGATGAACTAGGAGAAAGCCTACCCTTTTACTTCCAAGTCCTTTTGAGCCAGCCTGAGTGGATGAGGAAAATCTGGAGGTTCCCAACAAGGTATTGCTATAAAGGAAGGGTGAGGAATTAGAAACAGAAGTCCGATAGCCGGGAGTGATTGAAGAAGTAAGATGAAAAGTAGATTAGTACCTGGAGGGAGGTATGGAGGAGATTCCGGGTCTAAGCGTGCTTAGAAGTAGAATCGATCCCGGAAATGAAAATGAAAGGTTCCGTAAAGCCTTCTGAAATAAAAGGGAGGAATGGAGAACAAGAAGGTGAGTAAAGTAGACAAAAAAATGGGTGAGAGGAAATGTCTTCGTAATCCTAGTGAGGCGAATTTACGAAGCGTGTGCCGGCTCCTGAGAGAGTAGCAACGCATCTTCCTTCTGTTGTTGCTGGATTATAAGGGAGTGAACAGGAAGTGATGGTGGAAGGTTGCAAGGCTTCCTGGGAATTAACAACTAGCCTGCATTGTACGCTAGCGATGGTAACCGCTGTGGCGGCCATCTTGGAATCAGTCTCAACTAGACTGTGGAGTAGACGATTTCCTAGTGCAGAAGTGGCGGCAATGTTGGAAATAGGTCGGAAGGCGAAATGCACATAGAAACCACCACAGACAGACAGTCTGACAGACAGGCGAAAGGAAAGTAGAAGAGATGAGACAGGAGAAAGAGAGAGAAGAATTACTGGGTGACACTGGAAACAGGTTCTGAAGCAGGAAAACCAGAATGGCGGTAGCAAAAAGGCCACAACGTGGCAATAAACACAGAGCATGCACACAAATGCCCCTTTTACAGAAAGCAAGGGGCAAGGTCCACTACATACCATGGCAGACAATGGACAGGGACAATCTAGTTTACGGTCTACCTTCATTAATGGCGTGGGCAGGAAGTGGATTTATGTTTTTGAGAAAGACAGCGGAAATCCCTTTGGCCAAAGGACACATAAAAAGTTTGTTGGCAGTATTGGTCGAGGAGAGAAGTGACAAAATATGGCTGGGTATTCACGGGTAAAGTTAAGCTCCAATATACATGATGGAGCAGCCTTCAACAATTATCAAGCACATGTTTGGAAGGCTCTAAGGGATCTGTACCCAGACACGTCAGGCATGGGATCTATCCTGGCTCGCAAAATGAAGCCTGGCGAGGATCCCACGGAATACATACATACATAAAATGTGGACGCAGGAAAATAAACAAACAGTTGTCGGACCAAAAAATACCTTTGTTTTACCACATCTTAGTGAGGGGCTCCCCACCGGTGTGCAGGTCTCATTAGAAAAGATAGCGGGAGTTGAGGCAAAGGGATGGCCTGAGATGCAAGCGACAATTTTACACTATTGCAAAAGAAAGCAGGATAAGGAGACAGGTTCTGAAAATATGTTTAGTTTTAGTGTCCTGTAGATATGCATATTGGCCTAAGCACATTTGCATCCCGCCATGAACCTACCGCCACACTAATGGTGACCAGTCTGCCATTTTGTTTTATTCGCCATCTTGGATGGCATGTTCAGTTCAGCTCCCCGTTCATTTTGCCTTTCTCACTCTGAACGCGGTGAAAGATCGCCGGCATGAACCTTCTGTTAATTGCCAGGCAGGAATGCACATTCTGCTGAGCAATGTGTTTTTCTTATACTGTGGAACCTTGAAGTCTCTGTAGAAGCATCACTAATCTATAAGTTAGGTGCCCGCCTGTCTCAACCGTGTTTTCTCCATTTAGCCATTAATTGTAATAATGTGCAGCTGCTACGTGCTCCTTTAAAGAAAAACCTATTCCCAGGCTTTAGAGCAGACTGACTTTAGGCTCCAGGAGCAATACAGATAAGCTGTACAGCAAATGTTACCTTGTACCAGGGAACACTATATGCCCCCCATGCACTGTTTTGCCCCGCTCCCAGACAGTAAATTGTCAATAGGAGGACCGGGGGGAAATGCAAACTCGTTGCTTTAGTAACATTACCTACGTGGAAAGGTCATGAACCCTATGGACCCTGTCACATGAGGGGGCTGTTCAAGTATTTCAAATGTGATTCTGTTTAGTATACATGTGTGTAACTTTAGTTGTTCGGGGCTCTCTGTTGCCATGTTGTCTGTACGCATGCATCGTGGGGCACTAAGACCCCAGTCTGGGCTGTAAATAAATGTATTATTGAACTTCGTGACTGGCTATTTACCTTTCTTTGTAGTAAGCCTCATTTTGTGGTCTTTCAAGGTGATAATGCAATCAAACCAGAAAATAATTGGTTCAGAAAAAACAAGCAAAATAGGAAGCAGTACTCACAGGGCCAGTAGTGGTCCCACAAGCTCAGCCAAGGGGGCTTCCAGTGGACACGGTAATGCAGACCGGAGGTTACTCTCTGGTGCCATCCAACCAGCAATGGGGAACGGTGCAGATGCAGCAGCAACCCGCATTCATAAACATGAAGCAGCTAGGGTTAAGCAGGCAGGTGGAGAAAATGGATACATGGGACAGTATCAAACGGGAGGGGTTACTATGCATGTGGAAGGGGAATGGGATACATGGGAATGACTTCACGTTCGGGGTATTTAGCACAAACATGCCCGCTCATTGAACAGGGAGGGCAGCCACAACAGACCTACATACAGCAGATACCACAGCAAGAGCAGGTATTGCCATAGCAAGAGCAATTCCAGATAAAGACATTACTACCCAGGGACAAATGCAGGCACAGAATGAAGAAATTACAGGAACTCAAGGTACAGTGAGCGTACTTCAGGCACCAGCAAAGACACAGATACCCAAAGGGGTAACCATACTGGGACAGAATATCATACACCAATACACTGCAGTGACAATGGTGGGCGGTAAACTATTTGCGTCATCCACTGACACTTTTTCCCAAATAGGGATGCCCACGGGGAGTGCAAGTCTGTCCTGTTCTAGCAGTAACTGAAGACCACGAGGAGGAACTGGAGGTAACAGTTCAGATAGGACAGAATGAATTCTTATAGATACTGGGGCAACCAGATCATGCAGCAAGGAAGAAGGATTCTCGTTATCTAACAAACTTTTGCACACACCAGGCTTTTCGGGGACAATTTAAGTTCCTCTAACAAAAGATTTACCCTTGACGATAGAAACACAGCATATTGTATCACCTTTGGCATTTTCAAAAGACACTCCCATCAACATTCTGTGGAGGGATATACTCAGCCAATTGAACGCCACAATTGCATTCTCAGAGATGGGGATGGTGTGCATCACACCCGGGATGTATCCAGCTCGGGTGGCAGTACTGATTCGGGCATACTATGCACACTGAACAATGAGATGGATACCCACACAGATAGAGTTGTTTGTATACAGAGTACACGTGTGGTTGGGTTTGTTGCCTGGGATTGAAGGAAAGGTGTTTCGACTGTCCAACAAGTTTTTGTTCAGGCCTCATTGTCCCTCCTCAGTTAGCCCAGGCGCGCACACACATTCGTACTTGGAGGAATTAGTGGTATTAAAAGACAGGATTATACTAGTTGCCACTGACGAGAACAACATGGAGAGGCGCTCAATATTATGGACTGATCCCACATTGACATTAACAGATGTAAGTGACAGAGTGGTTTGCAATGAAAGACAATGAAGGAGAGGTAGTATTTGAACTGAGCCTACCTTGCCCAGTACACAACAGAGGGCAGTGCCCCAGATGCCCCAAATAACAAAAACAGAAAGCACAATATTTGCAGGTAGATTTGGAAAAAGTTCCCAAGAATCTGTGGACAGCAGGACCCCATGATGTAGGAATACTCAAAGGGGCTGGGTCGGTACGCATCAAGTTAAAAGAGGGAGCACTGTTGCCATGAGTGAAGCAGTACCCACTCACACGAGAACCAGATGAGGGCATGTATGAGACACTCCAGGTCGTATGGCAGCAAGGCATAATACAGGTGAGCTCATCACCTTGTAACAAAGCCATCTATCCAATTAAGAAGGCAAAGGGAGGGGCATGGCGTTTATACAGGATTTACGCCCTCTGAATGACATTGAGGAAGAATATCCATTGGTTACAAATTCTGCAACATTTTGTTGCATCGTTCCCACAGAGACACACTATTTCACAGCAGTCGACTTAAAGAATGCCTTTTTCTCCACTGCACTACACCCACACTCTAGGTATCTCATCGCCTTTATGCATCTATCAGGGAATGCAGTACGAACATGCTACAATGTCTCAGGGGTACTGCTAAGGGCCTAGCATCTTCAACCGAGTGATACAAATGGACAGGTTGCAAGCAAAGTGATACAATACGCTGACGACTTGTAAGGGTGCAGCACAACAGAGGAAGAGTGTAGAAGGGACACAGTGACACTACTAGCAGACAAAGGATACAAGGTGGACAGGGAGAAATTGCAATATTGTCAAAATGAGGTGGTGTACTTGGGCCAAATTGTGTCAGTGGATGGGAGAAAAAGAATGCCAGAGAGCGCAGAGACCATACACAAGACCCCAGGACCAAGAGATGCAGCAATTTTTGGGTTTGTGCAACTATTGCAGAGCATGGGTGTTTGACTACTCTACATACACCAGGCCATTGTTGCAAGCACTAAAAAACACAGAAAAACTAAAACACGGACAGCTGAGATGGACGGAATTTTTGATGAGCTAAAACACGAGTCAGCACAAGCACCAGTGTTACCAACTCCCAATTACAAAGAGAAGTTTCACCTGTTTTCACACTCAGGTGAAGTACTGACACAGAAAAGGGGACTGGGACACAAGCCACTTGCATATTACAGTGGGCCATTGGATTCAATTATACAGGGGCACTTCCCATGTGAGCAGGCACTTGCTGCTGCTGCATTCGCTATTGAAAAGGCTTCCACAATAGCCATGGGGTGCTGAGTAGTTCTGTACTTGGAACATGCTTTATTTGCAATACTTGAGAAGGAAAATCCAACACTGACAACACAAAGGTCTTATGGGTACGAGGTGATACTAACAAACCCAGCAATAGAAGTGGTGAGGTGCAGAACAATAAACCCAGCAGAGTTCATTGTAGAAAAAGTAGAAGGAGGAGATTATGTGCAGGACTGTGCAGCTGTAACGCTCACCTGATTCTCGCAGAGGCGCCGGTCTTGACTGGGCGACTACCGTATCTTCAAAGGTGATGTGTAGCACCCGGTTGGCTCTTTGGGCTGGACCTCTGTGCACTGTATGCCTGACGTTTAGAGTAAGATGTCTGCAGATAGAAAATATGGGGTTAATGAACTGGGGTTATTGGGGTGTCCCTATCTCTTTCCTCTTCTCCTCTCCTGTAGACCCCCAAAGGTTAACGCTCTCACCTTAGGTAAGTGAATGCCGAGCTCTCCATCTGCCTCGGGGCAGGGTGCTGTAACCAGTTTCTTCACTGGATAGGTAGCGCAGGCCTCTTGACTTCAGAGGACTGCTGTCCGTCGTTTACTGCACGAACGGTAAGTTTCGAGTCATTCAAATGTCTTTAAAGTCTTTAGTAATGATGTCTCTTGTTTTGCAGGGTTCCGGCGATGGCGGATGACGGGCTGAAGTGAGTTGAAGATGGAGCCCATGTGATGAATAGAAGCACCTGGAAGCACGTAAGTAAGCGCTTGTTGCCTGCTTCACTATGCGCTCTAACTGTCTTTTTATTTTGCAGGTACGAGTTCGGAGCGGCTGCAGGGTGCCGGAATACCCACTGGATTAGATGTGGAAAGGAGTAATGGCACGTGAGTATTAAAGTTCCCCAATGTCTTTAAACGCACCTTGTTTTGTCTTTCAGATGCGGGATGCAGCGCCGAAGGCCTCCGGAGCGTACGAAGAGTAGGTAAGCCTTTGCCTTTCAGATGCCAGAATGCTAACCTGTTCTTTCTTGTCTTTATAGGTGTTGCTGAAGACTGGATTCAGGATGGTAAGCCTTTGCCTTTCAGATGCCGGAATGCTAACCTGTTCTTTCTTGTCTTTATAGGTGTTGCTGAAGACTGGATTCAGGATGGTAAGCCTTTTTCCTTAGGCCCAGGACCGGATGCAGAAGACACGATGAGCGTTCTGCTGCAGAGGTTGCAGAATAACGCCAAGCAAGATTCATCCACCGGGTGTGGTTTAAATAGCCTCCTGTAGTGCTTAGATGTCTCCTTCCACAGCCACGCCTAAGTAAGAAAAGAGTTCCTGGTAAGAAAAGAGTTCCTGCCTTCCAGAAGAGTTCCAGTGTTCTGAATCTAGGGAGTGGCTCCAGCCCCACCCAACAGGAAAAGTAGTTCCAAACAGAAGAGGATCAGAGGCTCAACTGGCAGGCAAGTAAGCAGCATGGTCTGCTGAAGGTAAGTCCACCCAAGCATTATGAGCCCGGCGCTTCCAGCGCTGGGACTGGGCATATTTATGAGCCTGGTGCCACTGGCGCCAGGACTGGGTCCAAAAGGTCCCAATTGGGACTGGTTGGCACTCGGAACCTGGGTTATGGATCTGCTTCCAAGGGAGTTGGGAAAACCCTGACCTTTTGGAAGCACAGATCATGACAGCAGCATGCATCTTCCGGGGCAAAGGTAATCCCTAGTTAAGGAGGAAGTGTTCGAAGGGGGGATATTTTTATTGACGGGAGTTCCAGCTTTGATCAAACCATGGGGCAAGGTCACAGTGTGCAGTAGTGGGGTATGAAAGTGGAGGAGTTAATAGTATACTCACAGACACGATTGCCAAATCATTACTCTGCACACGCAGCTGATTTAGTGGCTCTAATTGAAGCGCTAAACATGTCAGAGGGCCAAGCAGTGAACATATTCTCTGCCTCTGCTTATTTCACCTCTACAGTACAATCACGACTAGCAAAATGGGAAAGGAGGGGGTTTAAGAGAAGTGATGGTACTCCTGTTCAACACGCCGCATTGTTGAGAGAACTATCGGAAATGTTACCACTTACGGTAGAATCTGCAGACCAAGCAGCAAAAGAAGAAACATATATGCCAGAGGGATCACATGTGCTATGCCCTGGCGAAGAAGAAATAAATACCTCCAATAGCAGTACTGAAAGTGAGCAAAGAGAAATATGTATTGCCAGAAAGTTTCAATTAAATCACAATATTGCAGATAAATGAGTTGCAGGGAGAAGCATCAGATGCTGAAAAGGAACTGTGGAAAAAGAGGATGTGCTATGTCCCCAACTGAATTGGTTTGGCGACATGATAGCACAGGAAAGGTTGTCATGCCACAGAAACCATTACAATTGGCATTAGAATAGCTTCACTATCCTTCCCACGTATCGAAAGAGCATGTGGCTGCAGGGATAAATAAAGACTGGTTTGTGCCAAACCTGTATGAGTGTGTTCGAGTATGTGAGTAATTGTATGATTATACCAAATGTTCACCAGGTCACACTTTGAGAGTTGTACAGGGAACATTGGCGCGACCGGAAGGCCCCTTTCGGCACTTGTAGATCGATTACATTGATATGCAAGAGAGATGTACTGCTTACAGGTACGTGTTTTTAGTGGTGTGTCCATTCTATCGATCGCTTAAGGCAAATCCCTGTGTCCACAATGATGCCTGCTCTGCAGCAAGGTTTCTGGTGAGGGTGTCCAGACATTTGGTCGACTGAAAACTGGTCGAATGACATTTGGTCGACGCCATTTGGTCGAAAACCAAATGGTCGATTTTTTTTTTTTTAAATCATATTTTTATTTTTCGGGTTTTCGTTTTTTAAAAAAATGGGTTTTTAGAAAAAAAAAAAAAAAAGGGGGGGTTGAGGGGGCCCCCACCAAAAAAAAAATAAAAAAAATAAAAAAAGGGGTGAAAATCAAAAATAAAAAAATTCGACCATTTGGTTTTCGACCAAATTGGTTCGACCATTTGTCTGGTCGACCAATTTTTTTTGACCAAATGTCTGGTAACCTCTGGTGAGGGAGGTGTTTCCGAGGTAGGGGGATTGCAGGTGAAATTCGCTCTCATAATAGGCAGCATTTGGTCAATGATTTAATAAAGGAAATTACAACCCTTCTAGGCATAAGACAAACGATGCACGGTTTACCGTCCTCAAGCCAACGGTTTGGCAGGAAAAAAATTAATGGACTCCTAAAAATGCGATTGACAAAGCTTATGCAAACGCTTGAAAAATCAAGGGTGCACTGCTTGCTTTATTTGCATTAAGAAAGACGCCTGGAGGAGATCATCATTTGACTCCTCATGGATGGAGAATGCACGCGCCAATTCCCTCGTTGCATACAATCTCTGATGCTCACTCTACCTCTGCTATTCGGGGGCGGGAATTCAATCTGTATCCTAAAGAACTTACGAAGAAGTCCCTAAACTATATATCCTTGCAGAAGAGGCCTAAAAATAAAAATAGACAATTAGGTGATCACAAGGAAAATTCCTGCCAGCAACACCTTTTTCCGGGAGATCATGTCTTCATTCGCAACCACGTGAAGAGGTGGAAAGAGGAGCGTTTCACAGGCCTGCACATTGTCTATTCAAAACCAGCAGCCGTTAAACTCCAAGGACGACGTGGATGGGTCTACATCACGGACATTCGCAGAGACAAAAGTACGATATCCCAAAACACAACAGGAAGTATTACATAGTTTTCAATTCATTTTCTAACTGCATTGAGATTTGATCAAAAACCAGCAAAAGAGGGAGCAGAAGAAGGTTGTACTGTTAAAAAGATGACCAAGAAAAAGACATTTTCAGGTGTTTGGGGCTTTATGATGTTGATATGTTTTAGTATAGCTCGGCTGCTTTTATATGATTTTCAAAGAAAAAAGCGAAACACAATTGAATGCAAGAGGAAAAATGGGAAGTAGGAAATGGGAAGGAGGAGTGTGATGAATGTGGAAGGCATCCAACAGGACGCCAAAGAAGAGCATAGTTCGTTGAAAGGCAATATGTGGTATGATGAAATCAGCGTGTGGTAAGAAAGAGCATAAATGGCACATGCTACATGTGTTCTCTCTTTCCAGATGTAGTAGGAATGTCCAAGGTTCTTCTACCCCAGGCTGTGTCCTATGAGGAGGCGGAATGCCTAATATACCTGTCATTGTAGAACGCATAATATATTCCAGGGGAAAAAAGTAGCAGTTCATTGGGTGGATGAGGAGGAAAATGAAGACAATAATATAAAATTAATGCAAATGCTCCAAATTAAAAAAAACAAATCATACAGTAGTGGAGTATACAGAGGGAGGATTACAAATAGAAGATCATAAAAGAATACAATGCACAATAAAGAAGGCCAATCAAAAACGTCCACAGTTGACATAAAAGAGCTTTAAGCGCTTCCCTTCGTGTTTCAGGTCAAATGGGTCCATATTCCTGGAGACTAATTCGAGATGCGCCAAGGTCATGCAGAATACAGCGAGGACACAGGTGACAGCAGCCGTGATCGATCTTTGGTGGGCTTGCAGATCCCAAGCATATGCCCAACTTCCGCCTGAATGAAATGGAATCCATGCACTTGTCACTTTGCACAGCCCTACACATGTGGTGCGCAAAATAGCACTGCCATGAAGATTGCACTGCAGGGAAAAATGGCACCGAAAAATAAGCATGGGTGAATAGTGCGAAGAAGAAAGCAGGAGAATATTTCTCAAGGAAAAGCACAGAATCTGGCGGCTATTCCAGATGAGTTCCGGCTGTTTTCCACGGCAGCCACCTTTTTAACTTTTCCAGGAGTATAATAATAATAATTTTGCATTTATATAGTGCTACAAACCCTCAGGTATCTGAGCGCTGCTTAATGTTACCCACGGTGTGTGGTACTCATTTATCAACCTCTGAAGAATGAAAGGGCGAGTTTTGCCCTGCCGGGATTCGAAACTGCATCAGCAGGTTCTGCACAGATGTCAAAGCAATCGCTCTACTCACTGTGCTATCGGACCAATTCAAAATGGCTGCAGCTAACCCGCTACTGTAACTGGCCAATTCAACTCCCAAAGGATTAAATGCAATCAAGAAGGAGATGAGGACTTTCCGCTTGGTGGCCCTCCAAAATCGGGTTGTTCTGGACTGCCTAACAGCCATTAAAGTAAGGGTTTGTGCCAAATTTCGGGTCAAGTTGCTGCACTGCAATTCCTGGCGCTGATGTCTCCAATGGAGCTGTACGTACAGCTATACAAGAGATACGGACACTCCAGGGAAAGATGACGAACAAGGTTAATGGAGTGCAAGCAAAAGGCTGGCTGGACGAAGTATTTGCATGGGTGCCCACCGGTCTTTCTGGACTGCTTCGAGTGACTGTCCCCGTGGCGGTGCGGATTCTCATCACCTTCTGCATTATTAAGAAAATTTGTAAAGTAAATTTTAACAAACAAAAAGAACATTTTATGTTACCCCGGAGTGTTGATTGAAGTTGTTTTGAAATGAAGAGCAGGAACAAAATAACAGGAGGAAATGCGTTGGGAGGGTCCTGATGGATGGGTTTTTACACATCCTGCCGATATTGAGAATTACAAGGAGTACTGGATACAATGCCTGAAGGATGGGACATGGTGTGTATGTATTGGGAGGAGACTGGGGAGACATGACACGATTGAAGAAAATATGGATCCATAAAAATGAAGTTTCTAAAAAGAGCAAAAGGCCCAAAAAGATTTAGTTATTAATTAATTTATGAAAAGGGAGGAATTAATTAAAATGCAAGTTCAGCGCAGTATGGTGGAATGTACTTAGCTGAGAGAGTAGCACTGTAAAAGAGGAAGAGGCTCTTTCTGTTAAATGGAAATTAAAGGCTTAATAAGACTAATCCATAAATGTTGTGGCATAGGTAAGTGTAACCATGTGTTGCGCCAGAATGAAATGTGGTAAATAGGCACTAAAAAGCTTGCTTCCGCTTTTAAATTGTGTGATCATTTTGTTCACAGCAAAGGCCGCTGCAGCATTAGCACAGAGCAGACGATCCCAGGCCAGTGTTAAGAGAAGCACAAAGAGTGTATTTTTCAAGGTCAACTGATTAGAGCTCACGGGGTCTGCCAGTGAACGAAGAATATATGACAATTTTAAAATTCAAAATCTTTTATGAAATGTGATTTTCTAGTGAAGCCAGCAAGAACTGCGGCAGTTGGCCGCAGACCGTTTTCCCTGGTAAGAGGGTTAGAATGTTCCCAATATGCAACAATTATGCAGAAACATGTCCGTGGTTCAAGGCTCCGATGGTGTCATGGTGGGTAGCTTTTCCCATGAGAGTCAGGAAGAGGCAACCAGCGCAGAATAATAAAGTTCCACTGGTCGTCTCAATTGTTTCAATCACATGATTTTGTGTTGTGGGAATTGGGGGTGGATTGTGACATCACGACTCTGTAATTGAGGGCGGTGTAGGACGGTGTATTGACCCAATCATCAATCGCAATGTATGTATTCCTATATGGGCCCAAAATGCAGTGGCCAATCATTTCTGTGTGGGGAGATTTTTATGTTGCACGATCGCAAATGCTAATCATTTTGCTTCCTATAAAGATTTTCATTTGAGGATGGTTCGACGGCGACTTTTCATGCAGTTCTGTTCTGTGATCTGTTTGAACTTGCTGTCCCAGCTGTAGCAGGGGCCCCGAATAAAATTGCATTACTTCTTGCACCAGCGTACACTCCTTTTGGACTACTTTTGTAATGTTTTCGGTGAGTTCTACAAGGCAACCCAGATTCAATGTAAAAATCCATAGAAACAGCAGTGAAATACAATGATTATAATAGTTACAAAACATAATTAGATAGACTTGTGCCAATGATTTCATCATCCCAATTTCTAAACTTGTGCTTCATTTATTTGGAATGCCCGAGCGTTCTAAACTGTAGGCATGGCTTTGTGGCTGCGCTCTAAAAAGGTTTTCCTTTGTATCAATATTCTGGCATTGTATAAGGTTGTCCTAACAATGAATACCATCCCAACATGTTTCTCTCTCAGCATGGGTGTTAAATAAAAACATCTTAATTTGTTGTAGCCTGGGCAAAAAAAATTAAGTGTGTTGAGGATTCCTTGGCAGACTTTCATGTCCGGCAAAGTACTTTTGGTCCACTATTTCATTAGTGAGAAGAGTCGCGATAGGGAGTTTTCCAAAGCTAAATTTCATAAACAAAGCTTTAACAAACAGGGGTCAATCAGGTCAATGTATCTCTATCTCAAAGTCTGATTAATGGGTCGATTAGCCTGCTGGTATTAGTAATTTCACCATAGGTCCTTTTGCCAATCATGTTGGTATTTGGGTCAATCAGATCCGTATTGGTCCAACTAACTTCGATCCAAGGGGAACATCGATTTTGTGTGTGTGCACCAGGAGATGGATGCCCCCCTCTTGTTATAACAAATCTCCTAGAGGTCCAGAGATGGGTCCAATATAAAATGTGTTTGAGAGCTGCATCATCCTTTCAGTTAATAAAATGGACTTGGTGTATTGGGTGTTAGTGGTAAACACAAACCCTTTAAAAGAAATGTTCTATGGTTGCAATTATATTGATGACACAGAAAATAAAGCAGTAGTCACAATTCCAATGAAAAGGAGAGATCCCATTCAACAATTAATGCCAAATGGAGCAGCTAATAGCTACCAATCATGCTGGACTTGATCACTGCAAACACACAGCTGCTTTGTGATAGGTATTGGAATCCAGGTTCTTTAGAGCTTAAATTATACATAGCAAACTGCAACACATGTCTGAAGACTGTGGATCACAGTACAAAGCCAAAGGAGGCTCCTTTAGGAAAGGCACATTCTCCCTTTGAGATTCAATATTTTGATCACATAGGCCCACTACCAGCTGTAAATAAATACAAATATATTGTAGTAATAGTAGATTCTTGCACAAGGTACACCTGGATGATCCCTCAGAAGAAGGCAGACTGCAAATCCATCATAGAGGCACTGTGAGGTTTAGTAACCATGACAGCAACTCAGGCATTCCATGCCAATAATGGTCCAGCTTTTGCAAGGCGGGCCCTAAGAAAGGCCATAGAGGCTTGGAGGGCAGAGCTGCAATTTTCATATCCATTTCATCCAGAGACCAATGGTGTAAAAGAAACAGCAAATTACTCCAGAACGTTGTGCCTGACAAAATGCATCCCTTCAACTGGGGATACCTGGGTGGACCATGTGCCACTAGTAATAATAAACTTGGATAATGTACCACAACAATCTCTATGCAGAGGTAAGACACCATTTGAACACTTGATTGGGAGAAAAAAAAAAGTTCATGCCTATCTGCACCCTCTTCCCAGTCCCCTCCCCAGACAAGAACTGCTGGCAACAATGCTGCAGAGGGACACCCTCCAGGTGGAAGCGGCGAGGCCACTCCTGATGCCAAACTCAAGGCGGGAAACTGGGTCCTGGATAGGATCCATTTTGGCCCTTCTTGCAGACCAGCAGTGCAAGCAATCAGATTAAAGGGTTCTAGAACCGGTGTCCGTCAAGCAATTCCACCCAAGAGAGGCACCAAACTAGTGTTGGAGGATCACCTAAAACCTGCTCCACTATATCCCCATTACCACAATGTTTCCAAGCAACCATCCTCTTCCAATTGAGGAGCCTGAAGGAGGATGAGATGGAGATATGACAGATGAGGTTGATTGACGTCCAAGACAATGCAGAATATGATAAGCTTGACTACAACACATCAATTTAGGAAAGCACTGAGGCCATGCCCATTTGGAAGCAGAAAGCCTGCTTAGTCTCTAAATCCATGAAGGAATTTGTTTGGACAGACTTTTTGAAACAAACATATATAATGCTGGCAATGTACTTTATTCTCTTACGGTCGAGTCTCACTGTATTTTTCATATCACTAACTTCAGGAAATCCTTTGACCATGGTTCCTACACCACCTGTAAGTAAAGAAGTTGTTTTAAAGTCTTTACGTTCTTCCAAGGTTAGAGAAGAGAACTTCAGGAGCAGATTGATTAATCCATACTCTTTGCACCCAATAACCCTGTATCCAGAACACAGAACGTTTTGATGATTTTGACGACATCCATGATATGGGGTCCCATATGTGTTATATGCAATATTACACAATGCCTTTTTGTTTGGCAAGCATGAGCCCATCCAGTGGCCCAAAAATACTTTCTGGGAACACTATGAAGTACCAATTCAAAATGATGGTCCTCAACTACAAGCACAGTTCCCATACATTTCACCAAGAAGGGGATTACAAGTTTGAGAATCAGTATAAAGCCCCCTCCAGAGACAGATAGTGCAGAGTACATGTATGTTGCTAATTTAGTTATATTTGACAGAACTATTTTCAAACATGACTAACAAACGTGGCGTGTAGATTCCCACATTTAATACCAGAATACATGCAGTAATGCTAACCTAAGCATCTATCCCGATTGGAAGAATAAAGAAGATGAGTGGAGTGCATCATATTGAGAAAACAAAATGCAATACACCAAGCATGTCACCTTTGCATCAGGTAGACCTGTTTTGTGGGCTGTTAAAGCTGATTCTGAACGGTTCATATACATGCATTAACTTGTTTACATGTTTTCGTAGCACCTATGAATATCTTTCTAGGTTCCGAATACACTATCTGCAAGATGACCAAAATGTTCACACTTTATTTTTGCCAGCAATGTAGGCAGCTTACATGCTGAAGTGTGAATAAGGGTATTTACATGCTACAGTAGGAAACTCGATTTTACCCGTAGCAAAGTTTTGTATGTGGATTTGCTCTGCTACATGCACATTTCCTGTTTTCACCCAACTGTCTCGATGGGGGGAGTGATATGATGCCTACCCTTATGGACTCGCACACAATGACATAATCAAATCTATGGGTCCAGACAGTTGTGACAAACTGCAAATGGCCCAATATGTACACAAGTTGTATGTTGTATAAAGAACTGCCATCAGAAAATTCATTATAATGCACTTATTCCACGTATTATTCAAAGTTCTGTAAAGTAAAGAAAATGCGATATCTACATGTGGCGAACAGGAAAGCAAACGGCACAGACCGATTATATATATATTCAGTAAAAAAACTTTGTTAAAGGGGCGTTATGGCTAAGTAGCGCTACTAAAAACCTATGAAATTCAGTAAAAAAAAAACTTTTTTAAAGCAACGTTGTGGTTCCAAGTAAAACCGAAAAACCCTTGAAATTCGCCAGTTATGGTAAGCTAAGCAACCATAACTCGCGCCACCACCGTGCACTGCTAAGACTATACTCACGACATCAAAGATGACATCAAAAATGTCATGGATTACATTTTTTCGGTTTTACTTGGAACCACAATGTCCCTTTAACAAAGTTTTTTTTACTGAATTTCATAGGTTTTTAGTAGCGCAACTTAACCATAACATCCCTTCAACAAAGGTTTTTTACTGAGGTTTTTAGTAGCACAACTTAACGATAATATCGGACTTTATGTACAAGTAACATAGAACATACTGAACCCCCTCTACTGAATTTGATGTCCGCGAACTATTCTAATGTCCGCGGACATATGCGGACAACAGCACCACTACCCAAAAAGTCTGGGGGATATGTTTAATTGTTATATCATAACATACGAACATTTTACAAATTCACAAACCAGCACACATACACTTCTTATTTATTACTACATATAATGTGTAACCCATATAACACATTAACCATTCATTTAAATACAATATGTTCTCAAATGGAATATACCAAAAGAAGAAAGATAGCCTTCCAACATGATTACCTCACAGAAACTCATCAACTAAGAGCAACAGCAGATCAAGAGACCAGTAAGAACACACCTTACCAGAAGCTAGTAAGTGTACTGCATTTTACTCATATTTGTAAACTTTCTGTATTCAAAACAAAAAAAAGTAATATGTTTTTTTTCCTCACAGAAATGTCTAATATTCTGGAGTGGCTAGAGGAGCATTTCCCACGTGAGGAAATGTCTGAAGATAGTGAACCTAATGGTAGACACTTTACTATATAAACCAATTAATAAATATTATTTTATATACATTTAACATATACATTTCTTTGTACAGACCATACAAAAATTGAAAATACTAAAGAAAAAGAAGTATGGAAAATTTTAACAATTTAAAAAACTTTGTGGAGGATCACTTGAAACAAACAACTACATACCATTGTCCCACATGTACCTGTGCCCCCTCACCATATCCCAGTCCATTATCCCCAAACCCTCTCCATGAACCAAAACGTTTTGATGGGACTTCCATCCCTTCTTCACCTCATATAAATCCTATTGAAACGCCCCCAATTCTCCTGTTTTTGTTTCAGTTTCCGCCTCACTTCTCTGTCATAAATTTAACATCCATATAAAATAAAGTAAAATTATTATAATTATGTCCTAATTCATTTCTTGCCTTTTTTTAAAAAGCAGTTCAGGTGTCCACGGACAGCGCGGGTGTCTGGAATGTTCGTAAGCAAATGAAAATGGGAGCGTCCTAAGGACACTTTATCTGCCCGTAATGTTCGCATGCAAGTTGAAACTGTTCTAAGAACAGAGCTGGTATTCGGAATGTTCGCAATCAAACTACCACATGCCATCTCCTGAAATGTTCGTCAATAAACAAAATGGAGGTGTCCTGAGGACGCTATGCCTGTCCACATTGTTCAGAGGCAAACTGAAACTGTCCTAAGAACAAACGCTGTGACCTGAAATGTTCTTAAGTAAACAAAATGGGGGTGTCCTGAGGACGCTAGATCTGTCCGTATTCTTCACAGGCGAGTTGAAACTGTTCTAAGAAAACAGGCAGTATCCTGAAATGTTCGTAAATAAACAAAATGGGGGTTTCCTAAGGACGCTATACCTGTCCGTATTGTTCGGAGGCAAGCTGAAACTGTCCTAAGAACACACACGGTGTCCTAAAATATTCGTAAATAAACAAAATCGGGGTGTCCTGAGGACGCTAGACCCGTTCATGCTGTTCGTAAGCATATTCAAACTGTTCTCAGAACACATCAAGTGTCCCGGGATGTTCACAAATAAACAAAATGGGGTGTCCTGAGGATTCCATGCCTGCCCGTATTGTTTGCAAGAGAGTTAAAACTATTCCAAGAACAAACGCCTGTCCATAATTGTTCGTTTCACTTGTGACGCACTTTTAATTAGTTTCAGGACCCGAACAGTGTCCGTAGAACACCAACACGCATGCGCAAAACAGTTTCAGTGCATTTGATGTCCTGCAGACACCCGCTCCCTTCGCGGACATGTTCTCGAAGCTATCATATGACCACACCCACGCTGAGCGTGTGTTCTGACTGCGAACACTGTTCGTGTCCCCGAACAATTTAAAACTACCTTTTCAGGCAATCCACAATATTTTTCAATAAAACTCACCATAGCACAAGTCCCACATAGTAATCCTGAGTTTCTACATACTTTTTGGGACTTTTTAAACCTTTTTTTCATGCTCGATCTGTCCGCGGACAGCGCCCATGTCCGTGAACCGCACACAAGCACCCATATAAAAGGCCACACCCTACAGCTCATTCTCATTGTGTTTCTGGCTATCTTACAGAACACAGTGCATTTTCCGGCCAACTTTGCAGATTTTAATTGGAAACCTGATGGCATCCATGGCTGCAGTACTGCCACCTGGTGCTACATCTGCCTCAGCAGCGCCTCTACCCCCTCCAACTCCCCCACCTCCCCAAGGGCCCGAAGAGGGAAACAGGAGTGAGGATGCAGAGGAGGATGAAGAGGATGACGAGAATGAGATAGAGGAACTCCCTACTACCAGCACTCGGTGTGAGTCTTGGGTGTGGCGGTTATTTACCATTCATCGTAATGTTCCTAAGGCGCGTGCGAACCGAGTCACCTGCAAAGAGTGCAAAATGGTACTCAGTCGCGGGAGGGCTGGTTCATACAGCTTTGGGACAACTACCATGAAGCAACACCTAAAGTCATGCCACACTGGGGCCATTCGCAAGGTTGTACATTGCAAGGAGCGTAGTAGGTTGACTTCCTCTACTTCATCCTCCGTTTCCGATCCTGTCACCACAAGGAACACTCCTGTGGGACAGCGTATTCCTCAAACTGCCCCACAGGCCATACGCAATACTGATGACCCTTACCTTTCGTGTGTATGTTCTGCGACACGGTACTCTGCAGGGGGGGGAGAGACTTCAAAGTGCTTTTGAGGCTCTGGTCTCAGAGCACGAGAAGATCTGCTCACTACCCAAGTAAAACCCACTCTACATCTTCCTCTCTCCACCCGCCCTTTCTTATCCCCGTGGTTGGTGTCCACCCCTTACACTAGGAGAGGAGGGAAAAGGAGGGTGTCGTGTATAAAAAAAAAAATATATATATATATAAAACAAAAATAAAAAAAGGCTCTTTTCAGAGCCACCTTTCAGTTTAAAAATAGAAGTGAAAATAAATGAAGCAGGGCCCTGTGTATTTCTTAGAAGTCCGGAGAGTCCGCGGACATCTAAAATTTTGGGGTGCTGTACTATCATAACCATTGCAGTTTTGTCTGAGAGGAAGTGGTGGCTCTGAAAAGAGCCTTTTGGTGGCGTTTGTTTGTGTTTGAAAAATTTGAAATGCTCAACACCTGCTACAAAATGGATGCTGTAATTCCAAAAAAGGTCGCAATGCATTTTGTACATTTCTCAGAAAAATCTGATTGCCAGCATAAGTAAGATGGACTCCACCTCTGCGAAAAAGGTATGTGCTACGAAACATAATATTTTCATTGTGAAAAGAGGACATGCCAAAATCTCTTAGAAAGGCACAAACAGCCTTATTGACATTGCGCCTTGCTTTCTCCATTTGTGGACCAAATGAAGAAGAACGAAGCCACATTTGTCTCTGCGCAATCCGTGAAAAAATTACTTGAGAATTTGGAAACATGTCCATGACCTTCCCAAGTCCTTCTTTCATTGCAAATTGCAAAGAAATTCCAGACACATGTCCTAAACTGTTCCCTCCACAATGAATTACAATTATGTCTGGATGTTGCTCTGTCTCTAAAGTAGCACAGAGAGGTAGCAAGTCCAACCACTTCATTCCACGTACTCCAGGCCAGTGCACTTCCACATGTGGGAATCCAAGATCTACAGCTACTCCACAGCTTTCTGCATGCACCTATCATATCACCTTCAACCAATGTATCAACGAGTCTCCCAAAACCCAAAAAATCTGTTTTCTGAAACAAACAGCCATAGCTATCTGTTCTTCCCTCAGCAAAAACAGTATCTGAGAAACTCTCTCCTGGCACAACACACCCACTAAACTTTACTGACCAATTCCTTGGTCTGCTCATTCTCATTTGCATGCCTCCCCACCCCAAAATCCCCGGATGTAACACGTGATGTCCGCGGACTTCCGCCATGTCCGCGGACATATTGTAACATGGACAGTCCTTCTACCATTTTCATTTCACTTTCTGTGCTATTCCCTCATTGGATATAGCTAAGAAGTCACACAACCATCCACCAATCACATCCAAGACCTCTACATCTAACTGCATCATCATAGATCAGCACTTCAAATGTACTGTTAATCTCTCCGAGTACAAGTGTCATATCATTGGAAAGCACCTTCTACAAGAAATACTGTACAAGTCTACAGGATTTCTACTTGCAGCTGCATGCATATCCATATGCATGAACACAAACTACAGGTATGCATATTTTCTGTATAGTACATGTACAATTCTTATACATTCATATAAACAGATTGACTGACTTTTAGCTTGTGTAATCTATAAAATGAACTGTCATTTTTTCCATCTCCTATAATCAACTGTCACTTCCAAACCTATCTGCTATTTAATTTCTTTTTACACACACATTTGCAAAGCATGTTGAACTAACATATTTAAAGTACAATATAAAGAGTTACCATACTCTGATAACAAAATTGCATGCACACAGTATGTTCAGATATAAAACAATACTTGTACAAAAACATGAAAAAATATTTATATATTTATATAGCACGCAAGCAGCCCATGGGCATTGAGGCGCTGTTACAGGAATAGTGGCATTCAGTGGTACATTATGAATTCCACAAGGCATAGAACTGATATTTTGGTTGGTACAGTTAGTCATTACAATACTGTTTATGCATTAAGAACATATGATATGTATTCAACTGGTGCGACGCATCTTATGTGAATAAGATGCGTTTCATGGTTTTTGCGGAAGGCGCTGAGGGTCAATGTCAATTAAAAAAATCAATGTCTACATTAAAAACAGTGCTATATACAAACAAAATTACTAATTTGTTTCCTTTGCAATTGCAGTGAAGACCCTTCTCCTGAAAAGAAGCAGCCAAATCTGAAGTACTAAGAAGAAACCTGCTCATTCCAGAAATAAAGTAAGTTGAATACCACCATAATATTTGTACTATTTCTGAAACACACTAAGGTTAATTCATACTATTTCTACCCCTAAAAATAGAGATTGTGCACCATTCTGTCCACAAATCCCTATTTCTTAAACAGAATGGTGCACAATTCCTATTTTTTTTCGGCACACAAATGACCCAACTCAGCCCCTAGAATTTTCATATTATAGAACAAACAACTGTTTTAATTGTATATCATTAGATTTACTATTTGTACTTCTCCACACCACCAGCTTACTTTCTACTGTCATCTCAACCCCAGTTTAGTAGCACATAAATTCAAGAATACACATCCCAACGAGTTGTAGTTGCCCAATGCATAATCACACACCATCACATACATCTTTATCTTACTCAGACACTCATGCACACAGCACACATACATTGCAGAACACCCCAACCCATACCTTCTTTATTTTTTTCAACAGACCCTAAAGGATGCCTACCAAAAATCAAGTCCGTAGAAAGCAACGCAGAAGCAAAGCAAATGAAGATAGAAATGTCCAAAATAAGCATCCATCTCTAGCAGAATTTGTAAAAAAAAGTTCAAACAAAACAGCTAATACAGTCATTTAGCGAAACAAAACAAGCTCCAAGTACAGAAACTTTGCCTCCTCTATCAAAATAACGAACCAGAAAACAATTAACAAAAATTCAGCTACCACTACAGATAAAACTGCTCCTGTAAATCTTGATATAGTGCAAACTAAGCATAACAAAAAAAGTATTTTAGCAAAAATGTTACGTCACAGAGTCCTTAAAAATCTTATAAAAACAGGAGAAATCAGGGGGCGCTGTTGAGCCGCCGACAAGATGGCCGCCTAGCTACGGAGCTCCGAGACCCACAGACAACGAGCGAAAAAAAAACGGCGGAATCCGCACATCACCGACCCCGACAACAGTACCAGCTGATTCCCCTAGCTGTGGGGCGTACGCCGTCGAAATCCCGCCATCCGGGACCCGGCGGCGGCCGAGATACGACCGACGGCGCCGGCCGGGCCTGTGCTGACGGGGGGCGAGGACGGAGAGCCTGGTCATCCGAGTGCGCTGAAGAGTCGGGCCGCGAGGAGAGCTCCTGCCGGGCCGCCGCCTTGGGCCGCTAAACCCACGGACCGTGGGCGTGAAAGGTGAGTGCCTGGGGACGGTCGAGCGGGCCGCCGGCCACCCGCTACCTTGCCGGGGCTCCCCCAAGCCCGGCGTCACCTCCTAGGCGGCTGCGGCTCGCTCCCTCCCTCCCCCTCACCTCGATTGTCCTCTCCTCCGGGTGCGGCGGCGGCCTCTGGCAATCCCGGACCCCGCTGGCTGCCTCCGCGATACGGGAACTGAACCCCCTCCTCGTTCATCCGGAGGCGGGGACGGCGCGGGGACAGCTTGCGAGCCCTGAAGCGCCCTGAAGCGCCCTGAAGCGCCCTGTGGAGGCTCCCGGCCCACAACAACACTACGGGCACCCACCACTGGCGACTCCGGCAGCACGACCCCCTGCCCAGAGGACCCCACGAACTGCCCACTCATGGACTTTACCCCAGCAAGCCCCGAACACCGCCGGGCACAACACTAGCCTCCCTGGAGACCACCATTCCCTCCAACTGCACCCTAGGCGGCTGCGGCTCGCTCCCTCCCCCTCACCTCGATTGTCCTTCCCTCCGGGTGCGGCAGCGGCCTCTGGCAATCCCGGACCCCGCTGGCTGCCTCCGCGATACGGGAACTGAACCCCCTCCTCGTTCATCCGAAGGCGGGGACGGCGCGGGGACAGCTCGCGAGCCCTGAAGCGCCCTGAAGCGCCCTGTGGAGGCTCCCGGCCCACAACAACACTACGGGCACCCACCACTGGCGACTCCGGCAGCACGACCCCCTGCCCAGAGGACCCCACGAACTGCCCACTCATGGACTTTACCCCAGCAAGCCCCGAACACCGCCGGGCACAACACTAGCCTCCCTGGAGACCACCATTCCCTCCAACTGCACCCTACGGGCCCCCCTGGCCAACCTCTCTCTACAAAAACACGGACTGGGGCAACACCTGCGACATTCGGCACCCCAAATACTTGCCAAATTACTAGCCGGCTGCCACCCCTGTCACTGTAATTCCGCTACTAACCCGCCCATCCGAGATAGGGATGTCGAACAGAGCGCGGGGAGCAAACAAGACAGGAGCTATGGACAAGTTCGCCAGGGCGGCGCCCAGGCCGGACCAGGCATCCTCGTCCACCATACAAGAAGACAATGAGACCCAGCCGGATCCACCACAGCCCGACCTGACGGCAATGATGGAGTCCATGGCAAAAAACTTTGCAGCGTTCCACGAAAAACTGGACGATATTAACGCCAACGTGGCCTCCCTGAAGGCCAAACTGGACCAACATGGTGCAAAGATCACGGAGGCGGAACAAAGAATAGGGACAAATGAGGACAACGTCCACACACTACAAGACACAGTTGCAGGACTCGTCCGGGACATGAAACATGTCAAAGCCAAGTGCGACGACCTCGAATCGAGGTCGCGAAGAAACAATATCCGCATTGTCGGGGTTCCCGAAGCTGCGCTAAAAGGGCGTATGGAACTAGCGGTTGAGCAGCTCCTCAGGAACCTACTTGGCAACCCTGAGCTATCACCATTCTTCACGGTGGAGAGGGCGCATCGATCACTGGCCCCACGACCCAAGCCCGGAGACTTTCCCAGACCAATAATCGCAAAATTGCTCAGCTACAAAGACAGAGACCACATATTGCGCCTGGCCAGAGAGAAGGGGGAACTAAGGCTGGACTCCCAAACAATCAGAATCTTCCCCGATTTCTCCGTGGGAGTACAAATGGAACGTCGCCAATTTGTAGGAGTCAAAAAGATGTTGAGAGAGAGAAAAATTGAATATGCGATGCTCTTCCCGGCGCGCCTAAAATTCACTCACCGTAACAAAATATACTTTTTCACCGTCCCAGATGAAGCAGTCAAATTTATCGAGGCGCAAATCCCGCCAGTGGACCAAATGGAAGAACCGGTGAACGATGTTTGAATCCCAGACCCTGCCCGTTAGACCTGAGGGTTCCATTCACGCTATATGCCGGAGAGAGGTGCGCCACCGCGACTCGAGATCAGGATGACACCCCTGGTCCTGCACCTTGTCACCCCAGCCTAGCGACTAGGCACCAAACCACTCCGACAACAACGCAGACTTTGGGACCTAAGTACACACTTGCTTTCCTTGTAACCCTTTGTTTCAACAGCCGTGTAGAATACTTATGATGTACCATCGTGATATGTGTCAACAAATGTGGGTCGTCGGCAGCGGTAGCCCCCACTGCAGCTGCAATACCGCTTGTGACGAAGAGTTTATGGTTTAGCCCCTGTTGGGCTGTTGGTGAAGCGTTGCCTAACTTGAAATGGCACGCGGTTGGTTATACCGGGGGTGGGTGTTGTTACACTGCTGGCTCTGCCTGGGCGGTGAGGGAGGGGGGTGGGGAAGTTGCGGGAAGTTATAAGAAAAATGGCAGGAAGGCGATGACTGGGTTTGCACTGATGCATGACAATACCACAGATGCACATCTCATGGCAATCAGACACAGATCCTCTTGCACTTACAGTTGGGATGTCCCATAAAATGTCAACATGGCTCTCAAAATAATGACATGGAATATTCGGGGACTGACAAACTTTACAAAGTCCCGTAGGATCACGGCGTACGCACAAAGACACGGTATCACAGTACTCCTGCTACAGGAAACACACGCCCAGAAACTCCTATCATCCAATCTTGCACCGTCCTGGGGCCCCAATAGATTTTATACCCAATTTTCCACCCAATCCAGAGGAGTCCTAACACTCATTCACAAATCTATACAATTTAAACTCCATGCAACCCACATCGATACGGGGGGCAGGTATGTGATCCTCCATTGCACCCTAGCGGGTGAGGAATGCCTACTTGTAAATTCGTATGGTCCCAACACCGACTCCCCCGAATTTATAGACGCCGTAATGGCCATTGTCATGAAATATGTGGCGGTGCCCATTATATGGGGTGGGGACATGAATCTCATACTCAATAATGACATGGACAGGACAACCTCGACCCGCAGGGCGGTGCCCCGAGCTGCCAGGCGGCTCCTTACACACATGAACTCCCTGAACCTATATGATGTGTGGAGAACGCTCCACCCCCGGGTTAGAGATTACACCTTTTACTCCACGGTGCATGACAGCTCCTCCCGTATAGACATGTTCTTGTTGTCGTGTTGCCGTGTGGGCAGGGTGCTAGATATCAGGATACTCCCCCGCACACTCTCCGATCATTCCCCCGTGCTGTTGCAGATCCAACTGGGCAGCGCTATGACCGCCCGGCCCGCCTGGCGGTTTAAATCGGAGGCCTTGGCTGATATTGTCTTCAAGGCCGAGATATTGTCTGACATAAATACTTTCTTTGAAAACAACAACACGCAGGATACAACGGAGGGGACCCGTTGGGAAGCATTTAAGCTTTACATCAGGGGGATGTGTATCTCGAGGGAGGCCGGGGTTCTCAAAGCTATAAGGCAAGCCCTACACAGCTCCGAAGCGAAGCTCAAAACGCTTGAACAACAACACACTTCCGCCCCAACTCCAGCCACCCTTGCAAAAATCAGAAAGGAATTAGAAACGTTTGAATCTCACGCCCAGAGTGAACTGCGGTATTTAGCCCGACCCGTGGCCGCCCGCCGTTACGGCGAAGGTGACAGACCTGGCAGGACCCTGGCCAGACTGGTGCGGGCGGAAAGTGGCAAATCCCGAATAGACAGCATCCTAGACGAGCATAACGAGCGGCATTGGTCGGACCAGGCCATATCTGATATCTTCTCTGGCTTCTATGCCAAGCTCTATGGGCCCCAGCCGGAACACAACACACATGACCTAGACGACATGCTGGAACACATCCCCATGACCATCATCTCCCGGAGCACCAGGGAGCAGCTTGACAGCCCGTTCACCCTGGACGAGATAGTCCAGGTGATCTCCGACCTTCCGAAGAACAAGGCCCCGGGCCCTGACGGGCTCACAGCTGAATTCTACCGCGAACACGTCGCCATCCTAGCCCCCATTTTGCACGGTGTCTGGACGGAATCCCTCCTAGCAGAGTCTCTCCCTCCCTCCCTAAGGGAAGCCCTAATTATTGTCCTTCCCAAACCAGGGAAACCCCCAGATGAGTGCGGATCCTATAGGCCCCTATCGCTTATCAATACAGACATAAAAATTTTTGCCAAAGTAATTGCGAATAGATTCCTCCCATTCATGCCCCATATGATCCATGCAGACCAAAGCGGATTCGTCCCGAGCCGCTCCACTGCACTTAACATCCGCCGATTATTCAATATAATGTCCAGAATTGACCCGAAGGCAGACGCAGTGGCAGTCACGCTAGACGCTCAGAAGGCGTTCGACATGGTTTCCTGGAGATACCTGTGGGCGGTGCTGGGGAAAATGGGGATAGGTCCGAACATGCTTTCCTTTATTAAACTCCTGTATACTGACCCACGAGCCAGGGTGCTGGTCAATTCTGTTGTTTCCCCCCCTTTGTGCTACACAGGGGCACCCGACAAGGTTGCCCATTCTCCCCCATCCTTTTTGCGCTCGCCATCGAGCCCATGGCGGATCACATCAGGCACAGGCATACCCGCAAGGGTATCCGCCTACAGGGCACGCCGGAAATCATTTCATTATACGCCGATGATGTTCTCCTATATGTCAGAGACCCCTCAACACATCTCGACCCAATTATTCGTGACATAACAAAAATAGGAACATACTCAGGCTTTACCATCAACTACTCAAAATCCGAGATATTCCCCCTCACTGCGGCAACCCGGCAGCCGACATGTGAATTCCCCCTGCGATGGTCACCGGGAGGCATCAAGTACCTAGGAGTGCAAGTGTCACAGACCAAGACCTCCCTATTGGTGGACAACTATGAGGCAACAGCACAGCACGTCGAATCCAAATTGCTCAAGTGGCGCAACCTCCCCTTGTCCCTCGCAGGCAGACTGTCACTAATCAAAATGATAGCGGTTCCTAAGCTCCTCTACATCTTCGCTAACGTCCCGGTATGGCCCGGGAAGCAGTACTTTAAGAGGCTCCACGCCGCGTGCGCCCAATTTCTCTGGCATTCCGGGGCAGTCCGAAAAAAGTGGCTTCACATGACCCCCCCCTATGAAAAAGGGGGCTTTGCAACTCCAGACCTCACTATGTACTGGATTGCGGCACAGGCCCAACACGCCACGCACTGGTATGCACACCTGAACCCACCCCCACACGTCAAACTAGAGGAATTGGCGGGGGACGGCACTAACATAATGACCCTGTTACTACACTACACGTTCCAAACTGACGCCCCTGCAGATCCGGTGGCCACTACGATCAGGGCATGGAATATGATCTTGACCCCTACAGATGGGCACCGCCCATACTATAAATGGCTACCCCTGCGACAATTCCCAGGTCTCTCCCCCACACATGACCACCATTTCATCCAACATTGGGAGGCCCTGGGATACCGCGCACTCGCAGACCTGTATCCAGAGGGCAAATTCATTACCCCCCAGACATGGAAACCTGGGCACTCTAACTCAGCCCTGGAACTACTACAATACTTCAGGCTGAGAGCGGCGGTCCGGGCAATGTGGCCATCATACCCAAATGAGCCCCCTGACGCGCCCGAACTCCAATTCATAGCAAATTCCGTGGGTGGCAAAGGTGTAGTCTCCTCCCTGTATAAAATGCAACTGGTTAAGCGTGGGAATACGTCCCTAAAACCAAGGGAAGCCTGGGCCAGGGAGCTGGAAATAGAGATCACTGACGAGTTGTGGAACAACATGTGCGCGCACACACGCAAAGTCTCCCTGAGCGCTCGATTCCGTTGCATACAGTATAAGCTACTCAACAGACTGTATTACACACCGCTTAGAGTAGCGAATTTTACACGCTCTTCTGCCCACAGGTGCCCGAAGTGCGACTCCGAAGAGGCAGATCATGAGCACATGTTTTGGTCCTGTGCTGCGCTGAGCGCATTCTGGCTGGGGGTAACGGGAGCGCTCACAGAGATAATTGGATCCCCCGTGGACCCCGTCCCACAGGCCTTGTTGTTTGGAATATGGACAGGGGAGAACGCTAAAAAAATGTCCAAATTCCTGAACGTGGGTGCCATGGTTGCTAAACGGTGCATCTTACAATGTTGGAAACGCCGCTCTCCCCCCACCTTCGAAATGTGGCTTAGAGCCCTTACCTGGGTTCAGGCCTGTGAGGAGGAGTACATTGGGTCTCTGCCAGCACCATCTCGCCCAAAGAATGTATGGACGGAGTTTTGCACCTATTTGAACAATAGAGATGAGATTGAGGACTCTGTGCCCTTGACCGTTCCTCTGGACACGCTACCATGAAGACGGGGGCGGCCGCCCCCCCCCCTCCTCTTAAGTTGTCAGCGCCCCTCCCCCCTCCCCGAGCCGTTCAGAAATGTATGATGTAATACCCGACTGTAATAATGCGAATATGTGGATTTCTGTGTAAACTATGCTATTCCTGTCTTGACTTTCCTTGCCAATAAACAAAAGTTTAAAAAAAAAAAAAAAAAAAAAAAAACAGGAGAAATCAGGCACAACCCTTAAAACGTATCGTAGGAAATTAATCTTAGAAGCGTTGATAGATAGTGCAATCCTTCTGATAAGAAAATTATTTATTTTAGTTATCAAAATGAAACCACTAACCAAACTAATGACTAAATTACAAAAAAAAGACTTCTCAATAAACAAAATATCAACAGAAATAACTTCTTAGGTATCTGTGGAGGTGAGCGAAGTCACACTACAAGCACAGAAGCATATTTTAATGAAAAAGCATACAAACAAAAGCAAACAAATACAATTGCCATACATGGCAGTGGACGAGGTTATGAAAAAGTTAATACCATAATGGAACAAGAAATACTGCTTACAAAAATATCCCTAGAAAACTTAGAATGACCTCTCCATTCAACTGAATCAGAAAGTCTAGTATACAAATGGCCATGCATGTCAATGTGTAACATTCCCAAAAAATCTTTCAAGTCTTTACGCCAATTCCTCATTCAATATGTGAAAGGCAAAGAAAATCAAAATGAAACTACTGCAAAATATGGATACCTGTCCAGTGCGCAAGTACACAGGACTACAAGGACATTCATTGGCCTGCATTTCAGGACCTACTTGCAAAACCACCTTCCATTATATCAAAATGATATCAACACATCATTTAACTATAAGAAATCTAGTCTATAAACTGTAATTATGCTAAAAGTCCTGCTTTAGCACTAGCCAATTTAAATAACATTCTTCTACATGTTACAGAAAAAGACCTACTTGAAGAAATAGACAATATCCAGAAAAAATATTTTGGAAGTGAAAGCCACTTACAGAATGAAATAGCTTTAAAGCAAATTAGCAACAATTCTATGCATGGCAACCTTCTACTACACACATACAGAAGCAACAAATAGTGATCTTCATGCACAAATTTTACAATTTCAAAGACACAAATGTGGCAAATATTGTCATTGCAAATACAAAAACAAAGGGAAATACTACACCAAATGCCGCTTTGGTTTCCCTAGACCGGTTACAAAAGTTACAGTTAGACATAGTGTTAAAGGTAAATCAACTAACAATACATATTACATAAAAAGAACAGAAGAAGAAAAATATATCAATGATTACAATGCAATCATTGCCCACTTATGGAATGCAAACATAGATGTGCAGTACATTGCAGACAATTCCACTGCAGTTGCACAATATGTTACAGCATACTTAACCAAAGCAGAAACAACAGAGCTCCAAGACCTCTGGAATGACCTATCATCAGACAAAACACTGTCTCAGAAATTATACAGTTTGGACATAAAAATGCTCTCCCATAGAGAATGTGGCTCCTATGAAGCTGCAGATCGTTTAACCGGTACTACTTTGTATGGAAAATCAGAAAATATATGGCTAAGTCTTGGTCCTGCTAAATCTAGAAAAAGAGTTCTAAAATCATACGAAGATATAGAAACAATAGCCAAACATGATCCCAACAGCCAAGACATTTTAAAAAACAACTTACTGGACACATACTACCCAAACAGAAGTACCACTTTGGAAACCATGTGTCTATACCACATAATCCAAAACTTCACATACAAAAATAATATAAAACCTGATGAAAATAAAAAGGGAAATACAGTGACAAATTGTGAAGGCAGCTTAGTAAAACTCACCAAACCAAATTTAATTAATCATATCAAATTGTCATTAAAGACTCCTCAACATAAAGAACTATATTACATGTCCCTGCTACAACTCTTTAAACCATGGAGAAAAGAAGAAGAAATACTAGATAACTATGACTCCTATGAAGACGCTTTCAAAGCAAATGAAAGCACTATAACTGATGTAAACTTTACACAGTACAAAACAATGTTGCACAATGAACAGCAACACAAAGAAGCACTCCAGGCCCAACTAGATAAGGACACTCCTGACGGTAGTCAACCTTCTGTAACAGGAAGCCAAGAGCCACTAATAACAAACGAGGCAGAATTAGCTATGGCAGAAGTAGAAAACACCATGTGTCAGTATGAAGATAAAGAAGACTTAACTATACTACAATCAAAACTAAACAATGAGCAATGTAGCATTTTTGAAGTAGTAACAAAAGAAATTGCACATGGTGTACAACATGAAAACAAAGAATGCACCTGCCAAAATTACAAACCTATACTACTGTACGTCAGTATTGAAGCTGGTCCTGGCAAAACATTCTTAATCAAAATCAGTAAATTCCTTCAACAACTGACAAACAACAAACTGTCAGCTGTTGTCACTGCCCCCACAGGTTTAGCTGCCTACAACATAGGCGGTGTCACTTTACACTGATTACTACTCCTGCCAGTAGAACACCAAAACAAATTAGACTATTACAAACTTTCTACAGAAGCTGCAATAGAACTACGCAGAGTATTACAACAAATGAAAATGCTACTAGTAGATGAAGTAAGCATGGTCTCCAACCTAATGTTGGCCTTGATTCACCTCATATTACAAGAAGTACTCAAAACAAACTACGAAGAGCTCTTTGGAGGAAAACACATTATTTTCAGAGATCTTCAATTGACACCAGTGAAAGGTGAGCCTATTTTTAAAACATTAGGACACAAACTCTGCTGTAAAACTGTTGGCATCGTTGGAAATGTCAACCTTTGGCAAAATTTCCAATACAGAGAATTAACAGAAAACTTGCAGCAATCTGCAGATCTCACTTATGCCAGCATCTTAAAAAGTATTAGAGTTGGTATATTATCTCAAGAAGCACAAGCAATATTGAAAACCCGGCACATTCATGCACTTTATGGCGATAATGCATGTGCTACAGATGTTATGGAACAATTACCACACAAAAATGTCAATTGTATGGCCTTAATGCCAACTCTTACAAGCTGTTTCAAATTCAATGAAACAATGTTAAAAAAAGAAATGCAACCAATAATTGAAATTAGCGCCACAGACACACTAGACATACATGGTATGACACTACCTATGTGTGAACAAGCCACAACGAGACTAAATAGTTTAGAAAATTCAATCTCCAACACAGCTGGATTGGAAAAAATATTAAAATTATCCTTAAATTGCAGAGTAATGCTTAAACGTAACCTTGACGTGGATCAAGGACTAGTTAATGGAGCACTGGGTACAGTTGTTGGCTTTCAAACATACCCACGTGACAACAACAGTTTGTCAATATTCTCTTTGACAAACTTTCAGAAGTGATAAGGATAGGACGCTCAACAGCTCGATTCCTTCTCTTGAAAGACATTTATGTACACCGAGAACAATTTTCTCTAACTCTTGCATACGCTGTCACCATTCATAAATCACAAGGTCTTACCCTAGACACAGCATTGACAGACATTGGTAACAGAGTCTTTAAAGAAGGCATGAGCTACGTAGCACTATCACGCTTACATACACTTGACGGTCTATTTCTAATCAACTTTGATGCAAGTAAAGTAAACGCTGATATTCCTTGCATTTCAGAATACAATAGACTTCGTTCACTATACACCCCATCTAAAAATATATCCTATTCCACAAAAAGTAAAATTTTCTAAAAAGAAAACTAAATCAAACAGAAATGCAACAGGATTGTCACTGCAAATCCTCCAAAGAGATTAAAAGAAACTAATACTCCATCAAGTACCACAATCAAAAAATAACCTATTAGGGAAAGTAAACCAGGTACTTCTTCAAAGAAGGAAGACAAACTCCAAAAAAAGCACTCGGATACAGAACTACCTGGTCCATTTAAACTTTCAAATGTAATTGGTGTAAGTTGCTATGCAAATGTAGCAATAAATATTCCATTTCAATTACCACCAATAGTTGACAACATTTACTTACACAGTACAGACCAATTGTGTTTGCAACTGTTAGTACTTCATAGAAACGCAAAAAACAATCCTGGCAACATGTATAGTGTTTATGGAATAAGACAACAATTGGACTACTGTGCTGGAATGGTGAAATTCACAAGAAGATCCACAAGAATGTCTACTGTACTTACTACAAGTACTGGAAAACAAAAACATACCTATGAATGAAATCTTCTGGATTTCATACATTTGGAAACATACATGCACTCTGTGCAACAATGTGACAAGAACAAATCCCCAATGAGCGCTTTGTGTATGTATCAATACCGAATTGTGAATCTGTTCCATTTCAGCAACTTGTAAAAAATGCAAACCATGGTAGATTATGTACTACCTGCAATTCGGATAATCGCTCCACCTTGCTAATACAAACACATAGTAAATACGTAATACTAATGCTTCTATGTTACAAGGCAGATAGTACCAAAAACAACTGCAAGCTGACTGGATTCACACATGGTCAAGTATCACCTGGTAAATAACCTTCACAACAATAGGTATAATCTACCACACAGGAGCCACAACCAATGCAGGTCACTATACTACATATATATAAAAAGAAAATGTGGATGGTTTGAATGTAATGATAGTACCATTACTCTAAAGCAGAGATTACCTGCAAATCTTACAAACGCTTATTTAATGTTCTTAAAACCAAAATGTATTAACTAAACTGTACCTAAACATTAACTAAACTTCTATTAAAAAACTATAAACTGTTACAATATGCCAAAAGCTATATAACTGCCCCAAGATTCTACAACTAAACAGATAAATGAATACCACTAAATTATATCAAACAATAAACAGTTAGAATACGCCAACTGGTATCCAACTACCCCAAAATTTTACAATATCCAAACAGATCAATCAATACCACTTCATTATAACAAAAAATAGACTGTTAAAATATGTCAACAGGTATCTGCTCCAAAAATCTGCAACAAGGCAATATATAGAGTATTAGCTAGAAACAACAAGTGAACACTGAAAACAAACAAATAGACTGTAGCATAACAAAAAAAGTTTTTTTTTCTAATCCAACATGGATTTTTTTTTCTCCCACAGACCCAATGATTTTAGCAACAAACACAGAAACTGAGCAAATTGCACAGTACACTGGTTTGTAATCTACTAAATATGAGGGTTAAAAAAAAAAAAAAAAATTGATTATTCAATGTTATAAGTCGTTACAAAATACCAATACTAACATGATCTTTTATCACAGAAAGAAATACATGTACTCCAGTTACTAAACCAAACAGTAAGTATATCATATTAAGTATAATTATCACAGCAAATCACACCTCAAGACGCAAATCAACGAGTTGAAGGATAAAGATACTACAGCTATGCTCCTCCTCCTTGATTTATCAGCAGCCTTTGACCTGGTGGATCATGCAGTATTATGCAACCACTTAGCGTCTGCCGCCCATTTCTCAAGTGAAGCTATAGCATGGGTACAATCCTTCCTAGCTAACCGTACGATGAGAGTGTTCTCCCCTGTAGCGGCAGCGGACCCAATCCATATCACTTGTGGTGTCCCACAAGGTTCCTGTGTCTCCCCAACAATGTATAATATATTTACTAAGCCACTCTTCGACAAACTTGACAGATTAGGGGTAATTTACACCAATTATGCGGACTATACGCAGATTCTCATACCACTATCTGGCAACTTTGTCAAAGACACAGCTTTAGTAAACAAAATGTACCTCCTCATTCAGGCATGGATGGCCTCCCACAGCCTCTGTCTAAATGACGACAAAACAGAGATACTGATCTTGGGTTCCGACTCCAATCTAAAAAAAACGTAGTCCCACCTATAGCAATTTCAACATAGATGGCAACATAATCAAGGTGGCAACCGAGGTAGAACTAGGTTTTTACCTCGATTCCACTCTATCCCTCAAAAAACAAGTTAACTCCTTGGCATCCTCCACAGCGTACACCTGCAAACTAATCAGGACCTGCAGACCGTACCTCTCCAAAACTAACTGCATCACCATAGCTAACGCATTAGCAATGGCCAAGCTGGACTATTGCAATGCTCTCTATGCAGGCGCTAATAAAACCATCACAAATAAAATGCAAATCCTTGAAAATAACGCTATTAGAGCAGCCCTTGACATACCCCGTAGAGAACATATTTCCAACATCAGGAAAGACCTCCATTGGCTTAAAATCAGCAACAGAGTCCTTCTCAAGACACTATTGCTCACCCACAAAGGGCTCAACAACACAGCACCCCCCTACATTTCGGCCAGACTGACCAGAAAAACGTCCAGACACCACACCAGGGCTACCAACCACTTCCTGCTTGGAACCCCCAGATTCAGACGATCCAAAGCGGGCGGAGCTAGCTTCCCTGTCAGAGCTGCCCAGGCGTGGAACGCATTGCCTACTGCATTAAGGGCCAACCTACCCTACACCAACTTCAGATGTAAGGTAAAAAACTGGCTCTGGTCCAACGACAACTAATTCGCGCAGCACTTACGGCCATACCACCCCTGAAACCAGTCCATGACTATTCTGCTTTTACCCATTCACCTTTTGTATACACCTTCAATACTGTAACATGTTAGTCTTTCATTTTCAACTGTTTGTATTGACATGTATGCACTGTATTGTTATGCTTTCTATCCTCTGTATGTAACCTAAACTCAAGTAACCTTGTACCTGCTGCGCCCGGCTACCCCTGGGTATTGTGCGCATTATCAAGTAATAAACATAAACACCCATAGTGACTTATAACTTCATTGCTTATAAATTTGTTCTTGGATCCCAAAGTTATAAGCCACTATGGGTGCGATATGTTGCGGTGGTTGAGGCCAGGGCATAGAGTCTTGGGTGCATGGCCATATGGCATAGGGCCATGCTCCCAAGACTATGCACTGGCCACAACCACCGCAGCATATCACACCCAGAGAGTGAAACATTTTAACTATGTCATATTGGCACTTAATGTCTGCTGACATGAGTGTTCTTAGAACAGTTTCAACTTGCCTACGAACAGTACAGACAGGCAAAGCGTCCTCAGGACACCCCCCTTTTGTTTATTTACGAACATCTCAGGACACATAATGTGTTCTAAGAACACTTTCATCTTGCCAGCGAATAATACTGACAGCGTCCTCAGGACACCCCCATTTCGTCCATTGACGAACATTTCAGGACACTGCATGTGTTATTAGAACAGTTTCAACTTGCTTGCAAACAGTACGGACAGGCATACTGTCCTCAGGACACCCCCATTTTGTTTATTGACGAACATCCCAGGACACATGATGTGTTCTTAGAACAGATTCAACTTGCCTGCGAACAAAACGGACATGCTTACCCTCCTCAGAACACACCCATTTCGTTTATTTTCGAACATTTCAGGACACAGCAAGTGTTCTTAGAACACTTTCAGCTTGCTTGCGAACAATACGTACAGGCATAGTGTCCTCAGAACACCCTCCTTTCGTTTATTTAGAACATTTCAGAACATCTGCATTGCCCGCGGACAAAGCAAACACAACAGGGGAGGTCTACCACCTAAATAAATACAACATTTAACCCATCTCTTACTCTCTCACCCTTCCCAAACACTTTTACACACCAACACACTCTACTAAATAGTATTTTTTCCACCAAGTTTCACCGCGCTGTCCGCAAATCCAAGATGGTGGGCGCTCCCCAAAATCTGATGCGCTTCACGCTCTTCACCGTCCAATCAGCGAACACGTTGCATGTCCGCGGACATGACGCAAGCTGGTTGGCCCATCAGGACACTGTCCGCGGAGCAAACAGGGAAGTGTGTCCGCGGACCGAACATAGATATCACTAATTTTTTGTGACATACTTTTTGGTAATTTTAAAAAAAACTACTGGACGTATTTTCACTAAATTTGCAAAAGCATGCTTTCGGGACCAAGCCGCTGCTCCTGGTCCAAATCTGGTGACAATCCGTCCAGCGGTTTGGCCTGTAGGCGTTAACAGCAACTTTACCATAACTACACAGCCACTACTGTGGCTGTGTAATATATATTATATGAGAGAGAGAGAGAGAGAGATAGGGGGCATGGCCTGGGTCCATGGACCGAAGACGTGTCACTCCAGTGCTCCTGCCTGATCCTTTTACTGATCCTTACAAACATGGCCAGATCCATCTGAGAACATAACTAATCATTTGACCAGAAGCAACAACCGATGCTGCACCTCTGCATGACATTTTGCAAGATAAACGGAGCCGGCACCCAGAGAACGCGGCCTGTGGAGCTGGGCCCCCCGGGACCAAAGATGGCTGCCGGCACTCTGCTTTGAGCTTCGGAAGCGGAAGGGGCCGCGCGTGGAGCGGAACAGCGGCTGCGGGCTCAGGCGAGTGCTACCAACGGCACCCGCGATCCTGCCCCAGACGCCCCAACAGCATCATCTCAACTCCACAGTGACGGGTGCCCACAGCCGTCGCAAGGAGCTTCTGAGGCGAGGGAGCCGGAGGTCCCGACTACCACAGGCCCCCCTGGACGGCCCACCCGAACCCAGCGTGGAGGTCCTGCCACACCCCCGGGGGACCCGAGCGACTCAGGAAAATACGCAGCACCTTGGTCACAGCCTGCAGCAATGCACGCCTTCGGTGGAATGTTCGGTCCGCAGCGTTTTACTAACTGGCTGCGACGGGGACGCGGCGGCCCGCGGGCTGATCTAACATGGACGTAGCGGCCCATGGGCTGGACGAGCCCCGTCAGGGGGCGCACACACAACAACCGGAGGACCCCAAAAGCAGCAGCTGGTTCCTGCAGCACCGTAACAAGCCAGGCGGCACTCAGACCCGGCGAGCCAGGCCTCTGCAGACGGACCTCCCCACACTGCCAGGTAAGGAGGCACAGATCCCTAGGCGGGTGGCCTCCCTCTCGCTGCAACACCTGCTCTGGGGACAGAAGTTACCCTCGACCCCAGCTGTGGGGCTACCCCATCAAATAACATCTCTGCCAAATAAGCAAGGCGCTTGGGCGCTGCAGTCGCTGGCCCACCACCCATCAATACAGAGGTACAGCTGCCCCTGCCTCTACGAGACAGGCGCAGCTTGGACACCCGTGGAGGCCTGATCCCCCCCCCCCCGGCCTCTCGCAGTGCCCACTGTGCTGCCCCGGATTGACAGAGGCACCGGGGGGGGGCAGAGACCCCCCGGGATCGAGGAGACCGTGCCCGCCGTGAATGCCAGGGCACCTGGAAGAGCCAAGAATTTATCACTCACCCTGGGGCCCAGCCCAAACACACGGAAAATGCTAACCCCCAAGAGGGGCACCAATACAAATGCGAATAGACACCACGCCATTCAGCTGCACGTTATTCTACAACCGCCCCCACTTACCAATTGCTTCCTGCCTCAGGCCCCACATTAGCCCAGTGTCAACTTCTTGGCGCACATAAGAATCCTTCCTACTCAGGTACCTGGGACTGGTGCTCAGAAACTATATCCTCAACCGCACCACAAGCAGTGGGAGGCATCGCTTCACCTCGAGGGCACCCCGGCTCACCACGTCCTATCATGCCGAACACCAAAGGCAAAGTTAACACCATTATGGAGTTGTTCTCTGCAGGCAAGTCCAAGGATCTGGAACAACAGCCCGAGGAGCCCAGCCCAAGAACCACTACACGTGAGGAGAAGGACAAGGACAATAAGATCTTGGAGGCCATCAACGGGCTGCGCTCCTTCATAGACACCAAAATCGGAGAAGTGAAGGCCGACGTGATGCTGCTGCGCCAAGATTTACGCAACCTTACGGACCGAGTGTCATCACGGAGGTAGTGCAGAACAAGTCAACCGAGGCCCTCAAAGGACATACAAGGCAGAGTCCAAGAACTCGAGAAGCGCAACAGGTTCCTAGAAGAGAGAGCAGAGGATGCTGAAGGGTGCTCCAGACGCAACAACGTGCGCCTACTCGGGATTTCCGAGGGAATGGAAGGCTCCAACCCCACCAACTTTATAGAAACTCTTCTACAACAGGAAGGCGTCTCCCGCCTTTCACAAGGCTTCGCGGTCAAATGAGAACACCGGTCCCTACAGATCCCATCCTCGACCAATGATAGCCAGAATCTTGAATTTCCAGGACAAGGAATTCATTCTGCGGTTCTCAAGGGAAGGGGGAGAAATCAAGAGAGGCAACGCCAAGATCGCTATTTACCCGATTATACACCCCTAGTACAAAGGGCGAGGAACTCGTTTGTCCCAATCAAGGCCAGACTGCGTCAGCTAAACATCAAATATATGCTAATGTACCCCTCGAGGCTCAAAATAATAAATAAAGGCAGATCATTCTTCTTGGAATCGTCGGCAGCAGCCACCATGTGGCTAGAACACAACAACCTGGTGGATGGAGAAGAGAAGGCATCGCACGCAGCCTCTACTACGACAACACAGACAAAATCCCGTCCCGGTGTACTTAAACTCTTCCTCTGCTTAAAAGACCACCCAAGGCATCCAGTCTCCATTTCCAGGATTTTTCATCTCCCTAACCTCTACAGATAGTTCCGCCTGCTTTTCTGTCCCTGCCTCCATTTAACGTGGGGTCTACGCGCATATCGTGCGCGCATGCAAAGTTGCATGCTAAGGTGAATGCTGTTTGGCTGGCTGAGGCGGCGTTCTGTTCAGCATTGTGAATCATCCAAAGAAAAGCTACGTTGTTTGCCGTGGTACGTCGGCTTGTGCTAATGGACTTGGATGGGCTGATCTGAATAATACTGAGTGCCTGTGACTCTATACAAACAACTCAAACAACTTAAACTGCTGAAAAGGCTACGTGACACTTATAATAGTGTTGTTTTTTTTCTTCTTTTAGGTTCTGCCTTTTCTGTCCCTGCTTCCATTTAACGTGGGATCTACGCGTATAGCGCGCACACATGTGAAGCTGCATGCGGAGGTGAATGCTGTTTGGCTGTTCGCCTTTCACAGCCGCATCCACCATTTTTATTTTTTTTATTCTTCTTTTGTTGTGCCGAGAACTAATAATTTTGATCTTTTAATTTATGTCTAACGGCCTGCCTACACTCAAATCAGGCATGCCCTCCAATTTGGTGGTTTCTCGAGCGTATCTAACCCTTAAATCCACCCCACTCAAGCCTTCACCGATTATTGCAAATCGGAAGAAACTGGCTGGCGTTAACTCCTTCTCGGTCGTCAAGAAAATCATGGCTGATGATACTCCTGATATACGAGATTTCTGTCGGCCGCGTGACACAGTTCAAGGAGTGGATGCATCCATGGGGAGCGATGTTCCATCCCGGCAAGTGAGCCCTCCAAACCCCCAGGTAAATCCTGAAAATATTTCAATGACTGATACTCAATTGTTGTCAGGTGGGTGTGGTTCACAAGCCGAGGGTGTCGGTTTGCCCCCCATTGTTGACCTCACTAGTCAACCTTAGATTGTGGGCGAAACGCCCAAGGCGCATAACGCTGAAAATGTAAACGGTACATTCAAGAGTATGGAAATGGATGATGCAAGAGGTGTTGAGTTTGGAGATGAAAGCTGGGTATGATGGTGAATTAGAGAGAACTACCAACGAAGAAGTAATTCATTCATCTATTGGTATCCCACAGTGTTTTTCACCTCCAAATAGCTCAAAAGCAAGAGCACAACAGCCAAATCACACAGTTTGTTTGAGCCTGCCAATCAATCTGAGGACAATCTCACAGATTCTTACATTCACCCAACCCCAAGACGAAGTAAGAATTTTCGTCCACTCATTTTATGGAGAAAGATTTTGGTGGAAGCCATTGTGAGTTGTTGCCGCTGTTACAAATTACTCTGACTGCAACTAGCACATCCGTTTCCTCGCTATTGAAGTTGTTTGATACTATTGAGGGAAAAATGTGTCATCAAAACAAATTGATGAATTAATTATATGGATGTGAACTGTAGAGAAAAAAGTACACACAAAAAAAGTCACCAGAATAGAAAGTACTCTGGATTATAATGAGAATGTCAGTAAAGCAAACATATTGGTACCCGAGACTAACTGACAGTGCTGCACCCATTTTCTCTGAAATTATCAGACCGGTTGAACCGGCCGCCACTCCCAATCAAGATAGTGTAATTGAGCTGATTCCTAACACTGTTCCACCGTCTTCCATCAAGCAATCTAATTTCGAACTGCTTGGGAGCCGTTTCTGCTCTTTCGTCACAGCAAGACTACCTAGTGCCAGGTGTTACTCTGCCTTCTGATTTAAGTAAACGAGGGGATAACTCACTAAAATCAACATATAACATGATTAATGTGAGATCGACTAAAAAATTCAAGGGCAGATCAACAGGTGCGTTTAAAAAACATCTCTGTAAAGAAATTACTCAAATCTCGAAAAACCAGTTACAAAAGTTTGTAGGCAGAGTGTTAGAAAGTGGCAACGCCAAAATCCGGCCTCCAGTTCCTAAAAAAACGTGCAGACTTCCCAAAAGGAAAAATTTGGACAGCTCTGTATCTGAACTTGAGTCTCCTGACTATGCTCCGTTAAATGCTCTAATTTCTGCATTGGCCAGTGATAAAAAAATCCTCAAGACTTAAACAGCCTGAACTCCAAGTGACAGTGGGACAGCTTCCAGTAGAGAGTAACTTAGAAAATACCAACTATCACAGAATGCACGGGGGCGTGGCTTGAGCAGCCATGGAGTAGGACTTGCTTCCTGTGTAGCTCCGGAGGATCCGACAGATGATCTGTGAAAACTACCTTTGAAAGTGCGCCATTGGTTCCAGAATTGATCACACACGCACGGGAATGTATGCTCTGCTCATTGTATAAAGATCGAGAGAATCGTAAGGGGGATTCTGGAGGAATTGCTCGATGAACGACGACGGCTGTTCGGTCCATTGTCACACAAGATGGCCGACAACAAAGAGAACGAAACCAGGGCACCCGAAGAGGATGAATAGAGGCGGCGGCCACAGGGAAAGAGCGACGATGGCGAAGTGAAGACGGAGCGAAACCCCTAGGGCGGTGGGCCTTGGGTCGCAAAGGCTTGGGTGCTGGCCCGGATGTCGGGAGCCCGAGGGCAGCAGAGGTGTGAAAAGGCAGGCCGCACCTCGACAGGCAAGAGAAGCGCTCGCTCGGCATTAATGAGCAACTAGCAGCGGTGAGAGGAGGTGGATGTCGCGACTGCCTGAAGATCACCACAACAGCCGATAAGAGCAGAAAAGACGGTTGGGGAGATACGCTGACGCCGAATCGTGATAGGGAGACCCAACAAAGGAAAATGGCGGCGCGAGGGGCCGCGGGCAGGAATAAGAACAACCAACCCACAATGGATATTTTTGCAAAAACACAACAGTCTCCTGCGGCCATCACACCCAAAGGCCCGATGGCACAAGCTGAGGGCATCACATCGGCTGATAATCATCAGATTTTAGAAGCCATTACGGAGCTGAAAGAATCTTGGGGGGTTGCGATGTTGGACCTGCGCACTTCCCTGGAGGCTAAAATTGAAGCAGTGGGCATTGAAGTCTCCCTGCTGAGACAAGATGTCAGGGGGCTGGCGGAACGCACAAGCAGCCTGGAAGGTGCGGTGAAAACGAACACGGACACCAGCACCAACAATGCAAAGGAGATCCATGTCCTTAATCAACAGGTGGCCAACTTGGGAGTCTCGAGCAGAAGAAGCAGAAGGGAGAGAAAGGAGAAACAATATCCGCGTGGTGGGTTTGCCGGAGGGAGAGGAGGGCCGGGACCCAACTGATTACATTGAGAACTTACTCCTACAAGGAATTGGAGCCGGCACACTTCGCAGGGATTTGTAGTGGAGCGCGCACACAGAGCACTCATGAGGAAGCCGAGACCAGGGGCCCCTCTACGAGTGATAATCGCCAAAATACAGAACTACAAAGACCGTGAGAAAATACTGAAGTACTTTCGAAAAGGCGGAACAATCGAGAGGGCCTCGAGCACCATCACGGCATACCCGGATTATACTATGCTGGTCCAAAGGCAACTGTACAGCTATGTAACCATCAAAAGGAGGCTGCGGGCGGCTGGGATAAAATATATGCTGCTGTACCCTGCAAAATTGAAGGTGGTGCATAAAAGCAAAATGCATTTTTTTGACACTCCGGAAGAAGCAACAACATGGCTGGATCTGCAGGGCTGCCCGGAACAAGACACGGAAGAGACCCAAGATGGACGTGATAAGTGACTAAGATACGGTATGCATACTGTTATCCATCCCAAGGGTGCCTAGGCTAAGAACAATGGGACTGGCTGTAGGTTGCTGATATTCGATAAAATACCACTGATTGTGAGAGACTTGATGGACTAGAATATAGTGGCGGGTACATATATTTAAATTGTATGGCAATGTGTAGTTATCCGATGTGCTATGGGAGCGGCAGGGTGAAAGCACCCTACCCCCCAAATTATAGTTGTAGCAGGTTGGCCACTAGGGCGGCCTCACCCTGCGGAGCTTCGAGTACAGGCAAGAGCCAGAAAGAGCTAGATGCGGGGGAGCCTGAGATCCAGGGATGAGCTGGGCAACAGTTGGAGGGGGTGATGTTGGGGAAGGGAGGGAAGGTGGGGGGAGGGGAAAGAGGGAGCGGGAAGTTTGGTGCGTTTTTGGTTAAAGGGGATTTAGAACGGGATGCAAGCCTATACAGGTTGGATAGGAACTCAAAGTTAAACTGCACCTGGAGAGGAGGGAATGGGATTATATCAGGCCATGGGGGACCTTAAAATACTCACATGGAATGTGCGGGGGCTTAATAGCTATTTAAAAAGGAACAAGGTTATGCTGTATCTGCGTAGGCAGAAAATAGATATTGCATTGCTGCAGGAAACCCACCTTACGTGAGAGGATGGACATGATTGCGGGAAAGTGGAAGGGGGTGTTGGTGGGCTCATCATACTCGGCCTACGCAAGAGGAGTACTTATATGGGTGGTGCCACATGTCCCGTTTCAGCGATTGCAAGTGGTGGCTGAGACAGACGGGGGGATGGTTATGATGAGGGGACTGGTAGAGAACAGGGAGATAAGTATTGTTAACACGTACGCCCCGAACCAGAACACAGCGGCGTACAATAGGACATTGAGTGCGAAACTGAGCGTATGTGTGGGAAGCGTGGTGATCTGGGGAGGAGACTTCAACTGCGTATTGAACCAGAGGGTGGATGGATCGGATAGGAAATTGGATAGACCGGCCCCTGCAGCCAAGGCGCTACAGACACTGCTTGATGACTTTGGGTTGGAAGTTGCATGGAGAGTGTGGCACCCCCGGGAAAGGCAATATTCACATTATTCTGCCCCACAGCAGTTATCAACGAGGCTGGACTATGTCTTCGCATCACCTGAAATTATAGCGGAGATTGCACACAGAGTATAGGGCCAGGGTCCTCTCGGACCACTCGCCCCCGATTCTTGCTTGGCAATACTGCCCCCCCCCCCCCCCCCCGAGGGCGAGGATCCCGACATGGCGCCTACGAGCAGAGGCGTTGTGAGACCCCTTCTTTAGAGAGGATTTGAGGGAGGAGATTGTAAACTATTTTGAAACAAATACTGGGAGTGTGAACTCGGCGGGAACACTACGGGAGGCCTTTAAAGTGGTCATGAGGGGTGCGGCCATATCGAAATCCAGGGGTCTACTGGGTGGGGTTTCGGCTGAACTGCGGGATACGGAAGTAAAATTGGAAGAGGCCTCAAAAGCCGGAGACGACACAGCAGAGAAGCTAGAACTGATACTTAGGCTACAGCAAAAATGTGCGGAATACTGGGAGAGGTTGTGTAACCTTAATTATAAAAATTACATAGAGACAGCATGCGGGAGGTGATAAACCGGGGAGACTTTTGGCGTGGTTATATAAGAGCGAGACCCCCAGAGCCACAATTAGAACTATAGAGAGAGAAGACGGAAGCGTAGAGGACACCCAGGAGGGAGTTAATCAAGCATTTGTGAATTATTATAAAGTGTTAATCGGAGAAGATGGGGAAAGTAGCCGGGTATCCACAGTGGTTGAGGCACATCAGTGGGTAGATCATTTCAAATCCCTATGTGCCCTACCTATAAACACGATCTCGACACTAAATGAACAAGAAGCGATGGGGTTTTGGTTGAATATTGATCAGAAGGAAATTAAACACCTAATTATGACCTCTAGCAACTCGCGTGCAGTAGGCCCCGATGGGATTTCAAATACCCTAATGAAAAAACATCCTGAAGTTTGGAGCTCAATTCTCTACAAGATATTCGCCACAATAAATAAACATCAGAAATTACCTAAAACATGGACGGAAGCCGTTACAGTGCCGATCTACAAAAAAGGCGACCGCCAGTTACCAACGAGCTATCGCCCAATCTCTTTATTGGACGCTCCGGCGAAAATATTCTGTAGAATAATACTAAAAGAGCTCAATGAGTGGGTAGATCAAAACAGTCTAAGAGACTTATTTCAGTCAGGCTTCGTTAAAGGCATGGGCACAACACCGAACATTTTAGCACTCTCAATGATTCAATCGGAGCAAGCAAATGGTGGACTCCCCTTATATCTGGGGTTCATTGACTTTAAATCTGCCTTCGATTATATTGACAGAAGTATGTTAATAACCAAACTTAGACAGCATCGGTGCCCAACTTCTCTCACAAATCTAGTGGCATTACTACACACTTCTACATCTATGCGAGTTAAATTAAACATGGGTGGTAGGCTATCACCTGCCATCCAGACCCACAGAGGAGTGAAGCAGGGTTGTGCTCTTGCCTCTTTTCTATTTAACTTCTACATTCTGGATATAGGCCCCGTACTAAGGGATTGTGTAACAGATGCACCTCGTATAGGCTCTCAAAGGGTTCCCCATCTACTATACGCAGATGATCTGGTGCTGTTATCCTGTACACCTATAGGCTTACAAAACATGCTAAATCAACTAGGCACATATGCAACATCAAACAATCTTATGATCAACACAGTTAAATCCCAAATATTAGTGTGTAAGAACAACTTCACAAAAAAATATCACTTTGAGTGGTCCCTTCAAAACTGTGTATTAACCAGAGTCGCCAAATATAAATATCTTGGAGTTTATATTGAACATAAAAAAACCCTAAGTACCATGACAGCTGAAACTAGGGTGAAGTTAAACTCCTTGATTTCCCAAGCAAAAATCATTCATAGAAGATATGGGAAATTCACAGTGAAACATGTTGTGCACTTCTACAAGGCCAAAGTAATTCCATTCTGCTATATGGTGTTGAGGCCCTGGCTCCACAAAATCGCAAATTTTGGGATAGCGCAGAAGCTAGATTTTGGAAAAAAGTTCTAACACTTCCGCCAGGAACACCTTTGGCCATATTGCGATATGAATTGGGTCTGATTTCCCTATATACCCATGTAATATGGAAGCAATGTGCTTTTCTCCGAAAAATGTTGGGTAGTATGGGGAAATGTAGCCTTCTACATGTATTGGCCCAAAATCTATTAACTACCAAAATTGGTATGCCTTTGAAGTGGAAAAATCATACGCTAAATGCGATTGCTGATGCTTCAGTAACGATCGAGCTCCTATTGACAAATCCTGATCGTGCAAAAAACAAAATTCACCAAGCAGACTGGATTTTCAACATGGCAATCTGCTCAAAACTTAAAGATTTTAACTCCGAAGCATTTGGTGTTAAAAGGCATGGGGTAATATCAGAGTATCTACTAAAATATCCATCACCTGCATGTCGTCAGAGATATCTAAGATTCAGATTAAATCAATATGAAACTAATGAGATTTTATATAGAAGGAGAGCAATATCAAAGGATCAGAATTTCTGTCGGCATTGTAATGATAAAGGACAATGTGAAACATTGCAACATCTTATAATTGAATCCCCTGCCCTACATAACATTAGAGCAAAATGCTTTGGAAATAAATTGTTGGTCCATAGTGGTACTAGTTACAGACAGCTATGGAATCTTTTATTCTCTAACCCAAGATTAACAATACAGCTTGCAATTGTGCAATTTCTTAAATCAAATATTTCCTGTTACAAAGTCTGCTTGTATCTATGTAAAGTGAATGGCAATCTGGTAGTCATAACATTATACATTTCGCGAGGAAGAAAGAGAGGAATTGGACACCCCGGTTACCCTAGAAGAACTGGGAGAGGTGGTGAGGCAGCTGCCTACTAGTAAGACCCCGGGATAGATGGGCTCCTAAGCAAATTTTACAAGGTATATATAGAAGAGGTCCTCCCCCCGCTGCTAGAAATGATAAACGAAGCGTTTGAGATGGGACGCTTACCGGAGACACTGAGAGAAGCCGTCATAGTACCTCTCCCTAAACCTAATAAACCTGGGCGTAGCTCTGGTTCCTTTAGACCCGTGTCAATGCTGAACCAAGACGGCAAGATATTAACTGCTGTCTTGGCGAATAGACTGAAGAGGGTCATTAGCATATTAATACATCCGGATCAAACGGGCTATGTCCCCCATAGAAACATCACCAATAATCATAGGCGACTCCAGAGAATCATTGAGTTTGGCAGAGAAAGTGATGAGGAAATGGCAATCGTGTCCTTGGATGCGATCATGGCCTTCGACTCCGTCAAGTGGCCATGGCTGCTGGCGGCCCTGAAACACTACGGGTTAGGGCCTGGCTATGTAAGGTGGGCGAAGATTTTGTATAGCGAACCGCTGGCTAGAGTTAAGACAGGATCTGATATATCAGAGAGGTGGCAACTTAGCAGGGGTACTAGACAAGGATGCCCGTGGTCTCCTATGCTCTACATACTGGCCCTGGAACCTCTCGTGATTTACCTGAGGCAGCAATATGACACCATAGGCATCGAGGTGAGGGGAGCGGCATTTGATCTCCCTATATGCGGATGACATGCTGCTGTATGTGCGGTTCCCAGAGGAAAACCTCCAGTACATTTTGGAAGTGCTCGGGAGATACGCTGTGCTGTCCGGCATACGATGAACCCCCAGAAGTCTAGCCTGTTCCCGTTGGGGGGTACATAGGGATTCCAGTGGAGAGGTTACCGGTATTGCAGGTACCGTGGGTAGTTAGTACTTTTCGGTACCTGGGGATAGACATATATCACACCGTGGAGGAAGAGCACAGGTAGTGCATGCGGTTTTGAGCAAAGCTGCCTTTGGCGACGAGGGGCGGGGAGCGATGCTAAAGATGGCGGTCCTGCTGAGGCTCCTACATTACTTCGGGAATCTACCGTACCTGATTCCTAAGGGGTTCTTCACCAAACTGAATTGCATGTGTAGGGACTTTTTGTGGCATGGCACGCGAAACAGAGTGGCGTTATGGAAGCTTCAGAACATCCATGACAAAGGGGGAATGGGAATAAAGCTGCCTAACTATGAGGCGTACTATGTGGCAAGCCAGTTGCAGTATGTTGCCAAATGGCTCTCTGATGAAGAGACCTCTGAACTTAGTCTGTTTGGGCGTGATTGTGCACCTTTTTATTTGAAAGAAGTGATGTGGGCACCCAGGGCGGAAATGATGGGGCGCCCTAAAATGATGCTACTGGGGTGGAAGGTGTGGCGCACGGCATGTCAAATGATGGGGGACCCGTCCCCATGCTCACCGCAGATACCATTGGTTGTATTGACGGGGGCAGACGCTCAGCTGCGAATGATACTCCGGACCCACTGGGAACCGGCTGGGGTTGCAACGATGGGTGATATTTGGCAGGGGGGCTCAAGTGTTACTTTTGAGGGGCTGCGGGAAGAAGCTGGGTTGCACGAAGGCCAGTACATTACTTATCACAGAGTGGTACAGAGGATCAAGAGAACATGGCCTGAAACTGTGTTGAGGAAGAATTAGGCGCCACCATAGACGTGATATATGACATAGCTGAGGGGGGTCACAAGATTTCCAGACTGTATGAGATGTTGATGTCTAAAGTAGGGAAGGAGGTCACGCAGTTGAGACTAGACTGGGAAATGGAGGTCGTGGGCCCAATGGGAGATGGGATGTGGGAACGGGTGCAAGGGTATCATAAGAAGGTGTCCAGAAATGCGAGGCTGAAACAGATACAGCTGTATATAACACACAGGGCTTATATGACGCCTTGGAGGATATCGAGGTTTGAAAATGCAGGACGGCAAGCATGCCCCAAGTGCGACGAAGAGAACCGGGCATGGTGCATATGTTCTGGTCATGCCCGATCATAGAGAGGTTCTGGAGGGGAGTGAAAGAGAAACTAGAAGAAAGAGGGGTCAGATAGTAGTGGATACGGTGTGGGCCTGTCTGCTGGGGGGGTTCCCCAGACCACAGAAGCTCAGGCATGTAAGCAAGCTGAGGGACCTGGCTTATGTGCTTGCAAAAAGAAGGATTGCCATGGGATGGAAGTCATGCCATGTGCCGAAGATAGAGGTGTGGTGGAAAGACTTGCAAAAATGGGCAGAAGCCGAAACCATGGCATGGCAAGAAGCGTGTGGCAATGGGGGGGGGGGGGGTGGGGGAGAGGAGAATGAGTCCCTAATGGCCTGGAAATCACTGATAGCCGAACTGTTTCGGTCATTAGCCGAACCGGCTGAGCCTGGGGAGGAGGAGACCGAACCACAGGATGCGGAAACTGAAGGTTTAACGCAATAGACTCGCAAGGGGGGTGGGTTAGGGGCAGTAGTGGTTCGGAATTAAGAAAAGTGTAATGAAACTGTCAGAACATGCACCATTTGTTTGTTTGTAAAATTTTATAAAAACTTAAAAAATATATCACAGAATGCACAATCTGCAGTCCTTGGTGGCTATACAGGAAAGTAGTCATGAGAAAGATAGTTGTATCTCGGCTGCGTCCTCCCATACACAAGAACCCATCCAACAGTTGGATGTAGCACAAAATCTTCTCCCTCATATCAGAGACATGATACAATCAACGTTAAAAGACTTATTTGCCAATAAAAACCCTACTCAAATTAGGGATGAAGGAGAGTATCCATCTTCAGGCTACTCGAGAGGAATTTCTCAATCCCAAAATAACACACAAAAACAGTGGAATAAAAACACAGATGGGAACTCCAATTGTGCTGATAACCCTACAAAAGTGAAAAGAACTGGCCCAAAGATTGTATCTCAAGCCACGTACTGCTTTATTCTGAAATGTCGGGCAGCTTCCTTCCCGCTGTAGGACTTGAATCGGACCTCAATATTGGCAATTTTTTAGGAAGTTCCAAGTCTGCAAGATGTTAACACCAACGACATTTCACAAGTTGAGTTTCTCAACGATCAGGATTTATCCATAGTGAGGATTTGGATCTCGTCCAATGTAGTGCGTAATGTGAATTGGACATCAAAAATTGAACTATTTACTATGGGCTTCCTTTTGGCTCAAGATCCTTCAGCAGTCAAGGATCTGCCAGAGAATGACGCTGTTGCAACTCAAAGTGATAGAGCTAATAGCAGTGGTCCTCAGGCCTCTGGACATCAAACTTCTGCTGTCTCTACTGCCAGAAACCTGTAACTATCTAGTTTGAACAGTAATAGAACTCTGACCTTAGTGAGTTGGAACACATGTGGATCTTGACATTCGGCGGATTCTACTTCCAATATTCTATTAACGTTCCAAATACTTGCATTTCAAGAGACATGGCTAGTCACAGCTCCTGTCTGCAATGGATACGAGATTAGCTTACATCCCACCAAATCAAACGTTAAGGGTAGGCCATCTTCGGGCTTAATGGTAGCAGTAAATCGTAAGGCAGGTCGTAATATATCACCTTGGTTGACGCCTAATCTTAACACCCAATTGGTTAAAATCACTTTCTGTAAACAACAGATAGCGTTAATCAATGTATATCGTAATCCCATAGCTGTTCCAGATGGTGTATTATTTGGTGACTTAGAATCACTTTTAGATATAGTCAAACACCAGATATTACCAACTTAATTCTGGTGGGCGACTTAAATTTGCATCTACTTTGAGTCAAGAATGCTAAGCTAAAGAAAGACACTCAGAGTGTTGATCGATGGCTAACACTAATGCACGATCGAGCTGATAATGCTGAATGGTGCGTTTATAAAAGACATGCCGCCCAGAATTACTTGGTCTAGGAATAAAAGTAAATCCATTCTAGACTATATTTTTACTGATCGAGCTACCTTTTGCAGCATTTGTGATTTTGAAATACTTTCCCAAACACACAGTAATTTAATTACTGTAAAATGGTCCATCGATCCAACCTATATTGGCTCTCAGGAAAATATTCATAAACACTCTACAACAATTAATAATGCTGGTAATTGCATAAAGTGGAATGAGAAAGTGTTAGATAACTTGTTACAACATGGTTGGAGGGATGAACAATACACTACCACCCTCCAATTTACCAAGCGGCGCCTTGCAATTCCACGTGCCCGAGACCCAATTATAGACATTATTTTGACGCCGAAGTTGGGGCACGTAAGAGAGCCTTACATAACGAACTAAGACAAGCTCGTCTTGCTCCGCTGGACTCTCGACATGCCCTAATCCAGACATTAAAATGTAGATACCGAAACTGGTTCCATATGTACAGGAGCACATTATACCAACAAGATGGTGAAAGAATGTTGAAAGCCATCCGCAGTAAAAATACTGCGGATACTTGGGTTTTGATCAACAATGCTACTGCTCCCAAACAACTCCAAATGCAAGTAAACGGAGTGACGGAACTACAATGGCAAGAACATTTTTCTCAGATGTATGCATCTCCTATGACTCAGACTAGAAATGATAACTATTGTAAGCACAGTTATAGTGAGTTACAAATTACTAAGGAAGACATTTTGTTCTTCATTAATAAATCTAGTAGCTCTCGGGCACCAGGTCCTGATGGGTTTAGCAATTGGGTATTTAAGCAACATCCAGAAAAGTGGACTCTAATCCTTTTTTAAAAAATCATTGAATGTAACTCTGTTCCCGAGTCTTGGAGATGCTCAATTGTCGTTCTGATATTTAAGAAGGGAGATCGGTCTTGTCCATCCAATTATAGGCCGATCTCCCTTCTGGACACTCCGGGTAAACCGTTTTCTCGTTTTATTTTAAGGGAACTAAACGCATTGTCAATAACACACCATAAGCGTGATCCGTTCCAAACAGGTTTTTTAGCAGACATGGGCACGTCCATTAATTTGCTTACCCTTAAGGCCCTGGTGACCCATCATCTCCCACTGAACCAGTCAATTTATATCATTTTTCTTGACCTGAAAGCAGCTTTCGACTCTGTGTCCAGAGAACTCCTACAAAAACTGATGCAGCTGAATGTCCGGCACACCGGAAACAAATAATAAAATATCTAAATACCAACACCAAAATGCAGGTTAGATTGGAACTACAAGGCTCTCTGACTACAGATGTCGAGGCGCAAAGAGGGGTGAGGCAAGGGTGCATACTAGCCTCTGCCCTCTTCAATTTCTTCATCTTCGACATGGGAGATGCCTTTGAGAACTGCTTGTCGGATGCTCCCAAGGTGGCTGGAAAAGAAATCGCGGCCATCCTGTATGCGGATGACCTGGTTTTAATTTCCAAGTCACCACAAGGTCTAAATATGTGAATGAGAATTGTTTGACCATAAATTTGGCTAAAACCAAAGTTATGACCTGCCATAAGAATAGAAGTCGGAGCAGAAAGAAACATCAGTGGGTGATTCAGAGTGAAGTCCTGGAACAGATACAACACTATATATATCTAGGTGTCACTGTAACAAGTAAAGCAGATGATGAAGCACATTAGCAGTGCTTGGAGTTGAAATTGATTAGATCGATCTCTCAAGCGACCATCATTAATGGTACATATGGGAAATGTTCCCTTTTATCTACCTTAACCTTCTTTTTACAGAAGACCACCCCCATTATTCTATATGGTGCGGAAACAAAAAATCCAATAACAAACAAACAAAATGGAATAGATTGGAATTCCGGTTTTGGAAACGAGTTCTCAAACTTCCGGGATGTGTTCCAGGTGTTTTAATTCGACATTAATTGGGCATTATTTCACTATATGCGCGTTACACTTGGCAAGTAATTTCTCCATTTAGGAAGTGCCTACTGGAAATTGACTCCCAATTGCTGATAGGCTTTTTATCTACACATATGTTTAGATCTAATGATTTATTTGCGAAGAGATGGCGTTTGATAGCATCAGTTAGTGCTCGCGTGGCAAACATATCTCTAGATACATTGTTGAGTAATCCAACTAAAGCAAAAACCCTATTGTTTCAATTAGATTGGATTCTAACTAGAGACAAATGTATGAAATATCAAGATTTTTATAGCCAGCCATTTATGCACAAGAAATACAGTCAACCATAAAAATATTTGAAATGCTTCCCATCAGTCCAACATAGAGCAGACTTTATGCGCCTGCGACTTAATTTATGGCCAACGAACCAGATCTTGTATAGATGTAAACTTACAGCATACTCCACTCCTTTTTGTCGATTTTGTAACCCCACAAGTGAAATAGAAACTCTAAAACACTTAATAACAGCTTGTAAAAAATTAAGCAACCAACGTAAAAAGTTTCGTGAAAAACCCTTAATGCTGTATAAAGAGTTGTCACCGGATCATATGTGGGAGCTGATTTTCGCAGGCAATTTGGAATCCTTGAGAATTGCCGCAATTAATTTGCTTCGGGCTCTAAAACTTGATTAAGCAAATATGAATGATATAAATATTCCTTATGATATTGAATTTGGTATCATTGCCAAGTAACTGATATGGCTGTTGATAAATGTTATTTTGAATCAAGATATTTTTATTGTTTTGATCTACTCTTTCGTCAGATTAATTTTAGTAATAATGTAATGTATAGAAAACTGTCGAAATGATTTGACAATTAGTGTGTGTATAGCGAAAATGTTATATTTCTTTTTTTTCTTCTTTGTACCTCGTATGGTTTTCATCAAATTTTAATCTTGATCTGTATGAAAATGTATAATAATGCAAATCTTGGTATTTGTTTTGTAATTCAAATTATGAAATTGTAAAAGTTGATTAATTCAGCTAAATACAATTAAAAAAATACATAAATAAAAATAAAAAAGAAGAGAAGACATCATGGTCCGCACGCCGGACTCACCAGACAGAACCACCCAACTACGGACTGGAGGCTAAGATCGATCCATGGTTTGTATAATATAAGGCAGGAGGTAATCAGCCCACCAGACCGACCCAAACACCCCCCATCGAAAGGACTCGCGACAATATTCTGCTGACGCACCACAACCGCTCAAGATGACCCGGAAGGGCCTTGACAGAGCGGGAGCACCCGAGCAACGCGGAACCCGCACGTCTGCTGGATGCAGTTCATCCACTTGGACAAGTTCGGTTTGTTTTATTTGTTGTTTATGGTTTAAAGGTCTTGCTGTCTTCAACATCATCATCTTCCAGAGTCAAGGGGAACTTTACAACTATGGCAACTGATCAAAGTATTGACATGGAACGTCAGGGGGCTGGGGACATTCATGCGCCGAAACAGGATAAGATCCTTTCTCAAAAGAAAACATGCATCCATTGCAATGCTCCAAGAAATACACCTCATCGCAGTAGTCGATTCCCGAATCCCGGATTGGGGGGAGGGGGTGGAGAGGAGGGGAAGGGCTTTGGAGCAACATACTCCAAATATGCCCGTGGAGTCCACACATGGATAAATGGCAACGTACCCTTCAAACTTTGGTCCAAGGAGGTGGACCCAGAGGGCAGATACCTCATACTTTGTGGAAGCATTGAGCAGAAGGAAGTATGCCTAGTCAACGCATACCTCCCCAATTGTGGAACCACAGCCTACCTTACAAAACTACAACAGAAGCTCTCACCCTACAGAGACTGCTTTTTCATTTGTGGAGGCGATTTCAATTGTGTCCGCGACCCAGCTCTGGACAGATCTGCTCCTCCGACGCAACCATCCAACCAATCTTCCTCAACCCTACAAAAAGTCATAAAAGAGATGGACCTATCGGAGGTGTGGAGGGACCTGCACCCTGAAGGTAGGGAAGTCTCATACTACTCGTCCCCGCATGGAGTATACACCTGTATAGACTACTGATAGACAAAATGCACCTCCCCCAAATTGAATCTGCCTCCTATCTAGGCAGAACTATATCAGACCACTCCCTGCTCCTCATGGTATGGAAACCAAAGGGTCCGAGACCACCCATACCAATGTGGCGAATGCCAACGGACGCTCTAACAGATGGAGCATTCAAAGAGGAGCTCTGCGATAAAATAGTGGAATACACGAACAGTAACGTGGGTAGCGTGGACAGATAGAGCACCGTTTGGGAAGCCCTGAAGGTAGTTGTAAGGGGGGGGGTCATAGCCAGCGCCGGCGGGATCCGGAAGACACTCAAGGGAGAGTTGGAGGCCGGGGAAGAAAAGATCAAACAACTGGAAGCCGTTGCCAACAAATCAAAAGAACTCGAAGAGGAAATGGCCACAGTGAGGAAAGACTGCCAAGAGGCCTGGACCAGATTGGGCAAATTTGACTATATTACAAAAACCATCAGGGCCCACTCCGGAGGGGGACAAACCTGGTAGGCTAGTGGCTGTGCAAAAAGGAGAACCAGAGAAACCCAATCCTCTAAATCCAGGATCAGTCGGGCACCACACACAGTTCACAAACAAAGATCAACGAGGCATTCAGAAGCTTTTACTCCCACCTATACAGCCACAAGTCCACTATTCCCCAGGAAAACATTTACGATACGCGAGAAGAAATAGGCCTTCCCATGCTCGAAGAGACCCAGAGGGAAAAACTGAACCAAGAGCTCACAAATGGAGGACATACAGGAGGCGATTAGGGCCCCTTCCACATGCAAAACACCTGGGAGCGATGGGCTACCCCCAGAGTTCTACAAAACTCTGAATTAACTCCTATCCTAAACGAGGTCTATAAAAGAAACTTTTGATACGGGGGTGCTACCAAGCAGTATGAACGAGACCCTGGTAATCCCCATACCTAAACCCGGGAAACCAACCATTGAATGTGGCTCCTATAGACCAATAGCCATCCTTAACTACAATATAAAAATCCTCACCACTATATTAGCCAACAGATTATCAAGAGTTATTGGGTCCCTAGTACATGGGGATTAAAACTGGGTTGTCCCCGGCCCTAGCACAACGGCAAACCTACGCAGACTACAGCATATCATAGCACAAACAACAGGTTCAAAAGTACATTATGCTGTAGTCTCCTTAGACGCCATCAAAGCGTTTGACTCCATTTACTGGGAGTGGCTCCTGGCTACCTTGAAACTATTCGGCCCGGGCGGATACTTCATCCGCTGGGTCGAAATTCTGTACAAAACACCAAGGGCCAGGGTGAAAACCGGGAGAATGGTGTCGGAGCCATGGTAAATTCAGAGGGGCACCAGGCAGGGATGTCCCCTTTCCCCAATGTTGTATATCCTTGGGCTAGAACCGCGGGCCATATTTATCAGGAAACAATTTTTCGACGCAGGCATAAACACGTGATCTTGCTATATGCGGATGACGTCTTACTCTACTTAAGAGACTCTCAACTTAACAGACCCACAATTCTGGAGATACTCAAAATTTTGCAAGAGTATCAGGGATATCATTCAACCCAGAGAAGTCCCGTATATTCCAACTGGCGGGGTTGGCTGGGACCCAAATATCAGCACTCCCAGAGGTCGGGTTCAAATGCGAACCACACTTGTTTAGATACCTAGGTATCAATATTTGGCACACCCTCGAGCAGACACACAGGGGAACACCCTGGTGGCAGTGCAGAATTTCAAAAAAAAAAAATCAATAAGCTTCTGGACCAGACTTCCTTTGTCGATGATGGGCAGAGTGGCCATCGCCAAAATGATAGTGCTTGCACGCTTCCTGTAATTCTTCCAAAATGTCCATTACTACCTACCGGTTACCTTCTTTCGACAGTTGGGCACACTCCTGAAAGACCTGGTGTGGGGAAGCTCCAGGCACAAGCTCGCCCTCGGCACGCTAACGCTACCATATAGGGCAGGCGGAGTCCAGCTCCCAGATCTGGAGAGATACTTCCTGGCAGCCCAACTCACCTTTGTGGCCAAATGGCTAGCAGACGATTCTACATCGGAGATAGACCTCTTAAGCCAACTAATAGCTCTGGTGCGACTGAAAGAAACTCTCTGGGTCCGATGGAAACACAAGTCCCCCTGCTTGTTCAGCTGGGCCACAAACTATGGGACAGAACTCTAAAGTTGCAAAAGATGGAGAACTGCTACACCCCAGAGACACCACTGTCCGCCGACACCTGCTCCAACAGGGACGAATTGGTGCTCATACGCCTATGTGAAAGACACAGCATCTACAGCTGGAGGGACATGTACAAAGAAGACTCCCTAGAATCGAATGACGGACTCCCCAGCGGCCAGTTCCTCCGCTACTGGAAAATCCAAGAAGTGGCAAAACAAAAAATAGAATGTATGACCGGAGGAGCTAGAACCAAATCCGACCCTGACCCTGCTGCACAATCTGGGGGATAACTGGAAACCAACCTCCCAGATATATGCCCAGCTCACAGAGAGGCCGAACCGAGTGACACCCTAAATAACTCATGGGAGATTTACCTGGGTATAAGCATCACGGAACAGGCATGGGGAAGAATCCTACAATACCCCAGAGAAGTGTCTAGAAATGCAAGATCTAGATTAATTCAATTAAATGTTCTCCAAAGAACATACATGACCCCCAGCAGAACTGCGAAATTCAGCAGATCCCCGGCCCCGCTATGCCCCCGGTGCAACTCAGAGGACGCAGGTATAGCACACATGTTCTGGAGCTGCTAAAAGATACAGCATTTCCCGACCAAAATCGAACAAGTATGCAGGAGGGCAGGCTTTGCCCACTACGAACGGACACCTAAGGAGTGCTTGCTGGGATCATACCCACGGATAAGCAAGATCAGGCATACTATAAAACTCATGGACAAGGCCTGCATACTGGCCAAAAGGGCAATCACCATGACATGGAAAACATCAACCGGCCCCTGCTATGCCAAATGGCTCAAGGAACTAGAACACTGGTCAGAGGCAGAAACTAGGCTATGGGGGGGGGGGGGAAATAATCAAGAACTTAGAAGTAGTGCATGTAGGCAGGTAGTCCTATCCGAGATCCTAACAACCTTCATGGATAGTTCTACTTGAGTGGATTGGCCAGGGTTGTACCTTTTTATTTTTTGTTTCAGGTTCTGTTGGTTGCCACATGTTTAAACAGATTTTATTAATGGGTTCAATGACTTTGGGTGGTTTCTTTGAAACTGAAAGGTGTATTTGTATCGCTGAACAATCTAAGTTAAAGGTGTAAGAAAGGGGTACATCGTAGTGCATCAGAGATTTTCTAACTGGTAGAGCTACTGGACCCCTGGATCTCTGTTCTAATGGGATATGGCATGCATCAAGCATCTAGACACAATCTCAGGAAAATAACACCCAACATGTTTTTTTGTCCCTCAAACACAGTCTGCGGGGTTTACCACCAAGCTCGTTTAATGAAGAATTCTCGCCTACTGCTCGGCATGCTTCTTGCCTCCAACCACCGTCTGTGATATACCACCCAGCACACCTCTTGACACCTTCTCAGTGATACAGTGCCCAGCATGCTTCTTGACGTTCATAGTTTCAGGGATATAGTGTACAGATCTCTTCATGACACAATCTCATGGTTGTAGCGCCCAGCTCGCTACTTGTAACTCTCTGGGATATGGCGCCCAGTTCTTTGTCTGGGATATATAGTCCCCAAAACACAATGCCTTGGGGATATAGCGCTCTGCTATGTTTGGCGTCAAATATTCTCACCCGGTAGTCCGGTCACCCTCTTTGTCAAAGGGTGGTCTCTCTTGTCCTTCTGATCCTCTCCAGGCTTTCAGTTCTCTCAATTTTCTCAGCTCATTCAGCTTTCTCAGTCATCTCAGCATTTTCAGTTTGTAGTGTTTTCACCTCTTTCAGTCTCTTGGATCTCTCTGTATTCCCAGATCTCTACTCCCCTTCTTTTTTTGGTTGTTTGTGCTGTCTCGCTGCTGGTTCCTTATACGTCCAGCACTTGGCTCGATTTATTCATCCTTTTTGTTTATACTGCTGGATGGTCATAAATCCAGCAGGGTCGATGGTGAAGCCTAGGAATTTGACAGGCGTGAAGACGTATGTGTGTGGGTTGTCTGTGGTGGTTTCTTTGGTCCAAGGAGTGAGGTCTGGTTTAAGCCTTTGGGCAGATGAGTAGGTCTTCCATTTTGAAAGGGTTGACATTGCGGAAGTGGGTGGCCATCCAGTTGATGTGGAGACTGCTCTTGAGGTTGTGGAGCAGAGAGTGGGATATGATTTGGAAGTTATATTTGTGTGTTGCCTGCGGATTGATATAAATGGACATTGTGGCTGCTAAGCACCTGTCCCAGGGATTCTACAAATAGGTTGTAGATGTGTGGAGATAGGGAGGATCCTTGTGGAACCCTGTGGTTGGGTCGGATTGATAGGACACACTTTGTCTTCATGCTTCCCTGCCAGTGAGGAAGGAGGTGAAGAAGTCTGACAGTGCATGAGACTTTTAGCCTGTGCAGGAGCGTTCTGACTTTAATGGCTGAACGGGTGTTGACGCATCTGAACCATCGCCCATCATGGACAAGGCAGTACAGCACAGTGGAAACAGAGTGCTCCCTTAGCTGGTTTTTGCAGTTGATGGAGGACTCCTGTGCTGGCTTAAGCCGTCAATGGGAAATGTGGCTTCCCCTTTGACAGTTTTAAATCCCCAACATGCGTTGCCAATGGGCCATGCAAAGCCAGGGGTGTTTCTGCACATTTGTATGCGCAAGGAGGTGCTCCAGAGCCTCCCCGCAAATACAAACGGATCGGTGCGCTGCGTCGGAATCTGGCACCTGCGTGCATGAGCTGAAACCAGGATTTTTGTCTGCTTCCTGTCCATGCTGCGCAGTTGCCAAAGGACTTTCTGGAGGCTGCAACAGAGCCAAGTATAGACCTGAGCCTCTTGCTAGTAAGACTACATTTTTTTTTAAATTGTCTTTGTCATTTCTTTGTGTATTTTGTGTTGGACAGGGGAGCTGATTTTGTCAGGTGGAGGAGGCAGAATGCACGGCAACAACTGCATTTTTTAACTGGGCATCCATCCATCATAGATGCTCAGTAAAAAATGCCATCTCGGGAGGATAGCTCAGCAGCAACGTGCTTGCCTTGGAAACAAGACGACAAGGAGCAACACAGATTCGATCCCCGGGTCCGCTCTTAGAAACTTCTGCGTATTAAACGCGTTATAAATAAGCCATCACATACTCTTTGTTAAGTGGGTATATAGTGTTTGTTACGTGGCTAGGCTGGCATTTTAGGGTCAGCCAGTCTAGCCCTTTCTTACTTTTGCTTGCCATTTTTTACTGGGCATCAAGGATGTCAAAAATGGCCTACATTGGACAGCCAGTTTAGACAAGTTTTCTTATTGTGGCATGGCATTTTTAATGTTAAATCCAAAATGAGTACATTCTTACGGGGGGGATACTGCTGTGTACTGGAAGATTCAGCGTGGACATGGTTTCTTATATAGTATCACTAGCCGGGGGACCCGGCGTTGCCGTGTCCTGATCGAGTGGCGTCTCATGTGCCCTGGAAGATGTTGCTCTTGTCGGCAAGTCTTGCTTCAGTTTGCTCTGGCATCTCATTTGCCCTGGAGAAAGTTGCTCTTGTCCTCTGGTCGGCAAGTCATGCTGCTGTTTGTTGTTGTTTCAGAAGCTCTTGATATTGATTTTCGCTTTGCATCAGATGGAGCGGCATGTTTCTCAATCGATTTAGCACATTTGAGAAAATGTCCAGGAAAGATTTCATTGATTGTCCTCTCTTCTCATGAATGATCTTCAATAAAGTCTAACATTGCCATTTCCCATATTTGTAGTGGCGTGACTTTTTCTCGTTTAATGTAATCTTTTGTTTTATTCACTTTTGAAAATGCTTTAATAAACACTTTCGAAGTGTACACAGTAGTAATACATTTCAAAGGAATAACCAACACATTGAACATTTTGCTTCAGACACTTTTCAAAATGTTGCCTCCTAGTACCTACTGTTGTGAATCGGGGTGAGCATCAGTAAATGAGGGTGTCTACGGGGTGAATTATTTGCCTCCAAATATAGACTACGGTCTTGCCCCAGACAAAAGAGGAATCCATGCAAAATTTGTTAGACGTAGGTTTAATGGTGTGGATTTGTATAGCCAGACAAACATACACACATACATACATTTAATTTTGCTTTATATATAAAGATTACTGGCATTATGCGCAATGCAAACATAATAGGTCCTTCTATAGGAATACTGGCCTATATTGGCGCAGTCAGCATGGAACTGGATGGGCATAGCCAGCGTGAATTATTTTAGATTGTCATATATTGTGGGCAAAGGCATCATGAAAATGCGTTGGGAAACGCTCCGGTGCATTGTTGGTGACTTGCTTCTATTGCATTCTTTGGATTGGATTTATCCTACAAAGTCGATTGCAAACTCTCTGGCTTTTTACCCAATTTTTCACAAATTGTGTTGTATAATGCACCATTTTAACCCATTATTCAAAGAAAGTCTCGGGTTGGGACCTGGATGGCTGTCTCCCTACTCATGGTCACTCTGGAATTGTTGCGATGTCCTATTCTTACATAGAGATCCAGAGCCATTTGTCTCGACTCCAGGAAATGTGGCTGTGATCTGATGACTCCTTATCATCAGTCTTTGTTCATAACTAAAACAAACCCATGCACCTTTTCTAGCGATTAGCATATCTCTATATGGCCTAATGTGCCCCTAGCATTATTTCAACATGAATGCCAGGCAATTATAGTGAACTTGAGTCCTTGTTTAAGATGGATGTTCTGAAATGTTGGATACATAAATGACACTTTATAAGGGAATATATGTATCTGTATATTATTTTAAAATGTTTTTATTGTCATTTCAAACTTACATCAGGCATAATCAAAATAAGAATAGTTCCTTCTAAAAGGCGGGGAAAAGGAATAGGGGGGGGGAAGGGGAAAACAATGACAACTACTAACATAACTTAACACACAACAAAGGTCATAACAAGTGCACGTCTGCTGTTGGAGTCAGTTTGGAGGCGAAGTAGGGCCGGTGTGTCGCCCACCGTAGAGAGGGGCTGCAACTGTTGAGTGAAGCGAGACAGCTCGTCGTGTGGTTTATTTCCAAGACAACTTTTTGGGTAGGGTGGCACGTTCACGGGGGTTTGTCGTCAGACGGGTGGAACATGTCGCATAGGAGATATTTCCAGGCTTCATAGGTCATGATCGGGCCCTCCCCGGTCTTGATTATTCCTACCCCCCCCATAGCCTAGTTTCCGCCTCTGACCAGTGTTCTAGTTCCTTGAGCCACTTGGCATAGCGGGGGCCGGTTGATGTTTTCCATGTCCTGGCGATTGCCCTTTTGGGCAGTATGCAGGCCATGTCCATGAGTTTGATAGTAAGCCTGATCTTGCTTATCCGTGGGTATGATCGAAGCAAGCACTCCTTAGGTGTTTATTCGTAGCGGGTCAAGCCTGCCCTCCTGCATACTTGTTCAATTCTGGTCCAGAAATGCTGTATCTTTGAGCAGCTCCAGAACATGTGTGCCATACCTGCGTCCTCTGAGTTGCACCAGGGGCATAGCGGGGCCGGGGGTCTGCTGAATTTCGCGATTCTGCTGGGGGTCATGTCTGTTCTGTGGAGAACATTTAATTGAATTAATCTAAATCTTGCATTTCGAGACACTGGGGTATTGTAGGATTCTTCCCCATACCTGTTCCGTGATGCTTATACCATGATGCTCCCATGAGTTCTTTAGGGCGTCGCTGTGGGGTTGGGCCTATCTGTGAGCTGGGCATATATCCGTTGGCTGGTTTCCAGTTATCCCCCAGATTGTGCAGCAGGGTCAGGGTCGGATTTGGTTCCGGCTCCTCCAGCCATTTATTCTATTTTTTGTTTTGCCACTTCTCGGATTTAGATATGATTTATAGTGGTGCAGAGAAGTACACAATATCAAATAAACAAAGGGCCCTAATCCAGAGTAACTTGATAATTACTATTGCTCTAGAAACACGTTAATGTTAAGGCAACGGAATTGGTCCCCAGGTGCTCAGGTGGATCTGTAAAAGAGGGTGGTGGGGGAGTTAGGTTAGTCGGGTGAGGAGGGAGAAGAAGAGTGCGAGGAGTGGTCTGCTGTTGGCGGCTTCAGTTCGGTTTTCACTGTGCGCTGAGCTTTGGTGTAGATGTTGGATCGAGACCTCGTGTGCTGTTGGTGCAGTGTATGTGTTTGTTTTTGTTGTGGTGTGGTGAAGTTAGTGCGGTTTGCTGGGCAAGAGATGGAAGTGCGATTTCCTTGGTACGGTAAATAAGCAGAGGTTTGAGGATGCATTAGTTGGTTGTATGCCCTGATTCTTACCAATCTAGTTTAATATAGGTGGCGTACCTGTGGGTGTTCTTAGTAGCTGGTTACAATTCCTGGTCATCCTGGTTGTGTCGTCTGGGTCTTGGGTGGAGGTTGGCTGTGGCTAGTCTGTCTGCTTCCGGTATTGGTGCTATGGTTTGGCCAGTTCCTATATTTCCGCTGTCTATATTGACGGCGGTCTGCTGGGTATGGGTCTGACTGGCAGGGTATTGTTGATAGTCATCTTATGGTCATGAGTCTTGGTTTAGTTGTGTGTACGGTCATTAGTGTCGTCCTGTAAGGGCTAGCTCAGAGTATGTGATGTGATATGTCATAGATTGTTTACATATACTTCTGTATGTAGTTGGTCAGTTTTTTGGGGTCTACGGTTGGCGTTTTACACTCACCATTGGTGTCTGATGTGTGAGCATGTGCTTATGTGGGCTTTCCTCCGATTATGCCGTGAAGAGCCAAGATTTGAGCAGTTTCCTAAATAGTAAGTGGTTTCTTGTGTTGCGTATGTTCTTCGGTAGGCTGTTCCAAATTGTTGGTGCAAGGTGAGAGAAGGAGGATCCTCTGAGTTTTCTCTTGTTGTAAGGTTTTTGTTCCAGGCGAATGCCATTGTTTGATCTGAGGGTTCTTGTTGGGTGATGTAGCTGTAATTTGTCTCTCAGGAATTCTGCGCCTTGGTTCTGTATTGCTCTGTGCGCAATGCACCTTGATTTGAATTTGATTTGTTGTTTTATTGGTAGCCAGTGTAGTGCTTTTAGCGCCAAAGTTATGTGCTCTCTTCGGGTTATTTTGAGGAGCAATCTGGCTGCCGCATATTGGAAGTGTTGTAATTTTTTTAGAAGTCGTTCCGGCATACCTAGGTATAGGCTGTTGGCGTAATCAACTCTGGATATGACGAGAGCGATAATGGTTAGTGTTTTGTTGCCAAATGATAGGAACGGTAGGATCCTGTTTGCCGCATGCAGTAAAAAGAAGCTTTTCTTGAGTATAGCGTTCACTTGTGGCTCTAGGGTGAGTTTGTTGTCCATCAGGACTCTCAGGTTTTTTTACGGTCGATGATGGGGATGGGGTTGTACAGAGTTCTCTTGCCAGGCCATTTAATGGTTGTCTTCTCAGTTTTTTGTGATGATCATTATTTCTGTTTTGACCCCGTTGAGTTTGAGATGGTTAGAATTCCTCTAGTTCAATATGTCACGAAGGCAGTTCTCAAGTGTTGCGTTTACCTCTTGAGGGTATAGTATTTTGAATACTATTTGTGTATCGTCGGCGTAATTGTAGCAGGTGAGGCCGTGACCTTTGATGATTTTCATCAGTAGAGAGAGGTAGAGGTTGAATAAAAGTGGGAAGAAAGATGATCCTTGTGGTATGCCGCATGTGGATTCTCTTTTTTCCAATTTGAAGGGTTTCATCCATACAGTTTCTGTTCTGTTTGTTAGGAAGGACTTGATCCATAGCAGGGTGTTGCCTGTTATTCCCAATCCTTTTAGCCTTGTGATGAGGATGTCATGATTAACTGTGTCGAATGCCGCAGAGAGGTTTAGGAGTATCAGGGCTGTGCTGTTGTCTGCTACTACATTTGTTTTTAGGTCATCCCATATTGAAAGGAGAGCTGATTCACCAACATGTTGACTGGCTTGCAAACATTCAAGAGATATATGGGCTGGGAAGGTTGGCTAGAGTTGTGCTGAAAATGTCAAGGTTCTACTCCTGAAATGCAGCAGCACTGAATGTCAGGTAAAGATAGGTTAACCTAGAACAACTAATCTGCGAAAAGGTAATGACTCCTGAGATACTTGGAGTGGCATGAAAGGCCTCATCAATTGGGGAAAAATGGCTCCCCACTCCCATCCTGCAAGAGCAAACTGTTCTGGGATCTAGGGTGGGAAAAGCCTAAAAACATGTTTTTAAAAAAAGAATCCCAAGAATTTACTGCGGTTAAAAGAACCAACCCAAATCTAGTGTCTTTGAGGCTGTGATGATGAAATACAGATCTGAAATAGCAGGGTCCTTTTTTTGTCTAAAGACATGGGTAATTACAAGGGTGAGCATAAAGTTAAAGGAGACAGTAAACAGAGGTACTGTTTATTAATGCCTCAGACCTTTCATTGTACCATTATGGATCTCGCCCTTTTACATTTGACGAAAGCTTGGTTTATTCAAGACATAGGACAATGACCTCATTTCAGTCTACTGACCTTGAATATATCACCATTTAAGGGAGTATTTTCCGACTTGTCCCACCTGCCAAAAGACATCTGTGGCCAACATACATAAAGTACAGCTTCAGCTTTTCCCCCTTTACCAGCGTTGCATTCATGTGAATAGGCAGGGACATTGTAGAACCATCTGAGCCATCAAGAATTGGAAACCCTTATTTATCTTGGAAACACTGGATTACGCCACCCACACCCAATATAGAGAGGTTTTTCAATTTCTGTCCAACATAATCCAGACCGTTCTGACGCAATTAATTTCTTACTTCACCAGATCAAGTTCCCGGGAATCCTGCCAACCAGGCATCACATTTCATGTTGAAGCTCATGGGTGAGGTTAGGAATCTCCTAAAGATCAGAACCTTGAGGATTTCCATCTATCACTCGCAACCAACGGCTTGGTTGAAAGGTTAAAGAAAACTCTGCATATACTGAGAAAGCTGATCGATTAAGACAAGACGACATAGGACAAACTCATGGGCCATGTTCCCTGTGAGGAAGATTCTGCAAACATCCACAAGCTTTTCACCCATTGAGTTGAGTTGTGGGTTGATCATCAGAGAGGTCCTGCATATGCTTCCTCAATGGAAAAGGAGGAGGTGGAAAAGAACATAACACCCAAGAATTGACGGGTTTCTTTTTTAGATGAAGTCAGAAAACATCTATTGAGTGTTTAAGAGAAACAGAAACCATGCTAACCTAAAGGTCCTTGAGGGTAGGCCATCCCTGTGCTTCTACTTTCCAGGGAAAATTAAACTTTTGGCCTATACAGTTAATCAAGTATTGGGGTTCTGGGCTATGAGTCCAACACCCAGACATCCCACTTGGGAGATCAAAAGAGACTGCATTGGATACCTGGAGGCCTGCAAAACAGCCTCAATAAGATGTACAAGACTGTTTTTGTTAACTTCTATACCGTCTTCTTTGGCATACCTGGTGAAGGGATTTTACCATCATATCCAAATATCTCCCGGAAAGCTGGTAAATCCGAGGCCTTATAGACTTATAAAGAGGCAACTAAACTAGAAAGTGAAAAGATGTTAATACTGGTATTCATGGAGTTGTCATTGGGAATTGCTTATCGTCTCGTTACCTAAACCCGATCAAACCTGGTGATTCAGTGTAACTTTAAGGAAAACATGAACTCTGCAAATTTGATGCGTACACTATGCCTTTAGCAGTTTAGTTCACAGATAAACCTGGATCATCAACCATTATATATACAATGGGCTTATCAAAAGATATATTGGCAGACGCTGTTAACAGAAAACAACAAAGAGAAGACTGCATTCTCCACTCTGAATCACTTGTAACGTACCAACCATCCCTTGGACCTCCACAGAGTATTTGTATGTTATTTCCATTTATATAGCGCCTAACACCTAAGTGTTTGGCCAGTGCTACGGCAATTGGTGGGACTCACTGCCATTTTGCTGGAACCTACCAAGATGACATTATCCAATGTGCTCAGCTGACAGGAGCATATGCAACACTGAAATCTTGGCGGTCAAATCTTGATAGAGGTCAGTTTGACAGCTCTTTGCAAACATTGTGTGTTTCCTGGTGACAACTGCGTTGTTGATCAGGAGATCAAATTCGCAAAATGGGTTCACTTTTCTATCAACCTTATCACCGCCTCCTTTCACACCATCTATTCTTCATGTCTCCATCTCTCCAACTACACAATGTGGGTCTGTAGGATTATTTAGCGTGTTTTTGGAGTGCAGCACCACTGCATGGGATCAATGTATTGCTATAATGCGGTACAGCAAGCCATGTGTTGCCTGTGTAACATATGGATATGTAAATGAATACAGGCTACTCCGTCAAAAACACATTTATTTTTCACATTTAAAAACGCACCATTTTTTTTCTCACCTGAAATGCCTCTGTTGCAGGAGACACATTAGAGGATTAATGAACTAATATAATTAACAGTACTAACACGATTATAACTTATTAATATCATAATGTGTTCTCCAAGTACAAAATGAGGCAGGCTGAAACTCATTTTAAATGGACATTCAGAATTTTTTTTTTCCTTTTGCTTTCTCTGTGCATTTCACGGTCCTTGCTAAGGAAACATAACTCGAATAAGCAGGAAATTAGTGGATACAGTTTCTTACTGAAAAATGAGCTATTGTTTGAAGAAGGAGGGTATGACATGATAGACTTTTATTGGATGCACGTCATGTTATGGGCTGTAACAGATGTCTCTTGGTGCATCTCCGGGAGGAAGAAAGCCAGTGGACATTTTGCACAGCTTCAGTGAGGACTTGGTGGGAGTTGCTGTGGGGTTGCCCGATTGAGGGGCGTTGTTCCAGTGCACTGCTGACCTTCACAGGCTGGAGATTCCAGTCAATTAGCACCGGCTTGAGGACCAAAGAGTGCAGATTGGAACTGCATGTCCTCGCCGGGTGCTCTAAAAGGAAGCCCTGAGCCATTTTTAAGAAAGCGACCAGCCCAGAGAGTTTGCATGCTGAACAGCTACAATTTGCTGGTAATTATCTTACACAAAGTGAGAGTGCGGTGTGTGAATGAAATCTATTTCAGTCAGGCAGCGTAGCGATAGCTGCATTCTAATGTTGACATTCAAAAATGCAAGAAACTGATGCACTGTTCTTTTTATTGTTGCAAAGAATCTAATGAAATGCCATGTATTTTGCAATTGTTTCTCTTATGTTTATTCTAAAAAAGACTGCCTCGCAAAACTGGTAATGTATGATTTTTTAAATGAAACTTATGTAAATCACAATCTGTGTAAAGGCTTCTATTTGCTTCTGTTTTTCTCTGGTGCAGTTAGTCCATATCACCTGATAAAAGGGGAGGTTATTAGGTAATATATGCCAAGCATCCCATCTGGAAAAAGTTATGTTATGAGTAATTATAAATAGCTGTGTGCATGGTTCCACTCAGTGTATATGTGTCTGTGACTTCTAAGTGGAACACAATCTTATAGTTTGCTGGACGTACATGAGTCAGCAGAGAGAGAGTCCTCTGGAAATAGTTTCACTAATGTAAATAAATTAGTGATTATACCACGTTATTGTGAATACTTTATGGAAGCATAGCTCACTGGTGTAGATAAATCAGTGATAACAGCCATAAGTGGCACTTCATATGAAAATGTGGTGTTCTTGAATAATGTAGAAGCCTGAGGCCTCTAGAGATCACAAGAACAGTAAACAAAAGAAAGGGGTTTTGTATGTTAGGGCCACAAATAAAACAAAGAAATTATGCTCATCACTATACCACAACAAAATGCATACCATCTAAATGTATCTGTGTACTGAAATAATGCATAGCCACGATACCACTATAATACCAAACCCAATCTAATGCAAGGAGCGATTATTGCTAAACTACTTTTATTTTTGGTGGTAAGAAAATACCGCTAGGCCCCAAATCTACACAAAATACCCTACAGGTCTCTGAACAAGACCCACACAACCTGAAACCTGAAACAGGTATCCAGCCTGAAGGATGCTTTGAAGCACAACGCATACAACGTACAACTATAGAAATATTTGGATCACTGTACATTCAACAAGATATAAATACATTTAAGTATACAAGGTCCCAATTAGCCAGGGCCATAAACAATGCCCAAAAAAACAGAGTAATCCCCAATGATCTGTTTACTACAGGACAAAAACGTAGGAAGTTATCACTCCAAAATAGAATACAGACATACAGGATATTAGACCACGTGCATGAAGTTATCTTCTGCTTGATAACTGTTATTTGAAGCAAGATGAGAGAATTGCGTTGTACCAAGACCCAGCAACAGTTTACCAGCCATGCCCAGGCAAAGAGGGCATCGACATTCATGTAAACCTGCTAATTATAACGGATGTAACTGTGATCCAATAGCATAAAGGCCATTTGCCCATTCCTAGCTTCAAAACATAGGAGCAGCAATCATGCCTTACCATTTATCTCCTGCACACCTGAAGCAGCTGCTCTATTCAGTCTATGCTTGCAAGAGTCACGATTGGAATCCTTGCATAAACTGAACCCTGAAACCAAGCAAGGCTCTCAGTTGCAAAATAGAACAATCACATGCGGATGCATATTATGCATGAGTGGGTCATTTCAACGACAGACCAACATTCTTATAATCACATTTTATGCTTTCACTCATTTGCAAACTCTCATTGTACATCTTTTTTTAAGCCTGCTCTTCTTCGGTAGGACCCAAAAAATAACAATTTATGATGCAGAAAATGAATGCCAATAGCATTGCCAGTTACCATGCCAAGCAAATATTCTGCTGACCACCTTTTCTTGTCTCGCATTTCTCTGAAGAATTGTTTTAGTCACAGCGCCTTTTAACATAACATAATAGGTTGACTCTAAAGCATTGTGTTATGTGCAAAACTAAAACCAACAGGATACAATGTATAAACCATGTATAAACCATGCTTGGATCCATGCACACCATAAGGAATAAGAGAACTGAATGACAAAGTATCTTTACAGCGATCTGAAAGGCCATATATGTTAAAAGTTATTATACTGCGCACTGTTGGCGCTCTGGTGGATGTGCAATTCTAGGACGGTAGGGGGTGGGGTGTTTAGTAGGATTGAGCGGGAAATAAATAGCACGAGAGCTGTGATGTTGGCAGCTTCGGTTCGGAAACACTGTTCACTGAGCGAAGGGGAGATTTTCGGTTGTAGCCGCCGTGTGTTGTTGGGCAAGATTATGTGTTTGCTTCATTGCTGTCGTGTTGTAAAGTATGTGTGGGTTGTGGTGCTGCTGAGTTATGGTAGCGTTTAGTTCAGAGCTTGAGAGGTGTATGCAGAAGGGTGGGTTTTATTACAGTTTGTTAGTGGCAGTTCATTTCCAACCCCCGCTGTTCTGACTAAATGCAATCTATATCCCTTCCCTTATCGATCATTCTAGAATGCAGAAATTACCACCCCCACAAGATCCTCCAGGGGTAGTGCATCCTCTGTGCCGGGTGGGCTGCCTGGTTTCTGCGTCCAACCCTCTTCTTTTATGTTCGATGAGTTTCACACTCTGCATGGTCTAATTAAGTGGGACAAATCTCATTCCCCTGTTTCCACCTTTGGCCCCCTATCAGGTTGGGTACACTTCTGTTCTCAAAACCACCCTTCCCATTCAGACGCCTTCTTCTCCCCTGCCCTTCACTCCGGTCCGGCTCCCACCTCCTTTTCTGTGGTGTGTTGTTTCATGGTGCGTGGGTGTTGTTCAATAGTTTTCATCCTGTTCAGAGCTGAAGAGCCAGGTCTTTAGAGGTTTTCTGAATTTTAGATGGTCCTTAAGCTCACATTTCTCTTGTGAGATAGTTCCAAAGTTTTACAGCTATGCAACAGAATGCTGATCCACCAACTCTTTTTCTCGAGTATGGTTTAGGTTCTAAGCAGATGTCACTGGATATAAGTGTTCTGGTTGGAAATTTTCTTTTGTATGAATTCCACTCCTTGGCCGTGGATTGCTCTGTGTATTATGCACATCGTTTTGAAGGGGATTTGCTCTTTGACTGGAAGTCAATGTAGCATTCTTAGCGATGGTGTGCCTTTGTGAGAGTTTGAGGATAAGTCTGGCAGCTGCATTCTGTATTCATTGCAGTTTCCTCAGTAAGTATTCCAGCATTCTGAGGTATATGTTGCTGGCGTAGTCTATCCCAAACATGATGGCCAGTGTTTTTTGCATGAAGGAAAGGAATGGTAGAATCTTTTTTATTGTGTGGAGACAGAAGAAGCATTTCTTCATTATCGCATTTACTTGCGATTCTAGAGTCAATTAGGATTCCAAGGTTTTTGCCAACTTTGGATGGTGTGGGTGGCATTCCCAGTTCTGTGGGCCACGGGATATGCCCAACTGGCACCAGATTATTGTTCCAGACTCAGGACCCAGCAAAGAAATGAGCGAGTATGCTGGAGGGCTACCGAGGTAGTATTATTTATCCCATTCACACATGGACAATGGCAGGGTCTGTTTGTAGCATTCGCTATTGTAGGGGTCTGCAACTTCCATCAGCCCTAGTCAGCATAGTCAATGATTATGCAAATTAGTCCATAAAATATGGAGCTGCAGATTTAGACACCTGTTCTATTGGGTCTCAAACCATTGAAGTACTTTCTAAGTAAGCAGGATCTTCTACAACATACTCTGACAATGTGGTGAAAAAGGCCACAAACGCCTGAACTGTGAACATTATAGAACTATGGATGTAACGGAAATGGGCAAAGGTTAGATAGCTGTTAACGCTCACCTGGTATCCACGGGGACGTCACTCAGCCTGTTCTGACCTCGAACCCTTCCCTGGAGGCCATTCGACTGGAGACTGGGCCTGAAACACAGGATTGGTAGAGTTTAACTCCCTATTGTCTGTGTGCTTGAACCCCTTCTTCCCTGGTGTCCAATCCTTCCCTTTCATCCACAGCTCACCTTGTTTTCTTGGATAGTGTGCTCTCCGTCCTGCTTTCAGCGCAGGGGTGCGTTTATTGATGCAGGCTTGTTGCTGCCTAGTTACATCACTGGCAAGAGTCCGACAAGCAAGTATAATGAGTCTTTTGAACAGTTCTCTAACTTCGTTCCTTTCCTTTCTTAGATGATGGCCGGCGTCCGGGGATGGCGGCGTGCTGAGATGAGTAGCGCTGAAGGTGAGGGAGAGTGCGATGCACCCCTTTCGTATTTGCATTGAACTGAGTTTTTTTTCTGTGTCTTTTAGGTTCTGTGACGTTTTCAGCGTGGATGCCGGTTATGAAGAACAAATGCGGTGGGTAAGCGTGGTATGCGGCGCCTGTAGATGTTCCCACGCGAACCTGGAGTGTCTTTTCCCTCCTGCAGATGGATGAGAAGTTCCGGAGACAGAGTTCCCCCAGAGCGACTGGGATTCAGGTAAGCGTTTGAAGCTCGTACAGTATTTAAAAATAAGCAAAGATTTGCAGAATGCTTACTAATGCCTTTTTTCTGTTCTTTTCCCTTAGGAAGCGGCGTGCCGGGATGGGAAGGACACCGCCGAAGATGCCCGCAGAACAGAAGGAGCGATGAATGATGGGCAGAAGCACCGCAAGGTAAGGCTGTTCCTAACGGTGTTCTTGTTCTTGCAGGAGCTGAGCGCAGAAGATAGATGCAGGCCTACTGGAGACCAATACGAACACGGTGAGTGTCACGCTGCAGGTGCAGAAAACTCAAAGCATGTTTCTCAGCCTCGGTGTAGCTTAAATAGTCTCTGGGCTGAACCATACCCAAAACTGCACATGCAGTTCTGGGACCCGAAATATGTGGGGGCATCCATCTTGTCCCCATCAATGCACTACAAGTCCAATTCCCAATGTTATCCTATGGGAGTGAGTCTGGTGCCACAAGCGCCAAGTCTGACTCCAAGTGGGTCTTTGGAGGGATGGAGAGGCCCTTGAGGGCCATGTAGGTGATCGTGGCCTGGCTCCAGCCTGACATCTTGGAGGGCTGGGGACATGAGGGGCAGGAATCATGACAATAGCCCAAATACGGCAGATGCATAGTTTACAGGCAGTCTCGCTTTCCTGTGGTTGCTTTGGTTAAATGGCAGGCAAAAAGGGGTGTACTGCTTGAGGCCCAGGCAGAACCACACAATAACTGCAGAGAGCCTGGAGAACAAGGACAGCCTATACAATGAAATACTTTGGCAAAGTTGGCTTTGCCGAAACTAATCTGGTGCATAAGCCTTTAAACTTCCTAACACGTTCAAACTCAAAATCCCCATTATGGCATGAAGTCTATTATCCTCACATTAAAGTGCTTTATCTGGCACGTAAACAGAATAGGTGATTTGCACAAATTCCGCTGCGGACATCTGAAGCTGTGCTTCTTCACACCAGCAAATGGGGAAGGGAGTAATACAACTATGTCACCAATACATAAGTGCAGAACTGAAAACGTGGTGCCTCTGTGATATGTAGTTATCTAGTTACCCAGAGAGGTTGGATTAGGAGTCTTGAATTTCCTGTGCTAGCATCCGGATAGCCTCCCATTGGTAAATTTGTTGCAGTCAAACCAATTGAGCACACGCTCTTGGTTTAAAAAAGGCCTGTAAATTATATTTAAATAACACATTATTTCTGTTATAGAAGAAAAATATCTGAAATCAATTAAAATGATAAGCCCCATGAATATGTCAAGTTTACTAGAAAGCAGGGAGTGTGGGGGGGGGGGCTTGCCTATATATATATTCAGTGCCTTCCATTTCCAGACAGGTTTTGCCACATTTCAAGTTAAATCAATTCAACACTAGAGAGAAATGGGGAAGATGGTTCTATAGTGGAATGTCGCTTTTGCAAATGCTCAAATGTTATTGAAAGTGCTAAACAATGGATTCTAGATTGCAAAGATTTAAACTCTATTAGATTGATTGCATTTGATAAGGACAATGATAGCTTTTCCACTGAATTTCCCACAGAATTATTTGGTCTCCACTGATCTGAGGAACTAACGTCATTGATTATTGCACTTGTTCGCTTTTTAAGAAGGTATTGATATTAATTGTTAATTTTTATGTGAACACTGTATGCATGTTTTGTGTGGACTATATATTCTTTTGTATGAATTTTTCTAAGGTTTTCTGTAAACCATAACAATAAAGAAAAAGAAATGCTCATATTGCAGGTTTTCATTATTTTGTGGAGAGTGAATTAAGGCACAAATACAAAAAAGTACACAACCCCAGACAAATGTAGGTCACCAGGGCGTCAATCTACCATTCTTGCAGTTTCCTTTTTACAAAGCATTCGTATTTGTGAACTAAGACTACAACAACCAAGATGCATCACATGGTGTAATCAAAATCCAGGCTTGGAAAACTGGTGTCTCATTGATATGACGTTAAGTGAGCCAATAGTGTACAAGGCCTCAATCAAACTATTGTTGAGTTGCAAGCAACTTTTGCGATTTGCAAAATCAACCATGTGTATATCCACGCTCATAAATTGGGAAGGGGTTAGGGGATGTGTCCTATTTACTACCCCAGCTGTGGGATCGTATTTGTTAATCTGCCGTTTGGTGCATTAAAATGGAAAATCAAAATAAATTGTGATACGGGAAAACGCCCGCAATTCGAGAGCCGAGGAAAGGCATGACTGCATAGCCTCGTGGAAGTGGAATAAAAAGAAAGTATCGACAAGGGGGCCGCTTTACCTGTACCATTTTCCTGCAGCATGGAGCTCTCCCAGGTGAAACCCAAACAGCCGCCGACTCAAGAGGGAGTGAACGGCGCATGCTCAGGAATCATCCAACATGAGATGGGGGAGCGGCAGGACTTCTCGATTGGAAACAATGGGTTGACGATTTATTGTGTAACCGAGCACAAAGGAGTGGTTTTCAATAGATCTAAAAAAAAAAAAAGTATGCAGGGTAAGCACAGGTAGTCGATGCAAACCTTTTGGATATTCTAATTTGGAATTTGGTGAAACTTGTTTCATATTTGGTTGAGTCCAACGTGGAGTCAGAGGTCGGGAGCTCAAGCAAGTAAGACTTTTTTTTATTTCAATAATTTTTATTCTTTTTTAATAATTTGTATTCAAGTAAGACTTTTATAATATTCTTTATGTGTATTTGTTAGGTTATGTAAATATAATTGTTCTAAATGTGAACCGCAGAGGTGGCACATCTTGTTTCTATCCTTTACATGTTGATAGTTGTGGTCTGGCCTTAACGATTATAAATGCAGGCCCACAAGTCCCACACTTCCAATACAAATAAGACTGCATACAAATAAGACTGTACCTGTACACCCATGACATTGACAACTGCCATAACACTTATTACCCTTTGGATTTGCCATTCCTGTAGTCCGGTATTTGGCGCGTTGAGAAGTAGCAAGCATTAAAAATGACAAGTCAACACCTTTGAACTTTTTAGGTAACACATGATGGTCTTGCTGGAATGCAAGTGATGAAAGCTGTAACAGCAGCAGTAGCAGGAACTGCTCATACCTAGCATGGTTAGGTTTGAAGATTACCAGTCATAGCTCTCAATCATTTGTGTCACAAAGGCGGGTGAAAACACTCGATTTTAATTTTGGCGGGTGAGAGGCCCATTGAAACGAATGGGTGTGCAGGAGGCTTGGCGGGTGAGTCAGCTGTTTACAAGGCGGGTGACACCCGCCAAAAGCGTGTGAGTTGAGAGCTATGACCAGTAATCTATTGCACCAAGTCCTATTCTTCCACGTCACAGTCCTTACATCGTGGAGCTTGGGCCTCTCGTGACAGACCTTCAAATGGGCCCTAGCACCGCCGCCTTTGTCCTTCTATTGTGTTGTTTGTACTTTTTTTGGCTATGTGTGTGGTGACGTGAGCATGGCACGTATGTACGTGCGTGCCTGTTAGGAAAGATTTCCATTTATGGGTAATTTTCCCTCCAGTTGTGAATCCCCCAACTTGTTGCTGTTGTTTGACCATCCTAGCCTGACTTTTGCCAGTGGAGCCCAGCTTTCTGCTGTACTCTGCTGGGCTTTTGCTAATTTTGTTATGGGCAAACTGACATGCCCTTAAAACAGTCAGTACTGGGAGACTTGTATCCATTTAGTCATTCACTTTTTTGCTATTCTTTAGTAACATTACAGTGCGCTGGGGTCCCTTTCTCATTTTTAGGACCTTAGACACCCTCGAAAGATTTTTTGGTGAATGTACAGCTGTGCCTTGGACCGAGCCGGTGGCAGCTGTTATTTTTCATGTGTTTTCAACTATTGTTAAGGGTCAATACCGCATTTGGCCCAGGTCAGTGGCCAGTGCCTAAAATGGGCATGCTACGAGGTCCTTTGTTCTGTATGGCTGTATGTGAGCAGATCTCCTATTGGTTTCTCTTCGTTTTGGCGCAAAGGAGATTTTGGATAAGATAAGGTATTTTACACCCATTCCAGGTCGATCTTCTGAGTTCACACCGAACTTAGTGAAAGAGCCAAGTATCCTGAATCAACGAAGCAATCTGTGGAACCGCTGGAAGGTTTGGCTCCCTGAGCCCGCTGTTGTCCCATCGGACCACCTGTTTCTTATCGAACCTAGAAGGCCGGCAAGGGCGCTTCAAACCATTGGAATAGTGGGACCAACTACTCTCGGCACCTCCAACTTAACCTGAAAACAAGCCTCTTCAGAAGTGTTCCTGGACTGCCCAGTGAACTGACCAGCTCGTACGGGACCTTTGCCCTGGAACCGCAGCCGTCTTGAGTTTTACTTGAGCCTTTGCAGACTGTAAGCTCTGGGTATAAGGCACTCTCCCGCCAACTTTCATACACCTAGCATTCCTAGGTCTAGAATTAGGAGAGTATGCATGAACCCGAGCATACGCGGTCACTGTGTCGACCAGCTGTGGTGATTAACTTTGTGGGTGCCTTGCTGATGTGCCCTCCATGCCCTAAGACCCGCTGCAGTGGAACTGGCCTGATCCCTTCATCAGGAGCAGATAAACGCCACTGTCCCGCCACAGAACCATCCCTGGCATGCAGCCCCTAAAAGCGGCAGAGCCGCGCAACTGCAAGATTTGAACCTGCAACTGAAGTGGACTCGACTGCTGAAGTTTGGTCCGAGTGCGCCGAGGGTCGGTGAGTACTTGCAACCCTTAGTGGTGGCCCCTGGCGCATCCATCCATTTTTACGCATGAGTGTTCCCAGCGTGCCACTCTTCTTTATCGAGACAGCCTGTGCTACCAAGCTATTCCCAACGCTTGGATCCTGTTCTGCCCTCTTGAGGAGACCCTCCTCGAATAGTAGGAACTTATTTTTCAATGCCTCACCCACCTTCCTGAGTCGCTACAGCCCCTGAAAGAGACCCCGTTTTGACTTAACCGCACAATCGCATGTGCCAGCACCAAAAGTACTTTTGAGCTCAAGGCACCACTCATCTTAGGAACTTCACTACCTCTCAAGTTAGTTTTGAGTTGTGAAGAATGCCATAGAGATATTCGCACTGTATAACCCATTTCTTTTCAGGTTGTGGAACTGTACAAAGTAATATCCCTGTTGGCCAGTATATGTTTGCTAGATTAGTGTTGTGTTGGTTTTGTTATTACTGCCGAATATTTATTTTGTGTTTTACTTAAAAGGCCTTTAATAAACGTATCTATATTTTTAAAATACACCTAACTGAGAGTAATTTGTGGTATCATTTGCTGTGTGTGCTCATTGGGGGCTTTCGATCATCCGCACCCCTCCTGAGACATAGTCTTGACCGGCGCCAATGCTGCTGTGATTGGTCTGGCTTGTCCAGAAGGTTACCCTGTTCCAAGAAACTAGGCTGGCCTTCTGAACCTCTGCCCACCAGGTCAGAGTTCATACATCCATGTTAACAGTGCCACATCATAAATAGAATAAAGGGGAAAGCCATCTCAAGGGGCAGCAGTTTGCTTACTAAGCAACCTGTGTACGTGTGTCATTATTGCGGGTGCAGCCTATCCTTCACTTCCAATGGGGAGGCTGCCCAGACCTTATATCCAAAACCCTGAGGGGTGGCCCGGGCAGTGGAAGATCACGTGACACAGCAAAGGGGACACAAGCGCGTCCGGTGTTCAAACCAAGTGCGGCTCCTAGTTGTGTGCCATCCTCGCATGCCCTAATGTATCGAGACAGGCGCTTTGAGGTGAATGGTGATGAAAGAGAGGAGGACATTGTGTCCTCATCCACGACGCCTGGCAGAAGTGACATGGGAGCACACAGCCACTGGCCGAGGTCCGACGCAACCAAAATCCTCAGTTTCATAGATGTCCTGTTCCACAGTTTGACATATTGGGGCGCCCTGCCTCACTAGGTCACAGATAGGAACTATGGAAGGAAAGGGCGGGGATGTTCTTTGATGCAGCAGGGGTTTTCAATGATTCCTGGAAAAAGTCCAAGCTCCTGTTCTACGCTGGCAGCGACATCCACAAGCTGTTTAAGACGCTTCCACAGGGTCATCTGCTGAAGCGGGCAGGGCGCTGACGAGCTACTTCACTCCGATGGTGAATATGGACTATGAACGCTTCCAATTATGGCAGGCGATGCAAGGCTCAAACAAATCACTGGACGCCTTCTAAACCAGGTTATGCCATCTGGTGACATCATGCACGTTCAAGGAAGAAAATGGGTAGCTGCGTGGTCAGATCATCCAGAAGTGTTCTTCAAACCCGCTACGGGAACAAATTCTAGATGTGCCAAAGCTACCACTGGTGAGAAATCTTGATCTGGTAAGGGCTCAAAAACTGGCTACGTCACGAGCCACGCAAATGGAGGAGGCCATGAGAGGCCTGAAAGTGGAAGACGCTCAGGCCATCAGTTTGTCACCCCAGAAGATAACCAGGGCAAGAAAGGCAAATCCTTGGGCGCCACAGCAAACCCAAAGAAAGGAGGAGAACAAACATGCCTGTGCGTTCTGCTTAGGGCTATTGGTGCATGCAGACAGCTGCCTGGCACCAGGGCGACAATGCAGTAGATCTGGGGAAACTGGGACACTACGCACATATGTGCTAGGCACATGGCCTATTGTGGGGGCCAGAGACAACAGCCGCGAAGCAGAGTGGTGAGGTTAGCGGCCCATACACAGAATGATACAGGAGCAGACAGTGCATCGCTCGTCGACCCCCACTCTGGGGTGGAAATTGCATTGCTGGACATGAGCGACACAGGAGAGGTGTTTTTCAATTCGGCCCTGGCCCTTGGCTTCCAGGCCAAACAATGCCAGTCCCTCTGTGCAGTTACCATATTATCCAACAAGGTGCAGGTGCTAATTGACATGGGGCATCGGTCAACATAGTGGCATTAGCTCAGTACTGCAAGTTGCGCCCGCTACCGAGCCTGTCGGAGCCCAAGGTACGTATCTACATGTACGGGGCAAGCAACCCATTCCGTTGGAGGTTGCATTTAATGCAATGGTGGAACATGACCACATGAGTACCCTGGAAGCCTTCTCTGTCACAAAGGAAGCAAAGGACATGCTCCTGAGCTGTGCCACTGCAGAGACTCTGGGACTCGTACACTTTACCTTCCATGTGCACTTCACCAACGTTGATAGGTCATGTGAGGAATATGACGATATGTTCCAAGACATCGGATGCCAGAAGGTCGACGAGATGAGACTACACGTTGATGACACCATTCAGCCCGTAGCACTGCGTCACAGGCACATTCCATTTCATATGCGAAAAAAGAGTGTAAGAAAAGGTACTGCAAATGGAACATGTGGACATACTCGAAAGGGTACATGGCCTGACACCCTGGTTGTCAGGCCATGTACCCTTTCGAGTATGTCCACATGTTCCATTTGCAGTACCTTTTCTTACACTCTTTTTCTTCACCTTGTATCGTAGTGTTGCCCAAGCCAAAACAGCCAGGCGAGGTATGCATTTGCATGGACATGCGGCTCCCAAACAAAACCATCAAGAGCGAGAGGCATCCCGCGCTGGGCAACATATTGGCAGACCTACAGGCCACGGCAGTGTTTTCTACCATAGATCTCTGGGCGGACTCTCACCAAGTCCTGTTACACAAAGAGTCACACTGAATCATGATCTTCTCGTCCCACACTCAACATTGGACTGTTTCAGTATAAAATCCAGAGTTTGGGTCTATCGCCGACTGCTGAAGTCTTCCAGCACACTATATGGAGCATGCTGGCATAATTGGGAGGAGTGATCATCAACTCGAGAACCGAATCAGACCATCTCAGCATTCACACAGCAGTCTTTCAACAGCTGAGGAAAAAGGGCCTCACGCTACACCAGCCACATTGGCACTTTTTGTAATCCAGAGTTTACATCTTTGTATTTGTGTTTCAAGGTGAAGGGATCTCCTCCAACCCACAGAAAGTGGCATCAATACAGGAGTTTTGGCTTCCTTCTACACGTCAGAGGTCTGCAGTAACCTAGGGATGGTGAATTTCTGTGGGCGGTTTGTCTCGTTCCTGGCAATCATCACAGAACCATTGCGATTGCTAGTCAAGAAAGAATTGGAGTGGTCATGGTCTACGAAGGCCAACAGGCTTTCAAGTAGTCAAAGGTGTTGCTGGCGGTGGAGATGATAATGGCCTTCATTGACCCAAAGAAGTCATCAGAGATACGGATTTATGCTTGCCCGGTGGATCTGGGGGCAGTGTTGGTGTAGACGGGGCAGATGGGAGTACACACTGCTGTGGCCTATGGCAACAAAGCTCTCTCTGGCTATGGAACAGCGATATTTTCAGATAGGGAGAGAAGCACTTGTTGTCCTATGGGGATGTAAACACTTCCATCTGTATGTCTTCAGCCACCCAATCAATGTTGTGACTTACCGCAAGCCACTGCTACTGATTCTGCTGGGGCCAGGGCTACAGCCACAGTTGCACATGGAGCGTTGGATGTTTCAGCTCCAGGACTACACTAGAGTTCCAGGCAGGGGTGAAAAACCCGTCAGATTACCTATCACTGCACCTAGTGGCTCGAGGAGCAGGTCCGGAGGTTGAGATCCAAGAACTGGTGGCGCTGGTGCACATGGTGGCATGCTTGGTGGTCCCCAAGTCCATGACACTGAGGGACAAAGCAGAGGCGACTCAGCAACATGGAGGCATGAATAAAGTGCTAGAGTAGTAGGACGGAGGTCAGTGGAAGTCGTTCACGGGAGGCCAGTACAGAGACGAAAGCATTCATGTGGGAATATGGAGGGTATGAAAGGAGCGGTTGGTTGGGGTGGAGAACGTCCTGTTGATAGGCACCAGAATCATCATTCCGCCAGCCCTCATTCAGAAAGTACTGGGCTTGGCTCACTTGAGACATCAAGGGGCCCCGAAGACGAAGGCCAGTCTGAGGGGCAAAGTCTGGTGCCCAGACTTGGAGCGACATGTGGAGGACATGCTGAAAAGAGGCACATGGTGCCAGGCGGTGAGCCTGCCAGCGAGGACCCCGCCCATCGAGTCACCAGTGAGTGCAACAGTACCGTGACAGGCGGTCATTGTGGACTTCAGCACTATTAAGCAGAATAGGCATTTCATGGTTGTACTGAATGAATGTTCTCACTATCCAGAGGTGCGATTCCTACAGTCTATGGCAGCTGAGTGTGTCTTGCTGATCTTACATGACATCTTTGCGCACACGTTCTACAGAAAACCTTTTGATCTGATAATGGAGGTGTGTCAAGACATGATCTCCTGAGTGGACTAATAACCTCCATCCCCAAGCACCAGTCAGAGAAGTTAGAACAACTCCCTAACCAGTTATTGGGGCCACCGGTGGACTGGAACTGCAGCACCGGAACCCAAGGTAGCTAGAAAGAAAAAGACAATATTAGGATGCAATAATATGCAGGATAACAATGTATGGAAATGGGTATTGTAACCTACATAATAGGGCACTAGTAGTATTGAAAGGAGGGAAGGGGAAAACCCAGGAGTGCGAAAACCTCCCCTCTAGAGATGAGTGCACAGAATGTAATGTTCCAATAGCAAGTTCCAGGGAAGCAATCCAGATGAAAAAATGAAAGTCCAAAGTACCTTCTGTAGCCAGAAGTGAGTCTAGGTCACAAGAGCACAAGGGAAATACAGTAGCAATCTAAGGGAAAAAACAGAGTAAAAAAAACAGAAGAAAAAGCACAGGTCAGCCAAAATCCAGGGAAAAATCCAAAAGACAATCCAGTAGTGTCCCAGCAACCCCCTTGGAGATGGCAGTGAGGAGATAAAACGGGACCGCATCAGAGTTAAGTTCATGACAGAGTCCCCCCTCAAAGGCCCACAACCCCGTGGGCTTTAGGGATGTTTTCAATGGAAATGGGAAACCAGAACAGGGGCATGGATCTTAGCAGCGGGTTCCCAGGACCTCTCTTCAGGTCCAAAACCCTCCCAGTCGATCAAATATTGCAGGTGACCCCTGCGGGAGTCAAGAAGAGTGCAGACCTCATACTCATCCAAAGAGCCTTGAACAAGAGGCGGAGGCAATATCACTATACGAGTATAAGGAGGGCGTGGTTTCAGGAGGGAGGTGTGAAATAGCCACATAGACAACTAGACCCTGTTGCTGGTCCCATAGAGCGGAGCAAGGTGTCGTCGCTTGTCTGCCGAGCGTCACATGGTAGCCTGAGCATCCTGAAGATGTGACAGCATCTGCTCATGTATTGCTGTGAGGTCCCTCAAGTAGGAACCGCGGCAGGGGTGGAAGTAGGCGGCAGATCCGATACTGGTAGAGTGCAGGGGTTTGACCATACAAAGAAAAGAAAGGAGAGAAGCCAGTGGAAGAATGGGGTGCGTTGTTATAAGAAAACCCTGCTGTACATTGTATGTGGAACCAGGTTTCTTGATGTTGCAAACACAAACAACGCAGATACTGTTCTAGCATCTGGCTTACACGTTCCGTTTGGCCATCGGTTTCAGGGTGGTAAGCTGAGGAAGAACGGACGTTGATACCCAAGAGTGCCGTGAGTGCACTCCACAATAGAGATGTGAATTGAGAACCCCATCCCAGATGAAGATGGATGGGTGAGGGGGCGTGGCTACATGGCCACGGAGTAAGCTGCGATTCCTGGGGGCTCCTGATGATCCGAACATAATCCTAGCAAGACGGTGCAGTTGCGATAACCTATTAAGCCCC